>NC_056735.1:1477408555-1477729805 GCF_019279795.1 Protopterus annectens | reverse complement strand
ACTAGTATTATTTTAAAGTACAACTGCGCTGTAGAATGTCCTTTAATAATTTGTCCTTTTACACTGAAAGCCTTTGTAGCTTATGCAATGTATTTTATGAAGTAAGCTAACCCTAACATTTTCAGTATCATCAGTTCATTCGTTTGACTAGAAAGTCTTTCAGATGTGGCTATCCAATTCCATTCAGCTCAGTTTCTAGTGGAAAATGCTTATTGTTTCTAATTGTTAGTTCTAACAGTTAATTGAGTTTTACTGACTCAGAATGTAGGCTTGTGGATGAAGTGTAAGTACTGTTTTACTAGTTGCTATCACTAAATCTAAGTAATGTGAACAGTTTTATTTACTTACACAAGGTACTTGCATTGTAATAGTAGTTTGAAATTTCCTCCATTAAAGAAGCATTTTCATAGTTTGGGAGACTGTTTTTGTGTCTTTCCAGTGTATTTGCAGGCTTATATTTTACCCCTTGAGTCATCCAGAACTAAAGCATCATCTGTCATATTTGTTGTAAGAATGTGGCTGTTCGTGCATAGTTTTCCTGCTTTTTTTCTTTATACTTTTCCTGTTTTAGTAGGACTGTTGCTGCTCTGTCTGCCATCCTCTGGATGTTTTCACTCCTTAAACCATATAATTGGTATTGTGATTAGTGAAGTTCACGTGATTTAAAACCCCTTTCCCAATAAAGTTGTAATTTAGGATGGTGTTTTTTTAATCAAGAGCTCTCTCCCCAGTATACCAAACCTATCAGAATCCTGCCTTTTAGTGTGTCTGTAAGTTCTCACTGGTTGATGGTGGCGGTCAGCACTGAGTATGTTGGCCGTCATTTTGATTATTGTGCAAGTGTCAGAAATATGCTTGCCACATCACCTTGTTCATTACATGATCGTACAGAAGTAGGTCAGCAGGATGAACCCCTTTCATGTGTTACCTGAGAGCTCAGGAGGCTTAAATGATTGATGGTATTTTACTTTGTAACTCAGCTTCTTACTCTTTCTATCACTTTGTCTATTACTACTTTTGTAATAAATGACAAATGTTAAAATGTCTGAAACAGTGTCCTCAAACTGGATGCCGTCCAAACCTTGGCTGCACTTTGATATCATGTCCATTATTGTGATCAGAAATATTTCCATCATTCACTACAATATTTAAACATGTATTTCTTTTCATGCTGTATAATGCATTTGAAAATAAAATAAACTTATTTACAAACGAGAAAGAGAACATCACAAATAGGAGGGGTCAGGACACAATCTTTGTAGAGACTTTCAACTCCTCTGAATGTATGCAACTGAAGACTGAGAGTGTGGACATAAACTCCTCAAACAGTGAAACTGAGTGGCACACACAGCAGCAGTCCTGGGAGCCCATATTGTTGTAGCACACCCTAGAAGGCATCCTTGTGTACATGATCCATACACCTCCTCACAGTCCATGAAACACGTACAGACATTATTGCAAGCTGTCATGATCAGCCCAGTGTTTGTGCAAGGACAAAGAGCTGATCCAGTCTTACAGGGTCAGGGTGGAATCCACATTTCTCCTCTTGAATTCTCCTTTTTTGCAAATAGATGTATGAGTTTTCATTTTTAATGAGTTACACCTTAAACATACTGCTCTAATCTATTTTGTTTATTTACTGCTTTATTGAAAATAATATTAAACTGTGCAAAAAGCAAGAAACGTTTGGTAGATATAATCACCCTGACCTAGCAAGAGCAAAAACAAAGAAAAATGGAAAGAAAATGCGGAAAGTCTCTGCAATGAAACTCGTTTATTTTCTCAGAAAAGTTATTTTAACATTGTGTTCCCAGAATATCCTTTGGAGAAGCACAAATTGCCAAGTTTGTAGTCCAGCCACAAGTGGAAAATCAGTGTGTTGAAGTATTAAAGCTTTGTCTGCAGTCTTTCTTCTGTATTAGATTTAGTAAATAAACAAAGCCCTGATGTGTAGTTTTCTTGAACTGTACCAGTTTGTAGATTTGAAGGTGATAATGATAGTGATAGAACGTTACTTTGAAATTTGTAAAGTAAGATGTGGGATCTCATTAAGAGTAACATTCTTCAGTTTTGCTAATAGCCAGTAAATGTGGCCTGCTTCTGAGGAATTCCTAACATATGCACATTTTTTATGCCTAGCTTTTGTTTCATTGTGAAAAAAAGCTTTGCCTGGTTATCCTTCAGATTTATGTTTGTAATTTCTGTCACTTTCTGGAATTTGCCATGCTGGAAAGTGTGATGATCTAGTTTGGAAGCAAATTTCTGTAATGATATTGTTGGGGAATTTCCAGCTTTTATACTTTTGTGGTCAGTGCAGTAATTTTCTGAACAGAAGTTTCTAGTAGCAATAAGTTGGTACAGGCATTAGATATTTTGTTGCTTTGTATTTGCCATGGAGGGTGACAGTACTTTACATGACACTGTTGCATCAGTTACAGAAATCCTTAGATCATTAAAAAACTTATATAATGGAACAAGTTTCTAATGTGCTGACCTTCTGTCCAGTCTACTTGCTACCTCTTGGAGGAGTTTACAACATCTTGTAGTGTGCTCATTGAAGAGTCAGAAGAATGCCATTTTCACCTGGTAAATCAAAGTTTACATAGTCAGTGACTTTAGTTTCTGTTGTACATTTTTTTAATGTTGAGCAGTTTTAACTCTTGTGGCTGTATTAGGTTTCTCATTGATGTTCATGTACAGAGTGTGGCTTCTGAAATTACCATCAGGACACAAAAGTTTTCTTTATGAAGTATAGACTTGAGTTACAGGATATTATTCAGCATTCTCTGTCAATAGTGCCTTATGCAAGCAACTGTGTAGATGGGAGGAGCAGATGTACTGTATCATAACACATTTCTATGCAAACCATGCCCGTCGCGATGGAACAATGAACTATTTCTTATATGACCAAAGCAGGAACTCCTCTGACATTAATTAAATTAAGAGGTCATCTGCTTTGAATGTGACTGGGTCAGTACATCACTCATAAGCAGCAACTGGATCATAGCCTTCATTTTTGTAGTTAGAAGTAACTGCAGGCAACCTCACAGATCCTTCTTGTCTCTAGAAGATGTGTGATGTAGAATTTGGGCAGGGGTCTCTGAGAAGATGGATATCCTTCTTGTGAGGACTGGGGCCATGAGAATGGTAGCAGTATGACCATGCTGAATACTGAAAAATACTTGTGAAGTGATTATTTTCTAGCGTTGTTCTTTTTCTTGCTATCTAGTAACTGTTTTGGGTAGATATGATAAACATTTCATTTATTCATTTATTTTGCTTTGTTGACCAGATGGATTCCATTGAGCATAGGGGGGAGAGAACCTAAAAAATAAGCACACAAAAATTGTCAACTGCCAAGTCCAAGTTCAGATAGCTTGCTTCCCACAGCTTATTTCAGCAGCAGTATTGCATTACATTTTTATATCATGTAAATTGTAACTTCAGTGTACATCTAAAACTGATATTAGTTTGCCCTGTGAACGTGGAGAAACCATTCCTACTATTTGAAGTTATAAAGTCGTCTTAAGGGAATGACATTACATGCCATATTGACACTGGTGATAGATAATACCTAGTTCTTCTCTGAGGTGAAAGAAGGTAAACTGGGAATTGGTTAAGCATTTGGGTTCCACCCATTGCTCTCAGCCTTTTTTTTTTTTTTTTTTTTACTCCATGTGTGTTGATCATCAGTCCTCCTCTTAATTAGACATACCTGCCCTTGAGAGGGGGTCATCATTCAGGCAGCCATGAGTGTGTTTTGTGCTGTTGCTGACATCCCAGCAACAAGCATGTTTTCTAATTTTATGGCCTAACCATGAACCTGGTGGTGACATTAGCACTTTCATCACCACATGCACTGCCTGCACTCCCTAGTCCATGCGTATGTGCTACCTTCTATGCAGTGGTAGAGGTTACCTTCACCAGCTTGATTAGCCACACCCACTTCTTGCTGGTACCAGTACCACACATCCTGATGAAAATCTGAGGCCTCAGCAGAGCAGTGTTGTGAGCCAGGTGAGACACACTACCGCCCTCCACAATGGGTATGCCCATCCTCCCTGCCTCTAGTGTCAAACACCAGATGGAACTTCTAACTCTCTAAAGGGGTCTAAAGAGACCTCATCAGTTAACTGGAAGTGTTTTTTTTTTTTTTTTAATGCAAAGTAAAAAAATTAATTGTAATTCTTGGTACCATTTTTTGGCATAGTCCATGAAGAGTAGGGCATGTTGCCTTTTTTTTTTTTACTTAGTCTGCCTTAGCGACACTTAATCCTCTGCACTTTTCCCACCACTCTAAGGGACTTGCTGTTACCTTGTCCCTTTAAAATAAATGTTTTTGTTGCCCTAGACCTCAAGTCCACACTGCCCAGCATACCTGTCAACTGTCCAGGTTTCCCCAGAATGTCCAGATGTTTGCCTCATATTTTTGCTATATTCGTCATAAAACGTGTGGTTTTCTGAAGTTACTAGATAATGACATTTCAGACTTAATATCGTTCAGAAAATACATTCTAAAATAAATCCTGTTATTTGAGCAACTTTCTAAGTTTATAGGAGCAATATTTAAAATCTGCCCCAACTTTTGAGCCTGTGTACCCCCATTATTTTAGGCTTTGTCCAGATTATTGCACTAAGAGGTTTGCTGCCCATTTATTTAGTATCCAAAAGACAAAGCATTATGTACATTCTATGGCACTTCCTCTTTATGCATTTTAAAACTGCCTTACTGGCCACTGACTCTGCCTTATTAGGCAACTGTTTCCCTTTTTAAAATTTTGTCATAACTACCAGTTCCAGTATCTCTGAGGGTCATCCCCAATTCTTCATGAAGATTTTTACTACATATGCAAAAATGGGAAAAAGGGGTTGTGGATAGGTGGACGTCTTTGTGCTCCTGAGAACCATGAGCCACTTATGATATGGTGGCCTGCTGCTGCTAATGGCCTATTGCTAACAGCCAGTGTAAGCTGTTGGCATGCTATCACCCCAGTTTAATAAGTCTTACTGACCTAATGATGTGCTTTCTTAACTGTTTGGGATAAATATCAACAAGGGAATTTGTTTACCTTTGCCTTTCAGGCTGCTTCTCCCTTATGGAGTTTGTCCTGCATGAACAAAACCTTTGTTTTTGTTCATGTACTTAGATGCAGCTACGTGTACATCCCTCCTGCTTCCCTTTTTAAAATTTTGTTTGCCATAACTACAAAGTTCCAGTATCTCTGAGGGTTACCCCCAAATCTTCATGAAGATTTTTGTTACTTGTCTTTCTGAGAACCATCAACCACTTATGATATGGTGGCATGCTGCTGCAGGAAAAAAGAGAGGACTTTGGTAGAAGGGGTATTAGGATAGGAAACTGATAAGTCTGCGGCAGAATCCATGCATAGCTCTCAACCATCCAGAATTTATCAGAAACTCCAGATTTTTGTCTTCTATTTTACTCTATTCTTCATACAATTTGTGGTTATGTGGCAAATCACTGAGAATAGTAGTGAGTCTCTCTGTATTTTGAATGTTTTTGATGTTATTCTATGTATTTTTTGTTCTTTGTGAATGTGGAGCTTTTCTCCCCGGGTCTCTGCTGAAAAAGGATATGTATCCAGTCAGACCAACCCGGTAAACAAATGTAAAATAAAATAAATAAATAAATAAATAAATAATTTCAGACTTCAAGTCCTTCAGAAAATCCATACTAATGCAGAACCTGTTATTCTACCAACTTGCTGCTTATAAGAGTAATATCAAATTTATTGAATAAAGAAGTTGAGAGGTATGACGTCTTGTAGCCTTCAAGAAGCCCATGTGGTTCTTGCCTTGAAAAAACAGCTCAGCTATTTTAAAGTAAAATAGATATAGTCAGTATAAAGTAACAAAATGAAAAAAAAAAAAAAAAAAAAACATGCTAAACAGCAGATCCCCAATGGGAGAAATGGGGCACTGAAAGCAGTCTGTCATTTGCTGCATTGGGGGAGTAGAACTGGTGAAGCAGAGACTGTTTCCCTTCTTTATATATTTTTTTTGTGTTTCACAAAGCTAGCTGTCTTCATCATCATCCTTTTTTTTTTTTTTTTTTTGATAAGTCATTTTTTCCCCCTGCGTGTCTGCCGACTACCATCCCCTCATTGGTCTTGAGCCACTTGCTCCCCCACTACCTAGGAATTTCTCCACCATGGTGGCAAGAGTCAAGTGGACAAGGCTTTCAGATGCGGAGGTGTTTGTTTATTTTTGGATCTAGTAATGCAAGCAATGAAGACATTCCTGATTAAGCCCTTACCCTACCCTTGATGGCTGGATTGCGTGCCTGCATTAAGCCAATCCCATATCCCCAGTTAATGGCTGCAGTTTCAGTGCCTACAAACCTCCACTTGTATCTGACAAAGCAATTAAACAGACCACTACTCTTTGAGAGTGTATGCAAGCTGGCACTAGCCGCTCATTCCTTTACCTCCTCGGGATTTCTTCAAGGCAGCGTGCTCACCAGCACTCTGCCCACTTTTGCTGAACCTAAAAATGCGGTTCCCAACAGAGACCCTCCAGTAGTGCATGAAATTCAGAGGAACCATTGCCCTATGGCAGTAAACACTCTGCTGAACCTAAAAACGTGGTTCCCAACAGAGACCCTCCAGTAGTGCGTGAAATTCAGAGGAACCATTGCCCTATGGCAGTAAACACTCTGCCCACCTTTGCTGAACCTAAAAACGCAGTTCCTAACAGAGACCCTCCAGTGGTGCTTGAAATTCAGAGGAACCATTGCCCTACTTCAGTAAAGTATGCAGTTCCTCTACTCTAAATGAAACATTGTTATAGTCGCTGCAAATACTTGTACTTTCAACACCTTTTTGTTTAACTTATGAAGTTGTTGCTACTAAAGTAAAGGGCAGTACATTTTAATACAGTTAAAGATCGAAGTCGAGCACATTACCGTGAATTGAAATCCCTAGATCATAAACAAGTACCCCCTCCCTCCTCCAACCAGTGCTTTTGCTAAATTAAACCTTCTGACTTCCCACGTAGTGTTTTTTTTTCCTCCCCCATACCTTACACTCCCTACCTAGTGTGCAAACCCTCACTCTTACCCTTCCTCTGAGACCTTCCCTCACCCAGCCTGTATTGTGTACTGATTTACTACTTCATTTTTCTTTTTTAACCATAGTAGTAATGTAAATCTTTTCTAAGTTACACTACCTGTTGGAGATTTGTATCTTGTGGAATTCTCCCACCTCAGGTGTAGCCCCACTCCGTTCGCCCTCGCTACGCTCGGGCTCACTTCTCTCCTCAGCCACCCCCCATATAATTTCCTTTATAGCTAGCCATTTCATCCCACCCTACTCCAAAACCCCTCCTCTTCCTCCCTAGCATTTCCACCTACTTCCTCTCTTACTCACTAATTTTAACTATCATACTTCACCTTCTCCTCCCCACTTACCTTACTTAGTCTATACTCTGTCACCTATTACATTAATACAACACTACTCACACCCTCATTTCCCCTATCCAACAAATATCACTAAATGCTACGCCACTAAAATGTCTAGCCAATGCTTCTCAACCCTCTCATTTCTACTTCTACCCCCTGTATTCCTTCTTGTTATACTCACATCACCCTACAACCACTTATACCCCATGGACCCCTCCTCCACAAATCCAGTTAATAATAACTTTTTAAGAAATCACCTGTCCTTCTATATCTCGTCATCTATCTTGACATCAAATATTCCCATGCTTAAGTTCCAAATACTTCCCACAAACACCACATTATCTAAACCAAAAGCCAAACCCTATACACTTCATTATGGCAAACTCAAATGTATCTACTTTAAGCTGGTGACATTCATCCTAATCCTGGCCCCATACCCCACACGCCTAACCCCTCAAACACTGAGTTCAGTTCTCCTCCAAACAAATACATCTCCTTCTACTCTATGAATACTAGGAGCATTTTAAACAAAGTAAGCAAATTACATACTTGGATCGCCCAACAAACTCCTGAAATCCTAGTACTTACTGAAACTTGGCTAAAATCCCAACACCTAGATAGAGACTTCCTACCTTCCAGATGTCCTTCAAGGATGCATCTGCAGTCATCACATATGGGTTGTCCGGCCTCAGGCAGCCCTTCGGTCGGCCGGATTCCAAAGTCTGGGTCCGGCATCGGCTGATGTCGCCCCTTCCCCGACGTCGGAGCGCCTGGGGTATAAAAGCGTCAGCTGACGCCATCTTCCTCAGTCTTTCTTGCCGCGTGGTGCCCGAAGCAGAAGCAGTTCGCAAGTGCCGGTCGGGCCAGCTCCTGTAATTCAGCTCAACCGAAGACTTCAAAAGCTAAGTACCCCGTTGGGGACTCTTTCTTGCCTCAGCTGATGTCAGATAAAATTAATAATTGCTTAACTTGTGGGAAACAAATACCTCATAAGGATTTCCACTCTTACTGCCTACCTTGCCTAGGCCCAGACCATGATGTTTCGGCCTGTTCAGCCTGTGCTTCCTTCAACCGACGCACTCTAAGACGTCGGTCGGAGTTTGCAGAGGAATTTTTTGGGGCTAGTTTTGCTTACAAAATGCCGTCGGAGACTCCGACTTCACATTTAATAAAGAAACGGAAGGACAGGGACCGACACACGTGGTCCGCCGTTTCGGCTGAAACCACGGCCAGGCCTACCGAGAGTGTCTCGGTTGAAACCGAGTCCTTGGTACTTCCGTCCACCGAAACCGTGCAACCGACAACCTCAGCCCCGGAGGCCACTACTGTATCGGTTGTTGAATCTCCTTTGGAATCTGGTGTCCAGGAACCTTCCGACACCATTCCCTTAGACAAAACTACACCAGCACGTGGTGCAGCCAAGCCTCCTGCATCCATTTCTATTAAGGCATTCTCTAGGGCTAAAGCTGCTAAACACTCAAAATCTATGCCCCCCAGGGGTAGACCTCAGGGACCCACTACAGGTTCTCAGATCCTTAGTCTAGCAGAGGATCTTATTTCATTAATTAGGGGCTCTCAGCCTCATCCGGACAGGGGTCTCAACCTCCTACAGAAAAAAGGCCTAGGGTTGAGCCCTCTGATCCTCTCTCCTCAGATGAGGCCTCTGATGGCTCTGCTCTCTTGGACTACCAGGAGGAGGCTTTTTCGGCCTACGAGGACTCAGATGCAGAGGAATCTATCCCATCGTCCTCCCCTCCTGAAGAACTGTCTTTTGGGGAAACTCTGCACACTATGAGGGAGCATTTCCAGTGGCAGGGCCAGGAATTCTCTGATTCCAGGAAGAGATTAAGGACCTTCTTGCATTTGCCTCAGCATAGACCTTTGGCTATTCCCCCTGTTTTGAATGTCATTGATGATGTGTACTCTGAATCTAGCACAACCCCTGACACTCTCCCTCCGGCTCCTGCCAAACCCGATAGGTACTACAGGCTCCCGGAATCACATCTTTTCCTTTACAAGGCCCACTCTGCTGACCCAGAAACTATTTCCCAGGGCCCTAAAGGGGTTGCAGCTGTCACTACAAAAAATCCACTCCCCTCTGAAAGGGAGTCCAGGGCTTTAGAGCGATGGGGTAAAAAAGTGTATACTTCTGCTACCCTTTCTATGAGGGCTTTAAACTGTCAATTTCATATGATACAGTACCAAGAATATTTGTTAGATGAATTGCATAAAAAGCTGTCTTCTCCTGAACCCCTAGATTGCAAATCACTTCTGGTTCTGGTACATAACTCTCAACAGGTTAGCAACCATTTCTTGCAGTGTGGTTATGATGCATTGGAAGCTTCATGTAGGTCAGCTATGACAGGTGCAGTCATACGTAGGCATGCTTGGCTGAAGGAACAATCTCTGTCAGACCATGTTAAAGCAAAGCTTCTGGATGCTCCACTGGAAAAGCAAAAGTTATTTGGCTCCACTGCTCAGGAGGTCTTAAAGAAATTTGAAGAAAAGGCAAAATCTGTACAAACACTCAAAGATTTTATGCAAGTCCAACCACCAAGATTCAGCAGAAACTGGCCTTCCAAGACCTGGTCCTTTCCAGACACAGACAGATTTCAGAGAGGCAAGAACAGGCGTGCCAGAGGTAGAGGGCAAGCTAGAGGCTCCTACAGAGGACGTCAATGGCAGCCTCCCAACCAGAGAGGTAGTGCAGGGCCTACACCTGCTGCACAAGGACAGACTCGATGACTTTGCTTTGACACCGCCAACCAGGGCTCAATTGGAAGCACCTTTGGGTGGAAAGCTTTCCTTATTTTCAGAAAATTGGCACATTATTACAAGGGACAAATGGACACTACAAATAATAGACAAAGGATACAGGTTCCATTTCCACACATTACCGAAAAGAAAAGGCATGCCAGACCTGCCACCAAATCAAAGGGCAGAGGCTTTGAAACAAATCTCCAACTTAACGAAAATGAAAGCAATAGAAAAGGTTCCTCTCGCAGAACAAGGCCAAGGATTTTATTCCAGACTGTTCCTTGTTCCAAGAAAAGAAAAGCAATGGAGGCCTATTCTCGACTTGTCCGCACTAAATACTTATCTCATTGTGCCAAAATTCAAAATGCTGACTCTACAGCAACTCCTTCCCATGCTGGGCAAGGGGTCTTGGCTGGTAACTCTGGACCTCAGGCATACCTGCATGTCCCTATCAGACAAAGCTGCAGAAGACACCTCAGATTTCTTGCAGGTTCAGAGCATTATCAATTCTCAGCATTGCCCTTGGGCTTATCTACTGCGCCCAGAGTATTCACGAAATGCCTGGCATTAGTAATTGCATACTGCAGACTTCAGGGGATGCAAATATACCCGTATCTGGACGACTGCCTTATACAAGTGGACAGCCAACAAATTTTGGTAAAACACTTGAATTATGCCATCTATCTTCTTCAGGCCTTGGGATATACAGTCAACATTCACAAGTCAAGACTTGTACCATCCCAAAGAATAACTTTTCTGGGTGCGGATCTAGACACAACCACCCAAATGGCTTTCCTCACAGAAGAAAAACAAAACCAACTACCGGATTACTTCAAAAACCTGTCAAGACAAACTCAGCTGAATGCAAGGAAAATCCTGCAGGCCCTGGGTTACATGGCTTCTTGCATTCTTCTGATTCCTCAAGCAAGGCTACATATGAGGAAACTCCAATGGTACCTAAGGAGTTTATGGACTCAGCACAGTTACAGCTTGGAGGCTTTGATACCACTCATCCCATGGCTTCAAAGGGAATTTCTGTGGAGGGCTCAAGCAAGCCAGTCAAACAGGGGTTTGCCCTTCAGCAAACCAATAGCCAGCCAAACCATTACAACGGACGCTTCAGACCATGGATGGGGAGCGCACATGGAAGGAAGATGCATTCAAGGACTTTGGTCACAAAAAGAGCTACGCATGCACATAAACCAAAAGGAAATGCTGGCAGTGATACATGCAATCGAGGCCTTCAAGTTATTTTTACATCAAGGCCACCTGCTAATAAGGACAGACAACACCACAGTTATGTGGTACATAAACAAGCAAGGAGGCACCCATTCCTACCCTCTTTGCAGACTGGCAGTGAATCTATGGGAACTTTCCTTGACTCTCAATATACAGCTGCAATCCCAGTTTGTACCAGGAAAGGACAATATACTGGCGGACAGCTTAAGCAGGAACATCATGGATGCACACGAATGGATGCTGCACCCAGACACCTTCCATCAGATAGCACAATCATGGGGGAGACCGGACATAGACCTCTTTGCCTCCCCACACAATCATCAGCTGGAGAAATTCTGCTCAAGGACATACCACCCACAAGCATGGAAAGTGGTTGCCCTCTCTTTCAGCTGGAGAACTCTAACAGTGTATGCATTCCCACCTCTTCCACTAATGACCAAGGTCTTACTGAAGATAAGGGCAGAGCAGCCAACAGTGATTCTGATAGCTCCGGACTGGCCAAGGCAGCACTGGTACCCATTGCTAAAGAGCATGTCACGGACAAAACCATGGCTTCTGCCACAATGGCCGCTTCTCCTGACACAGCACAATTACAAAATGCTGCATCCCAACCTGAAAACATTACAACTAGCTGCCTGGAAAATACCTTGACTCATCACCAGGATAAGCTATCCAAGAGAGTGAAGGATATCATCATGGAAGCTCGCAGGCCTTCCACAAGAAAGGCATACTCAGCAAAATGGAAAAGATTTCACACCTGGAGCACCTCAAAGGGCCTAGATGCAACAGTTATGAACATGGCACATATCCTGGAATATTTGGCAGAAATGCTCCACAATGGCCTGTCTTACTCTTCCATTAAAATTCATGCTTCAGCAATTTCAGCAGAGTACAATACTGATCCACCTGTCTTCTCTCATCCGTTGCTAAGACAGTTTCTGAGAGGAATTAAAAACATCAGTCCTCCAAGGAAACCACCACTGCCTACTTGGGACCTTAACTTCGTGTTGGAAAAACTGACACTGCCTCCCTTTGAACCAGCAGCATCTGCAGAACTACAGTTCCTCTCTTGGAAGACTGCCTTCCTTCTGGCCATAACCTCAGCAAGAAGAGTATCCGAGTTACAGGCCCTCATGGCAGTACAGCCATTTCTTATTTTTCATCAAGACAGAGTCTCATTGAGAACCAATCCTTCATTTATGCCAAAGGTGGTATCTAGGGTCTCATTAAACCAGGCTATTCACCTGCCTACCTTCTTTCCAAATCCACAAAACAAAGGGGAAAAGCTTCTGCACACCCTGGACATACACAGACAGTTGCGCTACTACTTGGACAGAACTAAAAATTACAGAAAACTGACCAGTTGTTTGTAGCATATGCTGCTGGTGCACAAGGAAAAGCAATTTCAAAACAGACAATTTCAAAATGGATAGGGAATTGCATTAGTTTCTGTTACTCCTTTCATGGAAAAACTGTGCCAGCTAACATTAGACCTCATTCGACCAGAGCCACAGCCACCTCCACAGCCTTCTTAAGAGGGGTGGCTACCAAGGACATTTTAGAAGCTGCTACATGGAGCTCCGTGCATACATTTTCCAAGCATTATAACTTACCTTTATATTCCAGATCCAGAGCAGGCTTTGCTACGGCAGTCCTGCAGGGCATTTTAGCTACACCATCCTTTACATAGATCCTCCACCCCCAGATTGGCTATGGTAGTCTACCCATATGTGATGACTGCAGATGCATCCTTGAAGGACATAGTACAGTTTTGTACCTACCATAAATGTAGATGTCCGATAGGTATGCATCTGCAGTCAGGTTTACCCTCCCTCCTTCCCCTCTGTGGTATTTCTTGGTTACATTCCCCTCTCATAGCTAGCTGGGCTTATCTATTATGGTGTATTTGTTTTTATATATGTATATATTTTTGTGCATGTTTGGAATTTATTGCATTTCTCCAAATTTAGCCTTCCTTAGAGGGCACCTGGCATCTGGGGCAAGAAAAACTGAGGAAGATGGCGTCGGCTGACGCTTTTATACCCCAGGCGCTCTGACGTCGGGGAAGGGGTGACATCAGCCGACACCGGACCCAGACTTTGGAATCCGGCCGACCGAAGGGCTGCCTGAGGCAGGACAACCCATATGTGATGACTGCAGATGCATACCTATCGGACATCTACATTTATGGTAGGTACAAAACTGTACTTTATAGTGTACATCACCTGGCTAGACAAAAGAAGAAAGGGGGTGGCGTTGCCATATTACATAACAACCTCCTAACTATTTCAAACACTAAATCACCTTTTCCAGCCTTCCCCCTAGCCAAAATCTTATCAGTAAATCTAAGACTAAATGAATATTCCACCATTACTTAAGTGGCAATAAGCATACTTCTAGGAAATAACATTCCCCTCCTAGAAAATATACTTACCTACATCTCCGATCACATTTCCAATGAAATTGTTATACTTGGAGACATCAACATAAACTGGCTATCTCTCTGCTGTCCTAACCCATCCTCACACATAAATCTCTATGGATTTACCCAACTTATCACTGACCCCACCCATACCAGTAACTCTCATTCAACCATAAGTTTCATTGACTGGATACTAGTCTCTCACCCTTCGAAATACCACAACCCTGAAACCCTCTCAAACTCCTTAAGTGATCACTGTCCCATAAAAGTTCTCAGATACATACCCCAACATACTAAACCCCATAGCTTCATAAAATGCTGCAAATTAACAAACTTTGACCTTGAAGTCTTCAGATCTCTCCTCTCGGAAGTAAACTGGACCCCTCTACAGCAACTCCCCTTAGATGATGCAGTTCAGTTCTTTAACTCCACATCCTAAATATTCTTAATTCTCTTGCACATCTCTGAACAGTTCAAATTAAATCAAACCCAGCTCCATAGTTAACTAAAACTACACGAACATTACTAAAAAAATAGGGATAGGGCATGGAAAACCTGGACAAAAAACAAACTCTAACTAGACCTGCAAAAATATAAAGAATTAAGAAATTTGGCCAAAAGATAAATAAATACAGACAAGAAAAACTTTGATTCTAAAAACAAAAGATAAGCGATGCTTCACACCGTAAAACTTGACTGAACAATTTCTTTAAGACTATGATAGCGACAAAACAACAAACAGAAATACACAGGACAAGTGCTTTCAGCTATTAAAGCCTTCTTCAGATCGACATTCAAAAACCACTTCAACATAATATAAAGCTTCTATCAGCCAATGACAAATAATATGTAAATATCATGTTTTAGCCTAACCAATAAAGGTGCTTATACAAGCAACTTTATCATCCAATGTACTTGATTATTCTAATGAACTTTATCTAACCAATGAAGGTAAAGATGTAAATCAGACTTCACTTTCCTAAGTATCATTGGCTTAAGCTAGCCAATAGAAGTAAAATGTAAATCAAACTTCTCTTCTGTATGGATCGATAGTTCACATCACATTTATATAAGAAACTACTTGCCAATATCATTTTCTAATACTTTGGTAGTTAAAATACCTATAATATGCAAAATTCACTTAATAAAAACGCACCCTTAAAAGCATATATTAAAACATAAGCAAGCCTTAAATTTGCTAAAATCTAAACACTTAAAATTAATGCATTGGCCGGGAATCGAACCCGAACCTCCCACGTGGTTGACGAAAATTCTACCACTAAACCATTTTGAATTATATAAATAAATAAATAATTTCAAACAAATTAAATGAAAGAGCACTGGTATAAACTAATCTTACACACATTTGATAAAGCAGTCTCTAGCTTAAATGCTTAAAATTAATGCAATGATCGGGAATCAAACCCGGATCTGCCACATGGCAGGCAAGAATTCTACCACTAAGCCACTTTACATTTTGTAAATAAATAAATAGTTTCATGCAAATTAAATGAAAATGCGCTAATATAGAATAATTTTAGATCACTTAATAAAAATATAGCACATAATAGAGCAATATCAGGCTTAGCAATTATTAAAAACTAAATACTTAAAACGTAAGAGCTCCTTGATAAAAAACACTGACAAAACCAATAGAGGCATGAAGGCGACTTCTTATGAATTAATTCAGTAGCTGATAAAAGCGTAAGTCCTAATCTTCATTCTAGAGTCAAAGCCTATATTTAGTTCCCATTTCATAGTTCATCCATAGACACTAGAACATGATAATAATATAATGGAAGATATAATGAGCAGAATATAAACTATGTAATCAAGAAACTATAAACCATACTTATACTAGCTGGGCTAAGAGGTAAACTGAATAATTTTTCTATTCTTTAAAAATGGCTTGATCGGTACACTTCCATTCAGTCCTGGAGGGTGGTCGGCCCGCAGTCTCATAATCCACTTGGATTCCTCACGTTCAGTCAGATTAACTAAATCACATTCTCTTTCATTAGGTTTTAGCAGGGATATAATCATGAAAAGAAAATTATGACCTTCATTCCTTTTTATATGGGCAAATAGTGCATTGGTTTCCTTCTTGGTCCTTATATCTGATAGATGTTTGGAAATTCTTTCTTTCATTTTCATGTTGGTTTTGCCTACATAAAAAGCAGTACAAACTGTACAGGTAGCGATATAAATCACATTTCTACTATCACAGTTAGCACTACCAGAAAAATAAAATACATTCCCTGTATTGGGGTGTGTAAATGATTTAGTACAATTCATTACACAGCAAGTTTTGCAAAACCCACATTTTTTGGTTCCTATGGAACTCTCTTTTTTCATCTTTCTACCAGGATAAGGACCTGTCCCTTCATTATAGCATAATAGTCTTTTCAAATTTTTCTTATTTTTGAATTGGAAGGTTGGACATGACCCTACTATACCTTTTATCTTGGTATCAGCAGTCAGAACCGGCCAGTACTTCTTAATCACTTGGCATATGGTGTTATGATCAGAACCAAAAGTCAAGCCAATTCTCATATAATTCATATATTTTATATTGGCAGGATAGAGCTCCTTCCCTGCCTTTCTAGTTGAATACAGAGGTTTTCTTTTATTATGTCTCAAACCAATGGTTTCCGCTGCATTTGAATTAACCCTCTTACTTGGATATCCTCTCTGTTCAAAATTCATTAATAAGTTATTTCTTTCATCAATAAACTTTTTCATCAGTACAGAGTTTAGAAATCCTAATAGTCTGATTTTCCACAATGTTATTAAAAACATGTCGAGGGTGCATACTGGTATAATGTAACATGTGGTTCCGCCACATTTGTTTGCGAAAAAGGCTGGTAGAGGTACCTTCCTTCTGATCTAGTCGTATACTGACATCCAAGAAATCCATTTTAACTTTAGAACTCCTACATTCAAACTTTAGAAAATCAGTAGTCTCTGTCAGATAACAAACAAAACTATCTAATTGTTTTCCATCACCTCTCCAAACAATAAAAATATCGTCAACAAAACGATTATATAGAATAATATGTTGACTCCATTGATTCTTTGGCTCTCTCATCCATTCCCTCTCCCATTGCGCTAGGACCAGATTCGCATAACTATTGGCACAGGGGGTGCCCATGCCTACTCCCCAGTTTTGCCAATAGTACCTTCCTTCATGTATAAAGATGTTATTGTTGAGAATTAGATCAAGAAGAACACAAATTAGCCTAGTGTTGATCTTTTCTTCAATAAGAAAACTCCTGATGGCTTCCACCCCATAGTCATTGGGTAAAGATGTAAAAAGGCTATTAACATCCAAAGTGACCAATAATATAGACTCAAAGTCATTTACATTATGCATGGTTTCATTCAGTCGATTCAAAAAATCTCCTGTATCCTAAATAACTGTATGCGCTCTGGGAATCAACTTCTTGAGTTCTTTTTCAACAAACATCGAAATAGGCTCAGTCAGCCATCCTCTGCCTGCTACAATGGGACGTAGCGGAGGTGATGTTAAAGTCTTATGTATCTTTGGTAGGCCGTTAATTGAAGGTATGGTAGGATATTCAATCTCAAAAAGCTCATAAAGTTCTTTATCAATAATTCTGTTCATCAGAAGATCATACAAATCATTCCTTTCTCTTTGCTTCATCAAATTCAGTTCATTTTTACTAATGTCACGATAAGTCTTTTCATCATTCAACATTTCCTTCATTGAAAGAGAATAGGCTTCAATATCCATTACTACCACTGCACCTCCTTTGTCTGCAGGTTTGATAACTATATAATTTCTCTCCTTTAATTCTTTCAATGCTTGACTTTCATCCTTAGTTAAGTTATAGAACTGTTAGTTCTTATGCATCCGCCTTATTTCAGCCACTTCTTCCTCAATGACTTGTATAAATGACTCAACCACTGGTAGATTAATGGGAACAAAGGTACTAGGTTTCCTTAGGATGGTTTCATTGTCATCCTGTTTAATTTTATTATCATTCCCAAAGATATATTTCAAAGTCAGGTTCCTGCCAAATAACTTAAGGTCTAAAAGAAACTCATCAAATGATGTTAAAGTTGCTGGTATAAAACTAAGGCCTTTTTCAAGTAAACTCATTTGAGAATCTGTAAGTTGAACTTTAGATAGATTCACAACTAGAGACTGGGCTGCACAATTTTCCTTTTCTTCCTTTCTCTGCTCAGTGACCTTCCTGTTCGAGGAGTATTGTTCATGATTAAAAAAGGAAGTTGTTCAACAATAGGTACATGTGGGGCCCCTTTCTTGGGGATTGCCCCCAAGGGTCTTTCTTCTTGTTTATGACTAGGTGTTATTGCCACCTCACCTATAGTCCCTGGTGAATCAAGGGATATCATATTGTCTTCCAAGAGACAAACACTACCATTGGTAACTTTATTCAAATGATTAGATCCATTTTCTTGATGTACCTGGGCACTGACACAAAGTTCTTTAGGTCCAGGTGATTTTACCTTGTTCGTGGTAGAGGCAGCATTTATTTCTTGCCTGCCATGTGGGAGATCCGGGTTTGATTCCCGGTCATTGCATTAATTGTAAGCATTTAAGGTAGAGACTGCTTTATCAAATGTGTGTAAGATTATTTTATACCAGTGCTCTTTCATTTAATTTGTTTGAAAATATTTATTTATTTATATAATTCAAAATGGTTTAGTGGTAGAATTTTCGCCTACCACGTGGGAGGTTCAGGTTCGATTCCCGGCCAATGCATTAATTTTAAGTATTTAGATTTTAGCAAATTTAAGGCTTGCTTATGTTTTAATATATGCTTTTAAGGGTGCGTTTTTATTAAGTGAAGTTTGCATATTATAGGTATTTTAACTACCAAAGTATTAGAAAATGATATTGGCAAGTAGTTTCTTATATAAATGTGATGTGAACTATCGATCCATACAGAAGAGAAGTTTGATTTACATTTTACTTCTGTTGGCTAGCTTAAGCCAATGATATTTAGGAAAGTGAAGTCTGATTTACATCTTTACCTTCATTGGTTAGATAAAGTTCATTAGAATAATCAAGTACATTGGATGATAAAGTTGCTTGTATAAGCACCTTTATTGGTTAGGCTAAAACATGATATTTACATATTATTTGTCATTGGCTGATAGAAGCTTTATATTATGTGGAAGTGGTTTTTGAATGTGGATCTGAAGAAGGCATTAATAGCTGAAAGTGCTTTTCCTCTGTAGTTCTGTTTGTTGTTTTGTCGCTATCATAGTCTTAAATAAATTGTTCATTCAAGTTTTACGGTGTGGAGCATCGCTTATCTTTTGTTTTTAGTTGTATTTTGCTGAGCGAGCTAAATTGGAGCATCCTTCTACTGTTTTTTTGGTTTAAACTTCTATTCTAATCCACCCTCAACCTTTAAATCAAATCCCAGCAAGTTCTGGAACTCCATTAACCAAATATTACACACAGGCTCCCCAAGCTCTCCAAATCCATGTCCTCACGAAACACGAGGAAACTGCCACAATCTTTAACTCTTACTTTATTGATTCAATAGCTAAACTGATTAACCCCATCCCCAGCCAAGCTGTCCATATTAACAATATGAATGCT
This sequence comes from Protopterus annectens, assembly GCF_019279795.1. NCBI lineage: Eukaryota > Metazoa > Chordata > Ceratodontiformes > Protopteridae > Protopterus > Protopterus annectens. Next base: position 1,477,710,368 of record NC_056735.1, on the reverse strand, counting down.
ACAGACCCATCACCAAAAGGCAGCTCTACTTTCTCCTTAAAACCAGTCTCCACCAACTTTATCAAATCACTACTAATTAAAACCATGCTCCACATCTGTTGACAATATCCCCTCTTATTTTCTACAGATCGCTGCTGATCCCCTTGCTCTTCCAGTTTCCATACTAATTAATCAGTCCATCTCTGAATCAACTGTTCCTACTATCTGGAAACAATTCTATACCCTTCCTATACATAAAGGAGGTAACTCCACAGATACATCCAACTATAGACCCATTGCTATACTCCTTACTCCAAACTTCTAGAAAAATGTATGCACAAACAAATAATGCAGTACCTACTTCTAGAGAATCTACTCACACCTACTTAACATGGTTTTCGTCCCAACCATAGCACCACTACAGCCCTTCTGTCCTTCCTTAATACTGTATTGCTTGCCAGAGACAACAGTAAACTTATTTCCTGTCTCTTCTTAGACCTCTCAAAGGCCTTTGACAGTCTCTCATTCTCTCCTTCTGCAAAAACGGACAAACCTTAATTTCTCACCTGCTACTGTATCCTGGTTTAAAAGTCATCTCTCTGATCGCTACCAGTCAGTAAAATTGCATTCAGCCCACTCCCCCTTGCTCACCATTAAAACAGATGATCTGATGTTGTTAATCTTTGTTCATTCCTTACTGATGGGTTATCGGTTCCGTCCTCTGAATCAAGCCAGCCATATATCAAGCTCACAACAGCCAAAAACTCTCGAGCCAAGGTCCTACCCAGAATGCTGTGCTCCCTGTTACCTCAGATCTCATTTGCCACATTGCTGTACAGCTGTGTCAAGCCACTCTCTTCAGCTAAGTATATAATTTTTTGAAAGTTTATATATCGTTTCTACTTAAAAGTTTTTCAAACAGTTTCTTGTATTATTCTCCTACCCTATCATATCCTTAAGATGCACTCCCTTTAGTCTATTTCTCTTTATTACCCTTTTCTTACCTTTGAGGTAATTCTTCATTACCATCGTTGGCAGTCCTTCTTCCTTCTCTCTTCTTACCCTTTTGGGTAGCCTTTCCTCTTCTTTTTGGCACTGTTCTTCTTCTCCACCTCATTATCTCATTATGTCAGATAAGAAAAGTAGTGTTGGTTTTAAACAGTGTAAGGATTATGGCTGTAAGTCACTGCTTTCCGATGGCCATGACTTGTGTGTCGATTGTTTGAATGTCTCCCACCTTACTGTGGATCCCCCATGTGGGATTTGTAGAAATTTTTTGACCAGGAACGAGAGAAAGAACAAGTTAATCCTGAAAGGTCTTCTCAAATCTCCTTTCTGTGAGGCTATTTCTGGGTCGGAGGGTTCACCCCCTCCTGCTAAACCCTGTAAGAGGCATTCTTCCTCTTCCTCATCGAGGTCACTCACTTCATCTCCCTCTGGAGATAGTAGGGAGTCGACTCATAAGAAGGTGAAAATGACAACTACTTCAGCACTGCCACCTGTGACCCTTTTGGCTCCAGGCTCGAGACCGCCACAGTTGATTCTTGCTCCAGCCATGTCATCCTTATCGACACCTGCAACTGGAGTTCCCAGTGCAGACAATTACGGCTCCGACAGTTCCGTTGCAACCCTTACTGGCACTGTCCATGCAGGTACAGTCCCCTTTGGCACCGTTAGTACAATCCCCTTCGGCCCCGAGTATGACATTACTGTCCTCCACAGTGCAGACAATTTTGGCACCAACATGTTCTTCGGTGCAGTCTTTTTCAGCACCGTCATTGCTATCAGTGCAGACGCTTTCCTCGACGGCACAATACCCATCGGTGCTGACACTTGTTTTTACGGTGCAGACACCTTCGACTTTTATGGCATTGACATAGTCGGCACAGACTACTTCGACACCATTCTCTGTGGTGCAGACATCCTCGGTTCTGGGCTTCCATACCTCTCAAATTAGCAAGGAACAGGTACTCTCCTTCCTTGGATCCATTCGTTGGTAGCCAATAGTCCTTTTCTAGAAAGGCCAGAATCGCCCTCCGGTTTCTCTATGAGGTCGACCAGGAGCCTCTCTGAGCAAGATGTGTTGCAGCTTGTTGACCAGTTGCTTGTGGCCAGAGGTCTCTCTCAACCATCGAAATCCACGTTCCCTCCTTCAGGTGAACATACATCTCCTCAAACTCCAATTTCCACTTCGACTTCCACCCAATTATCAAAGCTCATTACTCCAACAGCAGTTTCCCTCCCTCCAACCCCAGCAGTGGATCTCACTTTGGAACCAGAGTCGTCCTTGTGGCCCTTGGTGCACTGGGCATCTGGCTCTTCTCAGGCCAGTGGCTCTGCCATGAGGGAGGGCATTCTTGGTTCCACACCGATTTTTTTCTATGGCACCTTCCAGGAATCCTCCCTCTCTCACACTTCACAGTCCTCTTGAAACTCCTGGTCTGGGGGTCGGCTTGTCAGGGGTGTAACCCCGGTTCCTAGGCTGTCGTGCTCGGTTCCGGGCTCCCATCTTTCCTTGGGCGGGCCGGCAGTCCAGGCCATGGAGAGGGCGCCTGCCTCCACTGGAAAATCCCAGTTGTTGGAGTCCTGTCCTCCCTTTGTGCCACAACTCTCACAAGCCACAACCGCTGGACACCTTGGACATGGGCCTCAGGTTTCTCCTTCTCAGGAGATCCCCTCTTTGCAGTCTTCCTCAGAACCTCCCACTGAGGAAGTACCCTGCAAAGCTCCGTGCCAGAGGAAGCACATGGACTCCACTGAAGAGTCTTTGACCAAAGATATGGACTTTGATGACGGGGAAGAATCCCCACGGTCACCCTCTGATGAGGTGTCCTTTGATGACATCCTCAAGATCCTTAGAGAGGTGACTGGAAGTCCTCTAATCCTTCCTCAGAGGAATCCGTATTCCTGCAGGCCTTTCGTGCCTGGCCCCCTACCTCCTGGGTTACCCCGCCAGCCGATGAGCTTGTCCAGCTCATCGTCCAGTGTGTATGGAAGGCTCCTGACATCCTGGAAGTGATACCATGGAGGCCGGATAAAATTGGATCTATATTAGAACCGCAAAAGACCTAGTCAGCGAATACGTAATCATCGGCACCCATTACGCAACCCGCAAATATGCCGAACACCCTAAACTGCGAAATTCAAATTCTCGAACCATCATAGTTGTCCAACCCCACCACGTGCTACATACTACCTACCCAAACAAAATAAATAAACCACATACATACAATAACTAAAACCCTACTTCTAACCCTACCCTAAACCTTACATACATTACTATCTATGCACTTACCTTAATCCGCACCCTAACCCTAAGGTCTGTAACTGTCACACACTTACCTTACGGAGCTATACCCAAACAGAATAAATAACCCGCTCACATACACTTAAGAAAACCCTACTTCTAACCCTACACTAAACCTTACATACATTACTATCTATGCACTTACCTTAACCCACACCCTAACCCTAAGGTCTGTAACTATTTCACACTTACCTTATGGAGCTATACCGCAGAAGGGCCAACCATGATGATTCAACATTTCGGATTTCGCGCTTCAGGATGAACGGTGTTTTCGCGGTCCGACGTATATGTGTCAACATTTCCGTATTTGGGTAAGTGGACCTTTGTGATTTTAATAGGGAACCATAAAATCTTATCCCTCCCTCCAGCTGAGCATCCCCATTGGTCACAAGGTCTTCCAGTAGATGCCATGGTGGTGGCAGCTGCAACTAAGAAAGGCTTGGCAGAGGAGAGCCAAACTGTCCATCTGCCCAACAAGGAGTCCCAGGCGATAGACAAACTAGGGAACCGCATGTTTGCTTCATCGACCTTCGCCATAAGGTCTTTGAACTATTTGGCACACTTTACGAGGCTCCAGAGGGATCTTTTCAACCAACTTTATGAAACCTTGGCAGGAGCTGTTTTTGATGAGGTCCGTGACAACGTAACTTCTCAGATAGCCATCCTAGAGTCCATTTCCAAATCTTCCAGGCGTCTTATTTCTCATGCAATGGAAGGAGCTGCTAGTGCAGCAGGCATGGATATAGTCACCAGACGACATGCCTGGATGCACCTTTGTGACTTTGCGGACTCCTTTAAGGCTTCCTTCATGAATGCCCCCATCGAGGCCACTTCTCTGTTTGGCCCTAAAGTTAAAAATATGCTGACAAGGTGCAAACAAGATGGCAAGACCCTATCTGCTGTTGGTGTCAGACACTCCACTCCAGAAATCAAAAGAGCGGGAAGATGTAGCACAGGAAATCACAGGGCTCTTTCTGTGACACACATGCCGAGTTCTGGAAACTCCAATGGAAGACGCCCCTTTTGAGGCAGAGGAGGTCCGCAAAACCGGGGTTCCCGAGATTCTTTTTCTGGCCAACCGTATCAGCACTCTTGAAGCGTTGCCTGACTGCTCACCTCTGGAAGCGGTCTGGGGTCATTTTTCCTTGTACCCTGCTGCCTGGCGAAACATAACCACTGAGTCTTGGGTACAAGGCTATCGCATCCCCTTCCATCTTTGTCCAACCTCATCCAGAGTATTAACTGAAGTTCCACCCAGTCAAAGAGAAGCAGCAGCACATGAAATCCAAAAGCTGCTACAAAACAGAGTCATCTAAACGGTTCCTGCAGACCAGATAGGATCCAGTTTTTGCACAAGGTCTTTTTAGTGCCAAAAAAGACAGAGGACTGGAGACCAATTCTGGATCTCAGCACACTGAACACATTTGTAAAAACAGAGAAATTCCAGATGGTCACGGTTCAGTCTATCCTTCCTCTTCTGGAAGAAGACAATTGGATGTGCTGTGTAGATCTTCAAGATGCATATTACCACATAAAAATGGACAAATGCTCAAGAAGATACCTCCGCTTCCATATAGTACCCAGTCACTACCAATTTAGAGCTCTGCCCTTCGGTCTCTCTACAGCCCCCAGAGTGTTCACCAAATGCATGGCAGTGGTTATTGCTCACTTGTGACTTCAAGGATTCCAGGCATTTCCATATCTAGATGACTGGCTCCTCACCGCCTCTACCAAGTGTCTACTGGAAGAAGCCCTGCACTACACTCTCCTCACAGCACAACACCTGGGAATTACTTTAAACTGGGAGAATTCCAACATGATCCCAACCCAGTCTTTGGAATTCATTAGGGTACTGTTAGGACATGAGAAATTGCACAGCATCTCTTCCGGACCACAGGCTTCAAAAAATAAGGCAACAGGTTCAACTGCTGCTCTGTCACCACAAATCTCCCGCTCGATCTATACTCCAACTCTTGGGGTCAATGGCAGCCACGATCACCATTGTTCCTCTAGCCAGATTCCACATGAGGCTCCTTCAGTGGTTACTTCTCACTCAGTAGTACCCTCTACAACATCCTTTGTCTTTTCAGATAAGTGTAACTCAGAAATGCAAACAAGATTTACTCTGGTGGACATCTCGAAATCCCCAACAATGGTCTCGCCCCTTTAGCCCCCATCAGCCGAAAGCCATGGTGACCACGGAAGCCTCCCTGATGGGGTGGGGTGGAGTGGGGGGTTATGTCAGGGAAACCCGGTCCAAGGCACCTGGTTGGAGACAGAGGCCCTTTTGCATATCAGTGTCCTGGAACTGAGGGCGGTGCTACTAGCATTGCATGCATTTCATTCCATCCTTCTGTCAGGGACTATTGTGATCCAATGAGACAACATGTCAGTGGTCTGGTACATCAGCAAGCAAGAGCGCACCAGATCTTACCCGTTATGTCGAGAGGCCTTGAGAATATGACAATGGGCGATAGCTTCCAACCACTTTCTAATTGCAGTGCACATTCCTGGGAGCTCCAACTTGATAGCGGACAAATTGAACAGGTGCATTCTACAACTTCACGAGTGGTCCCTCAATCTTGTGATAGCAGCAAAAATCTTCAACCACTCTGGCCAGCCTTGCTGCAATCAGTTCGACTCCCCAACCAACTTCAAGTGGAGCAGCTATTTTGCCCTGACCCCACCTCGGGGACAGTCATAGAGAGACGCTCTAGTCCACGCTTGGCCCTCGGGTCTACTTTATGCTTATCCTCCTCTCCCCCTCATCTCCCAATTTCTGAAGAAAGCTCGGCAGTTGAAAAGCAAAGTGATCCTCATTGCTCCATATTGGCCTCGACAAGTTTGGTTCCCCTTCCTCTGACCTCACCTGCTAGATCAACTGTGGATCCTCAATCCATCCCCAATGTTGATCTCCCATCCGCAGGATCTGACTCACCCCTGTCTAACAACCCTGAAGCCGACAGCTTGGTTTCTCCACTTCCAATGATTGCCAGGCAGGAAAACCTCTCGTCCCCAATGCACAATATTCTTATTGCATCTCATAAATCATCCACCAGGCTAATCTATCTCAATAAATGGAAAAGGTTTTCTCTATGGGCAGCAAATAACAGTTAGAGCTCTTGTCAGCCCCAGTTTTGGTGATTTTGGATTACTTAACACACCTTTTCTACTCTGGGGTGTCTGCCTCTACTATTCGTGTGCATTTAGCTGCCATTTTGAATTTCCACATTGGTTTTCAGGATTCTTCGCTCATGTCACATAGCCTCTGTAAAACTTTCTTGAAGGGGGTTTTCCACCTAAAACCTCCCTTTAGAGAACCAGTACAACCTTGGGATTTGACCTTGGTCCTGCAAGCTCTAACAGCTCCCTCCTTTGAACCTGCGTCTTCATGTGATTTAAAATATGTTTTGTGGAAAACTTTGTTTCTAATTGCAATCACATCGGCCAGATGCTTGTCAGAACTTCAAGTCTTATGCATCAATCCTCCCTATCTTATCTTCCTTAAGGATAGGGTATCACTGAGAACTAATTCCTCCTTTTTACCAAAAGTGGTGTCAGAGCGGTCTACCAACCAGTCTGTTGACCTTCCAGTATTTTTTCCTAACCACTCTAGCAGGGGAGAGTATTGCATGCACTCCTTGGATGTTCATAGGCAAATACGATTTTATCTGGACAGAATAAAATCTACCCGTAAATTAGACCAACTATTTCTGGCCTTTTCTGGACGAAGACTAGGTCATCCTGTCTCAGATGTTACATTGGCTTTGTGGTTGAGAAATTGCATTACCTTTATCTACAACAAGAACAATGTCACCTTGCCTCACAGAGTGAAAGCACATTCTACAAGGTCTATGGCAACTTCAGAAGCTTTTCATGCTAAGGCTTCCCTCAATGATTTCTGGTCAGCTGTGACTTGGGCCAAACCTCATACCTTTATTCTTCATTGCAAATTGGATTTGGCCTCCAGAGGTAGAGCTTCTTTTGGTCTCCATGGTGCTCAGGAATGTCCTTCTATGAGGGCCACCCAGGGATACAGGTAGCTGGGGACTCCCATCAGTAAGGAATGAATGAAGATTAACAACATCAGATAAAGAAGATATGTCTTACCATAACATTCCATCTGTGTTGTTGATCTTCATTCATTCATTTCTCCTCACCCTCCATCCCCCTCCAGAGGTTCCTGGTTGAGCTCATATATTTCCTTATTGTAGGTCTGTTATGACCAGAAATAGCCTCTACTTTTGTCTATCAACTTACAAACTCGATCTGAGGTAACAGGAAACAGAGCATTCTGGGTAGGACCTTAGCTCAAGAGATTTTGGCTGAAGTGAGCTTGATATGTGACTGGCTTGGTTCCAAGGACGGAACCGATAACCCATCAGTAATGAATAAACGAAGATCGACAACACAGATGAAACGTTATGGTAAGACATAACTTCTTTTTCCACAAGGTTCCATCCTTGGTCCACTACTTTTCAATGTCTTTACCAATCTTCTCTCCTCTTCCTGTCTTGACTCATCTGTTATACAGTATGCAGATGGCTCTACAGTCATCTCAGTTGCTAACTGCATAACTCAACTTACATCAATTACTCAGACTTCCTTCAACTCAGTAGATAATGGCTGTCCAATAACCAACTTATTCTCAATCCAAACAAGACTAAACTACTACTCTTTCTTCCAAAAAACCTTCACTACATCATATCATCCTTCACAATGCTGTTTCTAAATAATACCCCTATACAGGTAGACAACAGCACAAAATTACTAGGTGTCATCATTGACATCCATTTAAAGTTTGATTTACATATCAACAATTGCATTAAGAAAACACATCAGAAGTTAGGATTACTGTAGTATAACAGGAAATTTCTTAATAAGGAAGCTAAGTTAACCCTGTCTAACTCTTACCTCTTACCCACCTTACTCTGTAGTTCTCAAATTCTAACTAACCTCAACACTGGACAATTAGCCAAACTAGAAACAACTTACAACAAGATTGCCAGATTCGCTGCACAGAATACATGTAGGAACCATCACTGTCTGTCATTGAAAGAACTACACTGGCTTGAACTACCCAACCTTCTCCTACTAACTCAGACCCAGATCATTCATTCAGTTCTCTACAAACCCTCTTATTGTCCAACTCTTTCTACTCTAATCTCCTACTACACCCCAACAAGATCTCTCCGTAGTTCCAGCCAAGGGCTATTACAAATTCATAAACCTAAAACTAAAATAGGGCAAAATCTCTATCGTTTTAGCCCTGCTAAGACTTGGAATAATCTACCACTCCAAATCAGGACTATTCAGCAACAAAAACAATTCAAAACAGCCACTAAACAATACTTACAATCTAAATGGATATGTCAGTGTAACCATCCCCCATAAACCTGTCTCCCCAGCTTCTAACTCTCCTCTAGCTCCATCTCCTATCCCTCCTTTCAACTGTGTTCCACTTCTTATTTCAACAGTTACCAAAACTAGTCACATGTAAACATGATGCTAGTATTTCTTTCATTTCATTGTATTAAGATTTAATGCTTTTTGTATTGTGTGCACTTTTTGTTACTTGTCCATGTATTAGTACTATGGATGTTAGTCATGCAATCTGTATTGGAGCTTTTCTCCTTGGGCCTCCACTGAAAAAGGGCTATTTAGCTCAGACGGACATTCCCAGTCATCAAATGTAAATTAATAATAATAATAATAATTCCTACTCTCTACCAGAAGTGAAACTAGGGTGGGGCAGAGGGGGCAGTTGCCCTAGGAGCACAGTGTTAGGGAGCAGCATGATCAGGTCTTCAGTGCATTACCCGCATTCATTGAGGCCAGTATTACATTTGTGGTCTGCACGGAAACAACACTTTAGTGCTCTGTGTGGTATAAACTGGAGCAGCTGCTTGCTACAAATGTAGCAAATAGTTTGTTACAATTTATTATGAAATGAAGCACTTTTGCGCTCCTATGGCAGATCAGGGAATGGAGTTTTTAGGGGGGGGTTCTGATACACAGTTGGGGGGTGCTAGATTGGCTGGCAACAGTGGGCACCAGAATAGCTAGCTACACCTTTGTATCCCCAAGCTGCCATACAAAGTCGGGTCATCTGGGTATTTCTTTGTCATCATCTTCATGTTGGGTGGTTCTCTGACACTGCCATTTTGCAGGTGATCTGCTCACCAAATAAGTGTCTTCATAGACTTCATATAGGAGTTTCAGTCTATAACCATTTTACATTCAATGCAGCAGCTAATTAAATAGGTAGTAGTAAGGCCATTGTTTCCATTCTAGTGTGAAAAGCATGAGCTGAACTCTACTTCAATTACCAGTGAGAAGTTGGCTTTAAGAAAATATTTATTTATTTATTTTCTTTAAATTATGTAACTTACTGGAGATTTGTGCATGAGGACTGTTCCTACTACCCTCTAGATGTTTAATTGTTGTACCCCTATTTATATGTGATGTGATAATGATATTCCTCACTTAGAGGAGTGGGAATTAGCTCTACACTCAGCAAATTATAATCAGTGTGCAAAATGAAATTAGTAATGCAGACTGCCTGCGCTCTGATATCCTGAAATATATTCTGTTCCGTAACTGAGTGATTTAAAGTTAATTCATAATTATGTGAAGAGTAGCTGCAGTAGTAGAAAACAGTAAGCATATCTAGTATCTTTATAAGTAAAGTGGACATTTTGTGAAGTTGTGCTTCACAGGAGGCTGTAAATCTGTTTAAGAATATTGTGGATGGGGGAGTAACTTAAATTTCTCAAATAATGTGGTGAAAGTTACGGAGCTTGCTGAAACGTTGCTATATGTGGATATTGCAAAATGACCAATGAATTTAAATTACTTGAAAAAATGGCGGTTAGAAACCAAGTTTAATGCAGTTGTTTATCTCGGTCAGTATCAGTCTTTGAGACAGAAGTTGGTTTTATTTTTGTTACTTTAACTGCCTTTTGCCCTCAAATCTTTCTGTGATGTATGAGTGTAGTACAATATTCCTGTTAGCTCACTTTAAATCCTGTGTATTTAAGCTGATCGCTCCAGACAGTTTGTTTCTGATTATATTGTTCCCTTGGATGATGCTCGGACTTTAAAAGAAAAATAAACTTCAGGATTTTTGGATTCCTGACTACACTGTCCTTTTGATCACGCTCTGATTTAAGAAAATAAATAAATAAATACAATGACAAGAGTGTTTTGTTCTTAGTACTCCAAACTTTTCTCCCCAGGCCTCCAGTAAAAGGGGTTATTTGATACCTAGTCTTACTTTTCTAATAAACAAATGTAAATAAAATAATAATCCTTGTATTCTTGGATTTAGTGCACGTTATTGTTTCGATAATTAATTAAAGGTTATTCATTAATATAGGTTTGAAGTGGGTTTGGTGTAGAATTCAGTAAAGTACAATCCATATTTCAAGACAGATTTTTCAGAAGTAATGTTTCACGAAATGAAATATAACAACTTGAATTCAAAATATTTTTGTGCCTTGAGAAAGGCATCCCCTGTATTATGAGTATTTTCAATCTGTGTTCTCTGCACCTTGTGGGAGAAATTTGTTGTGACAGCAGTCACAGAATGTGAAAAATGTGTTGTCAATTTAGTTAACCAAGTAGGGTTTCGTTCAGTGAAATGTTTGCAGGGATTCAGGCTTAATTAAATGTGATGCGATAAACTGTGTTTTTCTGAACTGCAAAGCCTCCTGTTAAAAGTCATTTAAACAGGGGTCTTTGACAGAACATAGAGAGGTAATAACATGTTTGTAATTAACACGTTGAATACATTTGTGTGGATGACCCATTATTTTCCTGTTCTGCAGTGTAGCAATAAAACGAGATGTTCGTGACCAGACTGGAATTCAGAATCTGGCCATAAGTAGTAGCACTGTTTTACACATCTTGGATATGCAAGCCATGCTGCAACTCATAAATTTCACAAAGATTCAACAGATTAGAATTCACTGCACCAGATTCTTCTTACTGTGTTCTCCTCAGCACCATGTCCTAAATTTTAAGAAGCAATAAATAATACTAGGTACAGTCTCCCTGCATGGTACTTTTCTCAGCTGGACCATTTATAGTGATGAGGAGAGTACTACTTTTTTTTTTTTTTTTTTTAGTGGGGGCTGAATTGTAGTATCCGTTGTATACTTTGACCGTCATCAGACTTTTTTTTATTTGCTCGTTAAGACTAAGAATGGCCAGTCTCCCATTTTTAGACAATTGAAGAAACTCTCCTGACCACTTTTGTCATGTTCTAAGACGAAAGTAGTCCTTGTCTGTACAATGCATTATGAATTGCCTACATGATTCGTGCTCTAAAACAGCTGCCCATGCTGTCTCCCTGAAGTGAGTGATCCAATACTGCAGGTACTGTCAAATAAAAATAAATAATTGCCTAAGTTGCTGTTACACCTTTTTACTTTTTTGTAGGACATTTGTCCCCTGCACTCCTAACAGAGCCTTCACACCACTACGTATGTACACTTCCTCTCATTGTTGGAACTTGTATTAAAAATGGTTCATAAGTTTAGAAGGTTGTTTACTGTGTTCAGGTCCAAAGACTATTGAGCAACACAGACTGCTAAATTTCTGGGTCATAAACTATATCACTAACCTTTCTGCCAAGATTTTGTTTAAATATAGCCATATTTTCAGATTTCCTGATTGTGGTGCAGGGGTACTGCTATGTCAGATTTGTTTAAGTTTAGAGATGTTTAATCCAAAGTTCTGCCTTCTGAGTAAATGGTTACAATGGTGTTTTTCAGTGTTAGGTGTAATCTGTAAATAATTCCCATTAAAATGATTTTCCAATGTTCACACTGGCTTTGTGGCATCTGAGGAGTCAAGTACTGTAAAGTATTTTCCCTCCTGTTACTGCTTACGTTTCTGAAGGGCATTTTCATAAAAAGTTTCATAAGATTTTTATTAAAACCATGGCTGAAAACAAATTTAGGCTATTCTGAGGTTATATCACCTTGGGGCTGGTGTGAGGTGCGTCCATGAACTTTGAATGGTGATGTCATTGTACATGAATGTTGCTTTGAATGGATGCACGAGATGTGTTCCCTTCACTGATACCACATAGATTAAAGTTAATTGTTTACATTCTGTAGCATCAGTGTATGGAAAATGTTAAATTTAAATTTTTTTTTTTTTTTGTTTACTCCTAAACCACAGAAAACATTAGCATGTGAAAGACTTCCTAGCAAAATGCTGGCTCAGTTCTTCCTTAAGAAAAGGCTAAACTATATCCCTAAATGTGAACAAATACCTATTCATACCTTACATCTTACTGTACCTGCTTCACTCCCTAGCTTTGTATCAAAATATACCATAAACCTAATTTTCTGTCACTTCATATTGCAATCCCTGTTTGTATTATACTAACTTGCATTTAATTTCTCTGTAAACTGGCTAAAACTTGTCTAACTGTTAAATCATTGTCATATAACTTGTATCTGCTCTTAACCAATGGTTTCATTTTATTCATTTATATAAATATAAATGTAGTATTGCCTATGCCATATGTGATAATTTAATAAATATGTTTCTTGTTTAAAAAAAATATTGTAAAAGGAAAAAATGATTTTATTTTATGTCTAATTTTGTATAGTTACTTAAACTGTATTTGTTTTTTGTATTATTTTTAAAGACTGTAAAATTATTGTTCTTGAAATGTTTTGTAATACTTTGGAGCGTTTTTCACCAGGCGTCTGGTGAAAATGGGCTCCTACCCAGTTTGGATTTTCCCAGTAATCAAATGTCAACAAATAAATAAAAATACATTTGAAATTTACATTGTTTTGTATATGTCATTCATTTTTTTAAATTTTCTTTGTACAAATTTGATTTGGTTAAATTGTCTTTTTGTGTAAATGTAAAATGTATTATTGTATTCCAGGACTGTCCTTACATAAGTTTAGGATATTGATAGTGGACTAAAAGCATCTCTTAATGCTGAATTTCTGACCATTATGCCTGCTTGATTTAGTGCTTGGTAAGTTGTTGGAGTGCATGTTTACCAAACATGAGCCTGTCAGGCAGTCTGATGCCTAAATATTGACTTCTATCATGAGTTGGATAGTGTATACATAGGTTTACTAATGCTGGGTTTCATAAAATATATAACACTACATTTATCTGCTCTAAATTTTAACCCACTTGATTTTGCCAGGCAGATATTTCTGTCACGTTAGAATTTGTTATAGCAAAAGTACTATTTATTCAATGTAATGAAGCTAATGTTATTGTTCACATTACATATTTACTCAGCCAACACTGTCTGCTTTTAGGGATGGTAGGAAGTACTACATTATACAGTATAGGGCCTAAGCAATCTGATGTTCTTCGTGTTTCACTGTTGCAGTCTTTACATTTGGGTAATCTGCTGGCAGGTTTCCCTAAGTTGGCCTGAATGACAACGTCTTGGGTCCTGCGTCGGTTGCTGTCTCCTCTTCCATGGCGTCAGGTCATCAGGGGTATAAAACATGCAGTCGACGCCATTTTATCCAGTCCTTCTTGCCGCGCGGTGCCCGAAGCAGAAGCAGTTCGCAAGTGCCGGTCGTCAGACTCCTGAAATTTACGCATTTGAGTTTCAGAACCGAAGTCTTCAAACTAAAGCTAAGTACCCCATTGGGGAAACTTTTTCTTGCTCCTTACCGATGTCAGTGAAAGTTAATAATTGCATTACTTGTGGGAAGCAAATACCTCATAAGGATTTTCATTTTATACTGTATTCCTTGCCTAGGCCCAGATCATAATGTGCCTTGCTGTTGGTTTTGTGCTAGATTTAATCAACGCACTATCAAGTGTTGGTATAGTTTTGCTTCTAAGTATTTTGGATCAAGATTTAATTACCCTGAAATGTCGTCGGTTAGTAATCCAACTACCGGAGTTCACAAAAAACGCAATGAAAAAGACAGAAACAGACCGCTGAGGTCCAAAACTGATGACAAAGCTTCTCCTAAGCCAGTCGCCGGTTCGCCGGTACTCAGTGAGGCGCTTTCGCAGCCCCTGATACCCGCTACTTTTGAGTTGCAGGCCTCTACCGAGACCCATTCGGAGTCCGGTATGCCGCGAGATGCTCAGAGTATTGAACCCGCGGATGTCTCTCCCCTTGATGGGTCTGGAGCCACTGAGCAGGCACCAGCTTCTGAGAGTGTTTTCAGGCCTCAACATTGTTATATAAAACCGACGCCAGCCTCAAAAACAAGGTCAAAAGCATCTTCTGTGTCTAAATAACTGATGCATGAGCCACGTGCTCAGGCCTCTATGCCTAAAAAACAGATGATCAAAATGGCTGAGGACTTAATTACCTTGATCAGAGGTTCCCAACCTCCTCCTGTTAAGAGACCTAGGCAAGACACTGATTATGAATCCAGATAAGGTTTCCATTTTTTCTGATTCCTCTTCTGATCAGGAATTTTCCATTCTACCCTATGAGGATTCTGATGCAGAGGAATCCATCCCATCTGCATCTCCCTCCTGAGGATTACTCTTTTGGAGAAACTTTGCATACTTTAAGGGAACATTTTCACTGGGAGAGTCAGGACTTCTCTGAATCAAAAAAGAGGCTTAGGGATCTCCTCCTTCTTCCTCAGCATAGGCCTTTGGCTATACCTCCTGTATTAGACATTGACGGAATCAAGCATGGCTCTTGTCTGATTCCCTACCTCCGGCTCCTAGTAAGCCAGACAGATATTATCCTGACTCCCACAAATTTCTATTCAAAAATCCTGCTGCTGATCTTGAGACTATTTCACAGGGTCCCAAGGGTGTTAAGGCCTCTACAGCCAAAAATCCTACCCCGTCTGATAGAGATTCCTGGGCGCTGGATAGATGGGGAAAAAAGGTTTATACGTCTGCTACCTTGGCAATCAGAGCCTTAAACTGCCAGTTTCATATGCTTAAATATCAACAGCATGTTATGGGCCTGCTGAAACAGAAAATGATATTGATTTCTGATTGTGTGGAAAATAAAGAGTTACAGGAATTATTGCATTCAGCAGAACAGGTTGGAAAGCAGCATACTTTGCAATGTGGTTTTGATTCCTTGGAGGCCTCTTGCAGGGCCGTAGTTACTGGATCTGTGATTAGAAGGCATGCCTGGCTCAAGGAGCAAAATCTGCCTGATCATGTTAAAGCTAAATTGTTGGATGCCCCCTTGCAGCATGACACTCTGTTTAGTAATAAGGCAGAAGAGGTTTTAAAGAAATGGAAGACAAAGCTAAATCTATGCAAACTGTAAAAGACTTCTTGCAAGTGCAGCCACCCAGGTTCAGTAGGCACTGGCCTACTAAAAATTGGTCCTTTCCTGTGTCCAACAGAGCCACTCAAGGCAAATCCTGGTGCTTAAAAGGCTCCAGATACCAATCACAGGGTTCTTACAGGTCAAAACAATGTGGTGCCTCCACCTCCAAATCTGGAGGAAACAAAGAACAACCCTACAGTAAGCAGTCTCAATGACTTTCCTCTACCATCACCAAGCACTTATCTTTTGGCAGCCCCCTTGGGGGGGAAACTAGCACTTCACGCTCAAAATTGGCAGTTAATTACCCAGGACAAGTGGGTATTGAACATAGTATCCCAGGAGTACAGATTTCATTTCCATACTTTGCCAATTCCAAACGGATGGCCAGATCTGCCACAAAATCAGTGGGCAGAGGCGCAGAAACAAGTCATGTCCCTCATGGATATGAAGGCTATTCAACCAGTACCAGAAAAGGAAAAAGGACAAGGTTTTTATTCAAAACTTTTCCTGGTGCCCAGAAAAGACAATTCTTGGCGTCCAATACTGGATTTATCGATTCTGAACATGTTCCTGGACATTCCAAAATTCAAACTGCTGACTTTACAACAGCTACTGCCTATGCTGGGCAGAAATTCTTGGTTAGTGACTCTAGACTTAAAAGAGGCATACCTGCATATCCCAATAAGGGAATCATGCAGAAGATACCTTCGCTTCAAGGCAGGTTTTTTGCATTACCAATTCTCTGCACTGCCCTTTGGCTTATCTACTGCACCCAGGGTCTTTACAAAGTGCCTGGCACAAGTAATTGCATTCTTCAGACAAAGAGGCATACACATTTATCCTTATCTGGATGACTGTCTCATTCAAGAGGAGGACAAGGACACTCTTCTTCAACATCTGGCATTTGTAAAAAGGCTTCTAACATGCCTAGGGTACACAATAAACAAAAATAAATCCCAATTGGTACCCTCTCAAATAATTACATTCCTGGGTGCAAGCTTGAATACAACTGCCCAGATGGCTTACCTTACGCTAGACAAACAAAGGCAACTGACAATATACTTCAAACAAATGGCAACAAAAACGTAGTTATCTGCAAGACAAATTCTGCAGGCTTTGGGGTTCATGGCATCCTGCATTCTACTAATTCCATATGCAAGGCTGCATATGAAGAAACTTCAATGGTACCTAAAAAGTTTATGGAGCCAACATTGTTACAGTCTGGAAGCAATGATACCTTTCATTCCCTGCCTGCAACAGGAGTTTCTTTGGTGGGCAGAGACATGTCACCAAAACAAGGGACTGTCATTCATTCTACCCCCTGCCACCCAAACCCTAATTACAGATGCATCAGACTATGCTTGGGGGGCCTACCTGATGGGGAGATGCATTCAGAGCAAATGGAGCCCAAAACAAATGCATCTGCATATCAACCAGAAAGAGATGCTAGCTGTTGAGAATGCTCTGACAGCCTTCAAAGACTTACTTTCATCCAGGACAACTACTGATAAAGACGGACAACACCACTGTTATGTGGTTCATAAACAAGCAGGGGGGTACACATTCCTACCCTCTTTGTAGACTAGCCATGGCATTGTGGAACACGGCTTTGACTTACCAAATACATCTTCAAGCTCAATTCCTGCCAAGAAAAAAAAATACTCTGGCAGATGACCTAAGCAGGAATCTTATGGACCCACATGAATGGAAACTGGATCCACAAATCTTCAGCATGTTAACACGGAAATGGGGGAGCCCAGACATAGATCTATTTGCCTCTCCCCAAAATTATCAGTTGGACAAATTCTGCACAAGAATTCATCACAAAAAAACATGGAAAGTGGACGCCCTGTCCTTCAGTTGGAAAAATCTAACAGTCTATGCCTTTTCCCCTCTGCCTCTTCTCTCCAAGGTCTTACTAAAAGTCAGACAGGAAAAAACAAAAATGATCCTAGTTGCTCCGGACTGGCCTCGACAAACACTGGTACCCACTTCTAAGGAATATTTCTCAACTCCCCCCTTGGTACTTGCCTCAAATACCTCATCTACTGTCTCAGCAGAACAGTCAAATTCTGCACACTCAGTTCCAAACTCTGAACCTTGCAGCATGGCTGATCATTTACCTATTCAAACAACACCTCTCAGTAAATCTGTGATGGATGCCATTTTGGAAGCCAGAAGGCCTAGTACTAGAAAATCTTATGCTGATAAGTGGAAGAGATTCTGTACTTGGAACCAAGCACAAGGAACAGACATAGCAAAGCCCAATATTCTTCACATTTTACAATATTTGACTGAGATGCTTGACAAGGGCCTATCTTTTTTGTCAATAAAAATACATGCCTCTGCCATCTCGGCTCATTACAACACAGAGCCTCCCCTCTTTTCTCATCCTCTACTTAAACCGTATCTTAGAGGGGCCAAAAATTTAAGGCCTCCTAGAAGATCTCCAACTCCTGCATGGGACCTCAATCTTGTGCTGGAAAAGCTCACCCTGCCTCCTTTTGAACCAGCAGCTACTGCGGATATAAAATTTCTGTCTTGGAAAACAGCTTTTCTCTTGGCAGTCACTTCAGCAAGAAGGGTTTCAGAACTACAGGCTCTCATGGCAGTGGGGCCTTTTATTATATTTTACCCGGACAGGGTGTCCCTCAGGACCAATCCTTCTTTTATGCCTAAGGTGGTATCCAGTGTGGCTCTTAACCAGACAATTCACTTGCCAACTTTTTACCCAAATCCGCAGAACAAGGGGGAGTGGATTCTGCATTCATTGGATGTACACAGACAACTAAGATTCTACTTGAACAGGACCAAATCTCTAAGAAAGTCTGAGCAACTACTGGTAGCATTTGCTGCAGGATCAGAGGGGAAGGCTATATCAAAGCAGACTATTTCTAAGTGGATAAGCCACTGCATTTGTTTCTGCTACCTGCACCATGGTAAACCTGTGCTCAAGGGGATCAGATCTGATTCCACCAGGGCTACCTCTACTTCAGCAGCTTTTCTCAGAGGGGTTCTAACCAAAGACATTCTAGAGACTGCTGCTTGGAGCTCTGTTCATACCTTCACAAAGCATTATCATTTGCCTCTTTTCTCCAAATCCAGGGCAGGCTTTGCCACTGCAGTTCTGCAGGGCCTTATAGCTGCTCCTAATGCTGTTTAGCTCCATCCTCCCATCCATAGCTTTGGGATTCTACCCAAATGTAATGACTGCAGCAGTGAAATATGAAGAACATAGTACAGTTGTGTACACTTACCATAAATGTAGATGTTCGAGTGTATTCACTGTTGCAGTCCGGGTTACCCACCCGCCATCCCCCTTTTCTATACCTTTTCTTTCCTTCCCTATATACTAAAGCCTTTGTGGTATATTTGCTGTTAGATGAAGGTAAAGTTATGTTGCTAAAAGTGCATTTATATATATTTCTGTTTATATATATATATATATAAATATATATATTTTTTTTTTTTTTTTTTTTTTTTTTGCTCCCCATTTGGGGGTCACCTGACATCTGGGGCAAGAAAAACTGAATAAAATGGCGTCGGCTGCATGTTTTATACCCCTGACGACCTGACGTCATGGAAGAGGAGACAGCAACCAACGCAGGACCCAAGACTTTGTTATTCAGCCTGACTAAGGGCAACCTGCCAGCAGATTACCCAAATGTAATGACTGCAACAGTGAATACACTCGAACATCTACATTTATGGTAAGTGTACACAACTGTACTTTCTGGTGCCATTGATACCACAGTTTGTATATGTCCCTCCAGCATGTGGTTATCCATCTAATAATATTGAAATTAAGCTTTGCCTCACATAAAGCATTATGAATTGTTTGAAAAGATAGAGATTCAAATGCATGGTCTAAATACATTATACCAGATGACCATCCAAGACCATTAGCTATGGTAGTCTGACTACTAGAAGTCTACAAGACAGGTAAAGCTTGATCTCCCCTTGGTAAAGCCATGCTTGTTGATGTCTAGAACTTTCATTGTGTTGTTATTGTTTATTAATTCAACATATTTTCCAGTGGTGGATGTTAGTTATTGGCCTATGATTCTTAATATCATCCCTGTGTCCTTTTTTATGTATGGGTGTGATATATGAAGTTTTCTGTGAACGTTGTACCCTACCCAAATGCAAAACCTTACTGAAGATATTTGTCAGTAACGGAACAAGAGTGTTTTTTTTAAGTTATGTAGGCTGGAAAAGAATCGGGTCCCACTGATATTGTTTTATTTATTGGTTGAAGTAGCTTTGTGCAGTTTAAAAATGTTACTTTGTGATCATTTTAAAAAAATCGCTACTTGGAGTGTAGAAAAAATATTTTTCCCAAATTTCTTTGTTGAGCAGGGTCTTCTGTAGAACATGTTCAGCTTGGCAGTAAAGCTACTGAAACTAACTATGAAATGTTTTGCTGTCTTCAAGCATAGTCTTACAGATCACACAGTTGTCAGCATGTTGTCCCTGAGTATTCCAACTATAGTGATGATTTTCTTTTTCCTTTGCCAGTTTTTACATTCCTGCCTGATCTCATTCACTATGTTGTGCTGTTTTAGCTAGCACTTCATTTGCCCCCTCACTATCTGCCTAACCCTCCCATCAGTCTATTCCACCAATTTCCCCTGCATGTCTGATCACTGTCTGATTTACGTACGTAATTAAGTTGACTAGTTTGGATTCACTGAATGCCTTCATGCAGTGGGAGTTCCTCCATGAGCTCCGCTGCATTAGTCTGTTTAGTGTGTCTTCAATTATTTTTCCAGAAGAGACTGTTATTCATTTTAAGAGAGCTTACTGTATGTAAACGTAGCATGTCTTGCTCATCTGTTATACTGTTTAATAATTCCACGTGATCATTTACTGATGATACTAAACCTTACAACAGTAGCTGTTTGACATGTTGATTAAAAGTTTGTCCCCCAGTCTGTGTATCAGGATAGAAATAAAAAGTCCAGTTTATAAAGCTGTCATTTGTTTAATTATTATAAGCTCAGAAGAATTAGATGTTGAGTTATGTTCTAAATAACTCTCAGAACAGAAGAGAGTGAGTTTGTCATAATCACTCACTTTAGTGAATTATTTAAGGACTTTGCAGTAATTAAACATTTTAAAGCCCATTAAAAATTAAGTTACTTAACATAAAATTAAGTTATGGAATATTATTTATTTATTCCGCTATTCCATTATAGTGTTATAGAATATTACAGTAAGGAATTTTGAAAGCAGCGTAAGCAGCTCAAAAAATCAGTTGAATAAAAATATGCAACGTTCCGAATACACAAGTTAATCTGCATAGAAAGTGGAGAATTTACTAAATAAAATCAAAAGAAATTTCTGTACAAGCAATATTGGGTTAAATAAAAATATGCAAAGTTCTAAATGTCAAAGTTAAACTGCATAGAAGGTGGATGTTTTAGAATGGTTTAAGCAAAAGAAATTTCTGTACAGGCAATACTGAGGTTAAATAAAACATGCAAAGTTCTGAATATACAAGTTAAACTGCATAGAAAGTGGAGGTTTTAGAAAGTAAAAGCAAAAGAAACGTCTCTGTATGCAATATTGAAACTTCAGCCATTTAGCTGGATGTGTGACTTCCATTCCATCTGTATGCTAGTTGTACCTCCTAAATAACACACACAAGTATATTATTAACTCGAGAGGATTGAAACAAGTAACTGATTCACAGAAATGAGGAGATGTTTTTCATTTTCAGGGGGTAATTGAAAACTGCCTATATTATTTTTGTATCACTAGGCTAACAAAATCAAAATATGTTTCCACCTTAAGAAAAAAAAGATTGGAAACATGATGCAGATTTGTTTTTATAGGATTCTAGAATCAGCATGCATAAAATATAGACGGGTTTATGCAGTGAGGTTCAAAAGTTAGTTTAATAAAGACAGTGGAATACATTCAATATAAATTAATTTTGTTGGGTGTAAAAAGATAAAACATTTGATAAAGCACATTTCAGTTCAGTATGTTTGCATAAAATTAAAAACAAAATAAATTAATAAATCCTGTTATGCAGCACAAGAACACAGAAAATGTGTACAGTGCGTTTTAGTCTAGCAAATTAAATTGGTTATTAGAAGGAAAATGTCATGGCTGATTTAAAAGATCTGTTAATCGACACTGTTGGGCATGCAGGGAAAGAATTCCACAGGGCAAGGGATTAAAAGCAATGGAGTGTCACTAAGCCTTTCCAACAGGAACCTTGAGAAACTCTAGTAGTGGGAAGAGTGGATAAGGTGGGGTGAATTTGCATGATCAGTACTTGGACCTTGTTCAACTAGGGCACATCAAAAGGTATACCTTGAATACAGTGTACCACCTTAAATGCAATCATTCTGGAGTGTAGTTTTGGTTGCACCAGACTGCAAACATATGATTATGTTCTGCACTCACTTTACCTGATACAGGTCATCCCATTGCAGCCAGAGGAATAAGATGTTACAGCAGTCCAGTCTATAAGTCTCAGTTTGAAGTCCAGTGTTGCTAGAGCTTTTAGTGTGGGGTATTGCTTTTATAAGATTTCACAAAAAGAATAATGTGGATTTTATTTGTGTGTGTGTGTGTGTGTGTGTGTGTGTGTGTGTGTGTGTGTGTGTGTAGATCCCCTTCAGAAACTCAAAAGACTGAAAATCAAAATATCTAAAACTCAAAATATTGAAAATGGAATTTACCCTTTCTCCAGTGTTGTACAGTCTTGGAGTTGGTATATATAATTTGCAGGGGGGCTTGCCTTCTGCATTAAAAATATTTTTGATATTTTGAGTTTTAGATATTTTGATTTTCAGTCCTTTGAACTTTTGATCTTCTGACATAGACTATATATATATATATATATATATATATATATATATATATATATATATATATATATGTGTGTGTGTGTGTGTGTTTGTGTGTTGTTGTTTTTCTTTCGGCTTTACCCGGTTAGGGGTTGCCACAGCCGAACTCCGGTCCGCTAATGATTGGCAGTAGATTTTTATGGTGCCGAGGTGCCAGCTCGCCGCCCAACCTTCAACGAAGGCACGCCCATTCACATGTCTTTCGAACGCTACTCGATATATATATATATATATATATATATATATATATATATATATATATATGGGTCTACTTTGTTTCATTGAATCTCATTTCACTGAATTTCATTTCACCCCGACCACTTCGCTGAAAACTTATTTCACTGAACTGCAGTTAGTATATATAGCACTGTGGAGAGTACTGTAAGGCAAGTAAAAGGTATATGTCGTTTTCCCCTCTGTAGTACAATCCTGGAGTTAGTATATATTGCTAGGGGGGGAGTGGGGGGCATAGCCACCCACATTGGGGTGTGTGGGGGGCGTAGCCCCCTACTTAGTTTGAGTACATATTGTCTTCTGGAGAGAGTTGGTCATTGGTGTTGCAATTATGCATGGCTATTGTTTAAAATGTATTATTTTGAAATTTTTTGTAAAATACAATATAAAACAAACAAGGTCCACCCAATATGGGGGGGGGGCTGTGCCCCCCACCCCCAACTATATATACTAACTCCAGGATCGCACTACAGTAGGAAAAAGGGCATATACCTTTTACTTGCCTTACAGCACTCTACACAGTGCCTTATATACTAACTGCAGTTCAGGGAAATGAGTTTTCAGTAATTTGAATTTTCAGCAATGTGGTCAGGGTGAAATGAAATTCACTGAAACGAGATTCAATGAAATAGAGTAGACCCATATAAATATATATATATATATATATATATATATATATATATATATATATGGTTTACATTCATTTTGAAGAAGTGGATTTTAATTGACTAAATGCAGTTACTAGACTGATTGAAATGTTGTACTGTGTATTATTGAATTAATTTGCACAAATGCAGCCTGCCAGTCATGTATGTGAAGTCAATGTTATGAAGTCTGCTGCTGAAGCTTTTGAATGGTGATTGCGATACAGTAAGGATTAGGAAATTTACCCTTTACCTCACTGTAGTGTGATCTCTAATTTGGTATATATAATTTGCATGGGGGGGCAGGAGGGTGTAGCCAGGTTTACTCCCCTGCAAAAACATACAAACAGGTAGATGTTTGTGTTTATTTACACCCTTCAACACTTGGTGGTTTTGGGCTGTGTGCGAATGTTGCAATAACGAAAAAAAATGTGAATGTCGACTGGGTTCCTTTAATTTGACACCTCTACCACTCAGGTGTCTGTACGTAATTCGACTATTAGCAGCAATGTTTTTCTACAAAACTGTTAATTCAGTTAAATGAATGTAAACCTATGTATGTATAATACATTTTGATAGCTGCAGGGTCTTACTGGAATATTTCTGTTTTTACCATGACAATCTGGACATCTAAACAAAGCAGAATAAATTGCATTCTTTTGCCCAAGGACTGTCATTCACAGAAAGCATCAAAGTTGTACAAAAACGTGAAATGCAGAAATAATACCAAACGAACATAAAACATTACTATGTTTTTATCTGTAGAAGCTGCAGCTCAATTACTGGAAGGAGTAATGTGCTCACCATCATCGTCATCATATAATTATTTATACACAGATTTAAAAGAAAAAAAGAAGTAGAACTTGGGATTTCATTAAAGAATATATGATTTTTAAGTGTTTGCGCCTCTTTGGTATTTGCGTATCGGTTACACTCTCAGTACTTGGTTGCCATCTAGCCTGGGGTCAGACGCCTGGAAAGGAGCAGACAGAGCACTGTAATGAGGAACGATGCATTGACTAAAGCTACTGTCATAATTTAATTCACTTTCTTGTTGCAATTTATCCAAAGACTTATTTTGGCAAGGTGCTGCTATTTAGCAGTGGGAGATAGTCATATCCAGAAATAAAAGGCAAATACAGATGTGTCATTCATGCAGTGCTGAATTCTGTAATGTCTGTCATTAACTCTCATGTTGCAGAAATCATAATGATATTTTTCAAAGTCTGTCAGTATCAAGGGCTTACATTCTTCTTCAGTCATGCTACAAATCTTTGATCCACATCACAACTCATGCAAGGAAACATTGCATCATGAATATTAAGATTTCTGGAACCAAGTGTAAGATACTTTCAGGAATAGCAATATCCAGCTCATACAGTATTACTTTATTGTAGGTATTCTCAAAAGAGTCTGCATTTCCATGCTTCCCTAGAGTCATACAAATAACCTAACATTGCTAAAAGAACATTAGAGCCTAATCCATGCAAAAAAAATGACACTGACTCATTGTTGGGGGGGGGGGTATTATTACAGCTGCTTGAAACCACAGTCACCAAGTGAATTTCTACAGGGCACATTTTCCAGATAGTAAACTGGCTGTCAACATTTGCTTTATTTTCCTAGCACTTAGCTTATACAGGATCCAGATCTTAGGTTATAGAGTGTGGTGATTCTGGAAGCAAACCCCTGCTTTTAGATGAATGTTTTCCAGATTTTATCCCACTGAAGTATTTTTGATAAAGTGTTAATCTGTGAAACAGGCCAGAATGTGTAAGGTAGGGCATTAAAACTTAGTATTAAGAGATGGTAGTCGGGCAAATTAATAGGCTTATATGCCAAGTTGGAAGTGATACGTTGTGGATTCTCTCCCCACCTCAGGCACTTGGATTATTTACACTGTAGATGCAACATGTGAGAGGCACTTCACTACTGCTAAAGTGTTGTTGTTTGGGTGAGGTATTAAGCCAGTGCCGTAAAGCACTGTCAGTGCATGATGAACAAGTCCACGTTCATTGAATTACACAGCAAAGTACTGCCAGTGCATGATGAGCAAGTCCCCATTCACTGTATTACACAGCAAAGCACTGCCAGTGTGTGATGAGCAAGTCCCCATTCACTGTATTACACAGCAAAGCACTGCCAGTGCGTGATGAGCAAGTCCCCATTCACTGTATTACACAGCAAAGCACTGCCGGTGCATGATGAGCAAACCCCCCATTCACTGAATTGCACAACAAAGCACTGCCAGTGCATGATGAGCAAGCCCCCCCTTTCACTGTATTACACAGCAAAGCACTGCCAGTGCATCTTGAGCAAGTCCTCCTGTTCACTGTATTAACACAGCAAAGCACTGCCAGTATGTTTTCTACTTCTGCACTGATAATGATTCCCAGAGTAGGAGCTTCTTTCTCTTTTTAGTGATTGTGAGGCCATGGGACTATTCTATTTAAATGATATGTGGGGGCTTCAAGGGTTAGTGTGATGCCCAAATCATGACTTCTTTCATTGTGTTGGATAGAGTATACATAGGTTTAGTAATGCTTTGTTTCATAAAATACATAAGTAAAGGGGTGTGGGGGGCAAGACCCTGGCACCAAATTCTTTCCTTAACTTATTTGATGAAGTGCAGCATTTGTTTCACATGGAGTGGATCAACAGCCTGTTTGAACTCAGGGGAATCCCAGAAAACAGTAGTGATGGAATGCAACAAATAATAAATAATAATCCACTTATCTTCTTAGAGCCCCCCCCCCCCCCCATAGAAGCATACCACATGGGCTTCACATTTTAGCCATATGTACAGAAAATCTTCTTCATATCCATGCAGTGCATAGAAATGAACCCCAGTTAAAAAATAGCTTCTGTAACACATTACATCTATCATGTATACACAGAACTGATAAACAGTGTGGAAAGTAAGAGGAAAGAGGATAGAAAAGTTTGATTCCATGCTATAGCTAGAGAGAAGGTCTTGACTATGATCCAATGTCCCATATTCGAGTAAACAATTATGTTGACCATTAATTGTGTGGATTAACTGTATTTGCAGTCTTTAACAAATTGAAACATGTCCTTTAAATTGTATCCAGAAGCCTGCAACATTGTTTAGAGTGTTGATTTCATCTTTTTTGTTTTGGTCTCTGTTTATAGATGTTAGAAGTGCTACTGGGACTGTGTTTCATTGCCTTGTCATTTTGTAGACCCAATAGACTTTATGACATGGAGGTACCGTTCATTTTTGTGTGTAGCATACACTGAATGCCTCAGCTTCAGAGTGTCTTATATGTTAGTCGTACTGTTTTCTGAAAAGTCTGCAGTCCTGTTTTAAAGATATTTCAGTAGTGATACTGATGTTCTTTGTGTTTCACTGTTGCAGTCATTACATTTGGGTTATCTGCTTGCAGGTAGCCCTCAGCCGGCCTGATTATCAAAGTCTTGGGTTTTGCGTCGGTTGCTGTTTCTTCCTCCATGACGTCAGGTAGTCAGGGGTATAAAGGCATGCAGCCGACGCCATTACATCAGTCTTTCTTGCCGTGCGGTGCCCGAAGCAGAAGCAGTTCGCAAGTGTCGGTCGGCTGACTCCTGAAATTTTTGTTTTCAAGTTTCAGAACCAAAGTCTTCAAAAAAGCTAAGTACCCCATTGGGGATCCTTTTTCTTGCTCTAAACCGATGTCAGTAAAAGTTTAACAATTGTATTACTTGTGGAAAACAAATACCTCATAAAGATTTACATTCGTACTGCATTCCTTGCTTAGGCCCAGACCACAATGTCCCTCACTGTCAGTTTTGTGCCTTATTCAATCCTCGAACTGTTCGTCGTCGGTTCATTTTCGCATCAAACTATTTCGGTACTCGGTTTAATTATCCAGAAATGGCTTCGGTAAGCCATCCGACTACCGACATTCCGAAAAAACGTAAAGATAAAGACAGAGACAGACCGCATAGGTCGAAAGCTGCCGACTACACTTCCGTTAAGCTAGTCGCCAGTTCATCGGTACTCACTGAGGTACTTTCGCAGCCCCTGATACCCGCTACTTCAGATTCGCAGGCCTCTACTGAGACCCATTCGGAGTCTGGTATGCCGCGAGATGCTTCTTCGACTGTGGAACATGCAGATGTTTCTACCTTGGATGGGTCCGGAGCCGCTGTGCAGGCACCAGCTTCTGAGGGTGTATTCAGGCCTACTGACTTGCATATCAAACTGATGCCATCTTCTTCTTCAAGGCCTAAAACTCGATCCATGCCTAGAAAACCGACGTCCAAACCGCATGGTCAGGCCCATATGCCTAAAAAACAAATTATGAGAATGAATAATGGGAAGACAATACCAACGATAAAAAACTTCGGTCCCACCAATCAGCGTTATGCGACACAAAAATCCACGAGAAAGTGAAGTAACTCAGAGTTTATTCATTAACAATGAACATCAGACCAACAATCCACTTGACATTACGGACCAAACTGGCAGGTCAATATGAGAAAAATCCACACATCAGCCTGCAACATTTAACATGTATAGTGCACAACATAAAAAAGGACGCCAAAAAAGAACACAGAGTTTAGCGCTTTCAACCAAGTCACTGGTCTTCCTCAGAACTAAAGGGAGAAACATTCAAAAACCCTTTAAATTAATTTTTTGGTGCCAAATGTAACTGAATTAAATCTTAAAGGTATACAATCATTTAAATGGTATTGTTGAAACACCATTATTGTCCGTATGAATAATACATATACTAATACATAAAACCAAAATGAATAACATATAAATGTGCAAAAACATACAAATGTGCAAAAACATAAGCCTCTGATATAGATGCAATAACTTTCTAGTAAAAAATGTTGCCATAATCCAATTGATGAAAACAAGAATTATGAAATCAGTACTGGGTGAACATTAATACATTAGCCTTCTCTATATATGGAGTGTGTAATATAAACATTTTAGATAAAATGAAAATGGGTATGATTATGCTAAAAATATAACATTCTAATATGGCACATCTCATGTGGCTGAATGTTAACAGATTCTGATACGATTGATAAAAGTAGATTAGTATTATAAAAATGAAGAATATATAAATAGTTAAAAAAGATGGAAGTGTAATAATTGTGTATAAATACAAATAAATATGAATTCAAATATACTATATATATAAATATGAAAGTCATACAAAAAATATATAATAGACATATATAATAGCTTATATGATAGCGAATTTCAATTCTGAAGATGTAAACATAACAATAAAAGTATGTAATTACATATTAAAGGTGGGGAGGCGTAAAAGCCTAAGCTATTAAATA
Source organism: Protopterus annectens (assembly GCF_019279795.1). Lineage (NCBI taxonomy): Eukaryota > Metazoa > Chordata > Ceratodontiformes > Protopteridae > Protopterus > Protopterus annectens. Next base: position 1,477,681,772 of record NC_056735.1, on the reverse strand, counting down.
ATAATAGTCATGAATGATGTGCTGACCAATAATGATATTTTTACAATATAATAGAAAAATGTATAAAAAGTTCTATTAAAATGATAATGTTAAAAAATGTATAGTAAATTAATTGAGGAATGTCAAGGAAATAAATATTTTGTGAGAAATGTATACTTATACTAACCGTTGATTTAACCACTGATTACATCAACACAAGCGAGACTAAAAGGGGATATAATGTCTACTAGGGGTATTATATTTCTTACGGATGAATAATATATAATAGTTCATAAAAATTCATGTAATTCATAGAATGATGCATTCCACAGGTATAATATATTTCTAGAAAAATGATGTGTTCCATCAAAAGTAGTAATAGTTCGAAATACTACAAACGCCTACGTATGTATATCACATCAGTAATGTCTTAATAGAAATACATTCATTAAGTCCGGGGGGGTTCGTGGCATCAAGATATATTTGCCACCAAGTTTCTTTAAAAGCTATAAGGCTTTTTGGATCACCCCCTCTAGGATCATTTGATACTATTTCCAAAATAATAAATTTAAATATGTGTGTTACTCCCATTGCCTCTATATGTCTATATAGAGCGTTGTTAGTGTCCTTACGCCTAATACTGTACATGTGGTCATAAATACGTTTTTTCAAGTAACGTTCAGTTCTACCAACATAGAACGCTGGACACCTTTCACATTTGGCCAGATATATAACCTGCTTGGTGTTACAATTGCCAAATTGACAGAATATAATGCTCTTATGTCCATTTTTCAAGTGTATTTTATCTTCACTTGACATATATTTGCAAAAATTGCAACATCCACATTTCCTATTGGTGGTCTTTCTAATAGTAGTCTGGTGCCCCCTTTTGCCTGAGTGATGTTGTTCCAAAAGTCTTTTCATATTACATCCCATTCTATACACAAATTTCGGTTTTGTACCTAATACTTTTACTAGAGCTTGATCATTGCTAATCAAGTGCCAGAATTGAAAAATAATTCTTTTAATATTATCTGCACCTAAGCAATACGGTATAATGCAAGCTCGTTTGAAACTAGGATTGACTCCATGATCTTGAAGAATGGGGCTATTTTGAATGTCTCCTGATCCCAGTAATGGTTTGTATTTGGTACCCCATTGACTAATAACATATGAAACTACTTCTTCCATCATAATGGGAGGGTAGCCTCTTTGTCTGAACAGTTCCTGTATTGTGGTGAATTCCTTGTACAATTCATCCTTGTCTGAAACCATTCTAGCTGCCCGTATACATTGGCCTTTGAATACATTGTATTTTACTTTGGGAGGATGGCAGCTAGAGAAATCTAGATAATTGTTAGAGAATGTTGGTTTCCTATAAATGGTAGAGAGTATTTTCCCATTATCATGTGTTATAAATGTATCTAAATAAGGCAACCCTTTAACATCATAAGTATGGGTAAATTTCAAGAAGTTACTGCTTCCATTAATAAATTCAATAAACTCTAACAATAATTCTTCACTAGCATGCCAAAGAATATAAATATCGTCCAAGAATCTTGAATAATATCGGACGTATTTGTAATACTTAGATGGAAATAATACGTTGTCCTCCCAGTTCAACATGACTAAATTGGCGTAAATGGGGGCACAAGCAGCCCCCATTGCTACTCCTCTAGTCTGTCTAAAAACCTCTCCTTCAAAATAAATGTAATTATTATCTAAAACCAAGGCCATAAGTTCAACAATCAGACAAATGGTATCCCATTCTAAATCTGTATGTTTAGTCAAACTGTTCGAAAAAGCTTGTAAACCTTCTTCTTTAGGTATACATGAAAACAGATCAATCACGTCAATAGTAACAATGAAAAAAGGATGACCGATATCATGTTCATTCACTGGATACTGGGATAAGAAGCACCAGGAGTCCTTGACCATGTGTGGAATAAAGGTGTACACATTTTTGAGAACCACATCAATAAATTTACCTATACGAAAGGTTTTAGAATAGCTTCCTGAGATAATAGGTCTCAGAGGTGGGTCTATAGTATCCTTATGTACCTTGGGTATGCCCACCATAGTGGCTATTTTGGGATTGTTCACTTTAATAAACTTATAAATTGCTTCTGTAATTCTAGCCTCGACCAAATATTCTTCAATATATGAGTCTATTCTCTGGTAAGCTATATGTAACTCATTCTTGGAAATGGGTACATAATTACCTGTGGAATGCAAGATATTGTATATCTTCTGTGTATAATTCAAACTATCATATATGACAACGCCTCCCCCTTTATCAGGTTTCATTATTCTGATCGAGCTATCCCCCTTTAAAGCATTTAACAAATTACTCTCTTCCCTTGTCAAATTCTGATGTGCCTTCATCATTTTTAATTGATTGTATTCATTGTAAATCTCCCTGGTCACTATCTTGTCAAAAATATCAATAGTAGAATGGTTAGGTGGTGTGAATCTACTCTTAATAAAAAGTGATTGACTAGTTTTATCACCACCTTCATTGTCTCTTAATGGTATTTTGTCCTTATAAAAAACTTCTAAATTGATTTTCCTTATAAATTTTTTAAAATCAATTAAAACATCAGTTAATTTAAAACTCGGGTTCGGAATGTATTTCATACCTCTCTCAAACAACATAAAATATGTCTTATCTATATGTAACCTAGAATAATTATAGATTTTAAAATTATGATAAGTATGTGTATTACCATTTGTTACAATTTCATTGTTAACCGTGTCTCCACAGTCCACACCAGCTGAACAAATCTCATCACCTCTAAGGTCATCACCAACACCATCGGATGGGATCAATTGTCCCATGCCTTCCCCCTTGCGTATGACTTTTGGTATGTTCTTTGATATGGTGGATTCTTGGTTCTCGGGTACTTCTGAAAACCCTGTGTGTTGTTCTCACCATAATCAAATGTATCTAGGAATTCCCCTCTTGCATTATTAATAATACCCTCTTGATAAGTGTAATTGCTAGGATAATTCCTATTAGAAAAATGTTCACTTGTATGAAAGTTGCGTGGCTTAGGCCAAATATATGCCAATTGCTGCTGATATTGTAATTTATCCCTCTTCATTTTGTCATTTTTACGTATACACAAAGTAGAGGCCCATTTTTCTGCCTCTATATATTGTTTATTATATAATTTCTCCCAGTCATTAAATAATAAATCATTCACAATCGTAGTATTTAAATCATCCACTTCTTGAATTAATTTACTTAATCTTTCATCATAAAATTTCATTAATAACTTAATATATTTAAAACCACATTCATCAAATAGACTATTAAATTCATTTTTACCCATATCAGTCAAATCAATACCCATGGGTAGTTTAAAAAATCTTAAGCCTTTGGTACTAATTTAGTGTCCAGGCATTTTTGTAGGTACATGTTGTCAACCTTAAGGCCATTAATGGTCTTTAATTTTTTACCCATCAAAAATATCTTAGATTTTAAACTACCTATCTCTTTTTTATTGTCCTCCTGTGTATGTACTACTTTATCCAAAACATTCACATTATTCACATCAAAATCAAATGTTAAAAATTGATTGAATCGATTCAATTTATCTTTTTGTCCTTCTAAAGATGTAACTGGTTGTGAGCTCAAGCCTGTGCCCTTAGTCTTATGTGTGTAAGGCAATTCAACAACCGTTGAATAAGTTTTGTTCGGAGGTATTCTTTTTGGTTTAGTTCCTATTCTTTTTGCTTCCATATCTAGACAATAAGGAGAAAAGTCAAAAGTAAAGTCGGAAATGTTGATGTTGCTACTGGATAATGGGGCAGAAATGTCCAGCCCCTTGTTCCGACTATTGTGACCTAATGGTTGAGCATTAGGTATATCTGATTCTTCATTAGAAAGTTCAACATCATTGTCCGAAATAGAAGAATTAACTTCACCCGAAACATTTAAGGGACAAGAAACCTTCTTTCCCTTATTAGAACCCATAAATGAATTGTTTTTGGATGACAGTACCTTTATCGTAGTAGGTTGTGTACGTAACAGATCATCCTGTTTGCGGCCGATGACTGTGTGCAAAGGCTGGATGCCTAATGAATCACTCGTGGAAACGTGCATTAACAATTGATGTACAAGCGCAGACAGTTGTTTAACCTCGTCCTTCAGAGCACCAAATTCACCCTTGAAATTTACGGTATCGGCACCTCTATCCGTCTCCATTGTGCTGCCAGTCCCTGGTATACAAGACACTTTCTCGGGCACATTCCTTTCATCCACGCCGGTGGTTTCCAAAGTGGGATGCGACATCAGAATGAATAATGGGAAGACAATACCAACGATAAAAAACTTCGGTCCCACCAATCAGCGTTATGCGACACAAAAATCCACGAGAAAGTGAAGTAACTCACAGTTTATTCATTAACAACGAACATCAGACCAACAATCCACTTGACATTACGGACCAAACTGGCAGGTCAATGTGAGAAAAATCCACACATCAGCCTGCAACATTTAACATGTATAGTGCACAACATAAAAAAGGACGCCAAAAAAGAACACAGAGTTTAGCGCTTTCAACCAAGTCACTGGTCTTCCTCAGAACTAAAGGGAGAAACATTCAAAAACCCTTTAAATTAATTTTTTGGCGCCATTTATTTTATAGTATAAAATGCTCTGATTTTAGTAAATTTTTATTTTTTGTGACTGACAGAGTACCAGAAACATGCTCAAAGGAAGGAGATGTTAATAATCTATTGGAAATGAAATAATGCTTATGGCAATTAAGATTAAATGCAAATAGTAAACCTGGCATTAATGAATACATCTCCATTAGTAGTTTTTTAAAAATGAAATCATACATTATTTAAAAGTTATTTATTATAGTATAGTAAAGACATATTAGCTGTTTCTGTTAATACTGTAACATGTGTATTTGTGGTATATTTTGCACTTTATAGTGTAATTATCAACCCAATTATATATTTAAATTTAATAACACACTAAGTAACATCAATTTGGTTACATATTTATTTATTTATTTATTTATACATATATATTTATTTATTCATATATATATTTATATTTAATTTTCATGCTCTAATACATTTTTATTCTACATTTTTATATTTATTACAAGTTATATACAATTATTTATTTATTTTTAACATTTAACATATAAGAACATTAATTAAACTTCCCAATTTTCACTGTTGCTAATTACATTTTACAATCATTTTTATTACAACAATAACTAATCATGTATTACATTACAAGAAATATACATATACATTTATTCACAGTTACTTCAAGACTATTTGAATATTACAAGATTTTGGCTTAGGCATTTCCTTCTTGTTCATAATTAGGTTTATATTTCTATGGTTATATGGAATGTATTATTATGTATAGGCTTATTTTTTAGAATGTTTGACATTTTTTGTGGTTTATTTTTGTTAATTAATTAATTGATGTCAATTAAGTTTTTGTATATAAGGCAGCTGCTCCGTTGATTATGTACTCTGATGAAACCCACCAAACAGTTGGGTGAAAGCGCTCAGTGGATTTTATATATTTATTAAACGTTAATGTGGTTCAGTGACTTGGTGCTGCTTTATTTTTCTTTACAAGTTATTTGTTTTCCGTTTTTATCATCGTTATGTTTTTACAGTGGTATGCTGCACATCAACTGTTACAGTGGAGAGAACAAACAAAAAATATTAATTTAAAAATAAAGGTACTTAATAGATTTGTGGTGTAGAGCTGAAATTTGGAACATAGGTAGAATACATACATAGTACACAGGTACAGTACATACATTGTAGATTAGCCAGTGTTTTTGAGACTAGTTTTTAATCTTATTCAAGTACTCTAGGTTTAGTATGTGTACCTTATCCGCTTTCGCTAGCCTGGGGAGCAATCATGGCACTGCCAACTTTGCTTGAGATGTTGCCTGATGAGGTCTTTAAAGGAGGCTTTGGATGATGTGTTTTGAATGCTAGTGGGGACAGAGTTCCATTTTTTAGCCACTGAACTACTGTATAGTGAATCTCCAAAGCCATTGTAGCTGTTGGTGACTTCTAGTAGTAGTTTGCTTGATGATCTAAGAGGCCTTTTGGCTGAGTGATGTTGCACTAGGTTTTTGAGGGCAGGACACTTATTGGGGAGGTAATAGATAGAATGACAGAGGCAGAGCTGATTGTAGGTTAGGAGGTTGGGCAGTTCAAGCCAGTGGAGCTGTCTCAAAGCAGTACAGTGATGAGTTATATACGAGCAATTTGCAACAAAGTGGGCAATTCTGTTGTAGCAGGCTTCCATTTTGCTTAGTTCAGTTTTGTTGAGATTAGTCAGATTGGGAGATGCATAGAGTAGGGTGGATAGAAGTTGTGAGCGAGCAATGGCTGATCTTGTGTTGGTAAGAAATGGTTTGATACGGTAGAGTGATCCCAGTTTGGCATATACTTTTTTAATAGTTAAGTTGAGATGACTATCAAATTTTAGGTAGGAGTCTATGGTTATCCCCAATAGCTTAGCCTGTGCCACTGGAGCGATTGGAGTAGCATTTGGGGAGTAGATAGTGAATTAACTGTTATCAGTGTTTTTATTAGAAATGGTTCTAATCATAAGCTGAGTTTTCTTTGGACTGAGGATAAGTTGGGCTTTGGTTAGGTAGTTTTCAATGTCAGAGAATGCTAGTTGAGTTGTTTGCAGGAGGGTGGGAATGTTTTGTGCAGCACAGATTAAGGTAGTATCATTTGCATACTGAATGATAGATGCATGCTGTGTGGATGCATGGAGGTCATTTGTGAAGATTGTGAATAGTAGTGGTCCTAAGATAGAACCCTGTGGGACTCCTATAGTTATGGGCAGCTGAGGAGAGAGAGAATTTTTCCATTTCACAGCTTGGTACCTGTCAGTTAAGTAGCTTTGGAACCAGGTAAGAGTGGAATTTGATAGGTGATATTGGTTTAGTTTGTTTAGCAGGATTTGTTGCGAGACTGTGTCAAATGCTTTGAACATATCCAAAAAAAGAGTTGCCTCCTGCAGGCCTTCATTTTTGAGATGGTTTACTGTGTCTGTGAAGCAGAGGAGGGCTGTAGTGGTACTATGGGCAGGTCTGAAAGCATACTAAGTAGGTGACAGGATGTTGCTGTCTAGGAGATATTTTAGCATCTGGGTATGGATGCATTTTTCTAGGATTTTGGCCAGGGGGGAGAGTAAAGCAATGGGTCTGTAGTTATTAAGTTCAGTGGAGGTCCCACCTTTATGTATGGGTGTAACATAGGTTATTTTCCAGAGTTTGGGCACATATTTTTCAACAATTGATCTGTTTATGAGAGTGGAGGTTGGGATAGCAATAGCATCTGCTGTGAGTTTCAAGAAATAGCTAGGAAGTAGGTCGGCTGCTGTTGATGAGATTTTTAGTTTGGAGAACATGCTTTTTATTGAAGTGGTGGAAACTGTTTTGAGGGTAAAGCTTGTATTAGAGTTATTTGTGTTGGGGGGGATAGTGAGGAAGGAACTGTCCTGTGATACTAAGGATTGAATTTAGTTCATAATGTGGCAGTTGAATTGTGTTTCAATGGGAACTTTAGTGACAGGGGTGGTTGGTTTGGGGGTAGCCTTTTGGGTGGGTTTTAGTAGCTGGTTTACATTTTTCCAAAATTTTTGGGGATTGTGTTGGTATTTAGTTTGTAATGTCGTGTAGTAGGATTTTTTGTCCAGCCTAATGCATTATTTGTGCACGGTTGTGCAGTTCTTGGTACTTAGTTTGGCTTTGTGTTTCTTTGTTTTTTTGATAGTAAAGCCAGGCAGTGTCTTTGGACTTGAGGATTGTTTGTTTTCTTTATTGAGCCAGGGGTTTGTAGAGGTACTAACCTTGATTTTGCGCAATGGAGTGACAGTGTCTAGGTGTTATAGAAATGTTTTGTTGAAATATGCTACAGCCTGGTCAAGTGGGAGGGGTTTTAGGGGGGTCCAGTCACAGTTACAGAGTAAAGTATTGAGGACCTCAGGAGAGAATTTTTGTGTGTTTCTAGTGAATATATAGTTAGTGGTTTTGCATATGCTTGTTCTACTACTTATAAAGTATGTTATGTTGTGGTCACTTAAGGTGTCTGGGAGACTGCCTGCGTGGGGGTGCAATGTGGAGTTGTTAGTTAGGTCCCAGTCAAGGATGGATTCCCTTTTAGATTTTTTATCACATCTAGTTGGAATTTGGACTAGCTGCTGGTAGCCATGGAGATTTATTCGATTACTTGGTGGTTCTGATATGCAGGTGAACCAATCTAGGTTGAAATCCCCCAGAATAAGTGTTTCTTGTGAGTATGTGGACGAACACTAGGATAAGAAGTCTTCAAGGCTAGCAGGTGTATTACCAGGTGGAATATAGATCACAATTGTGTTGATGACCTTTTTAGGGTGAAGTTGAAGTTGTGAGATAAGTATGTCCCAGTTATTGGGGGAGGGGTAGGAGTTTGGTAATTGATGTACAGTTAAGTTGGACTTGTATAGTAACGCAGTTCCACCCCCTGGTCTGTCTTGTCTAATGATATTGTAGCCGGTAGGGAGAACTTTTGAGTTAGCTATGTTTTTATTTGGTTTCTGTTAAAGCAACTATGTCTGAGGAGTAGTGTGCTATTGTGGCCTGGAGTTCAGGTATTTTATTTTTGATACTTCTAATATTAATATTTAGCATTAAAAGATGGTTGGTTTTGCTGCTGTTGTTGATTTGCTGAGGGATGAAGATAGTGGGAGTGTTATGTTCTGACATTTGTGTTGGAGCAGTTTGTGTTGGACAGGATGGATTTGGGCCTGGGTTGGGGTGGTTATCCCCACTTATGGTGAGCCTGGTGTTAAAATGGTGATACAGATGTTGGAGTTTGGTGAGGAGTGTGAGAAAGTATTGTGTATTTTTGGAGTAGGTATGAGAGCATATGTGTTTAGTTCTGAATTGGTTTGTTATGAAGTTCTTGAACAATTGTGGGCAGATATTATTATAATGTGTGGTGTCTGTATATGAGAGTGCATAATGTAGTGTTGTGCTACTATGTTTAGGGATGTTACTAGATTGATAGCTTGTGGTGTTATAAAGAATTGTCAGAAGACAGACTAGACTTAGTTGTGTGATAGTCATGGTTATAAAGTTTAAGATGGTACTAGGTGGGGGTCTGAATAGGAATTATAGGTTTGCACTATATGTGGATGGGTAAGTAGTGTGGATGATGTAAAAAAATGCCTAATGGGAATGAGAGTGATTGGGAGTATGTTTGTGTGGAGCAAGTTGGTGTGGTATAATGGGATCTGACTTGAGGAGCTGTGATTGGTGGAGTTGATGTGAGGGTGAGCTGTGGGAGTGGCTGTGAGTACTATAAATGTAGAGCTAGTGGGGGCGGGAGGGAATGGAGGCATAGGGGAGTGGAGAGAGCCCGAGCATTAGCTAGAGCGAACGGAGCGGGGCAGAGCCCACCAAGACAAGAGTAAAAAGTAAGTATTACTTTACAAATCTGAACACTTTAAACAAATTCCTGAGGTTTAATGGCTTACCACCAAGCAGAATCCAATTGCTGAAGAGCACTTGTGTCCTGGTGGGAGACTAGAAATTTAAAGATGGTTCCATGCTCAGCAGGATTCTGATATAGACTTAGTATTAGGGGAGAGAGATAGCAGAAGGGGTGTAAACCAGGTGGAATGCAAAGATACCAGAGAGGCAGTCAGTGGTAAACTATCTGTGAAGGCCTCAGAGGGGGTAAGTAATAATTCAAACTACCTGTAAAGTGAAAGAGAGAAGAGACACCAAACTTTATTAAGGTTGGGAGTGTGTCTTCACATTGACTTGCTGATTAGTAACCGGTTTGTGCACAGATTAGAGTAGGGAGATGCATTAGCAATGAAGGGGAATGTATAGATATGCAAATAAACAGATGGGCCTCCAAGTGATACAAACTAAGGCAGAAAACACTGAGAGGGCTGCTTGTTGGTTAATTTAGTCACAGGGATCTGAATTAAATGTATACTGTCTATTGGACAGTTAGGATTACTGGACTATTGGGGGGAGGGGAGGACACAAGGCTATAACAGTCAGTTTTATTAGCACGCTGAAAGCTACTAAGAAATATTGCTAATGTAATAGCTTCACTCTCATAAAAAATACAAGTAGAATGCCTGGGTGGACTGACCCTGCTCTTCAGGCTCAAAATGTATATCCTTGTTTAGTTTTGCAGTACTGATTCCTTCTTATACTGTATGGGTGGAGTGGTAGCCGCAGACTGCAGATTTGCTTGAGTGTGCTCCTGCTCTTGAGGCTTGAAATGTATATCCTTGTTTAGTTTTGTAGTACTGATTCCTTCTTATACTGTATGGGTGGATTGGTAGCCGCAGACTGCAGATTTGCTTGAGTGTGCTCAGCAAGCAGAATGCAATTGCTGAAGAGCACTTGTGTCCTGGTGGGAGACTAGAAATTTATCCCAGTAAGGGAATCTTGCAGAAAATACCTACGCTTCAGAGCAGGCTACATGCACTGTCCATTCTCTGTACTGCCCTTTGGCTTATCTACTGCACCCAGGGTATTCACAAAGCGCCTAGCTCCAGTCATTGCATTCTGCAGGCAAAGAAATATTCCAATATACCCATACCTGGACGATTGTCTAATTCAGGCAGAAAGTCAGGACACACTATTGAATCATCTGGCATTTGTAAAGAAACTGCTAACCTCACTGAGGTACACCATAAACGAAAAGAAATCTCACCTAGTACCCTGCCAACAGATTGTATTCCTGGGAGCAAGCTTGAACACAACTTCCCAGATGGCCTACCTCACACCAGAGAAACAAGTTTATTTGACAGTTTGCTTCAGACTACTGGCCACAAAGACCCAGCTGTCTGCAAGGAAAATACTGCAAGCCCTGGGGTTCATGGCCTCTTGCATCCTACTAATTCCATATGCAAGACTGCATATGAGGAAACTACAATGGTATCTAAAAAGCCTATGATGTCAACATTCTCAGGACCTGGAATCAATTATTCCTGTCATTCCTTGTATAAAGACAGAGTTCCTTTGGTGGGCAGAGGCCTGCTACCACAACAAGTGATTGCCATTCACTCCACCCCCTGCCGCCCAAACCCTAACAACAGATGCATCAGACTATGCATGGGGGGGCTCACTTGGCAGGGCAGTGCATTCAGGGCAAATGGAACCCGAGTCAAATGCACCTGCATATCATTCAAAAAGAAATGTTAGCTGTACAGAATTCTCTGACGGCCTTCAAGGACCACATTCTTCCAGGACAATTACTTGTAAAGATGGACAACACCACCGTTATGTGGTACATAAACAAGCAGAGGGGAACCCACTCATACCATCTTTGCAGACTAGGCATGGCTCTGTGGAACACAGCCTTGAGCTACCAAGTGCACCTACAAGCTCAATTCATGCCAGGCAAGCTAAATTCACTGGCAGATGACCTAAGCAGAAATCTCATGGACCCACACAAGTGGAAACTGGAACCAAAGATACTCAACATTTTCAGAAACAAATGGGGAGCCCAGAGATGAACCTATTTGCCTCCTCTCAGAACTACCAGTTGGACAAATTCTGCACAAGGACTCCCCACAGACAAGCTTGGAAAGTGGATGCCCTGTCCTTCACCTGGGAAAGCCTCTCAGTTTTGCCTTCCCCCCTCTGCCTCTCCTCTCGAAAATTCTACTAAAGATCAAACAGGACAAACCAAAGACAATACTCATTGCACCAGACTGGCCACACCAACACTGGTACCCCCTGTTGTACAGTATGTCACTGCTGGAACCATGGCACCTGCCTCAGACCCCTTCCCTGCTGTCCCAGCAGGAGGGCCAGATTCTGCACCCCCAACTTCAAACTCTGAACCTTGCAGCCTGGCTAATTACCTGAGCTCTCCAATACCATCCATCAGTAAGCAAGTGCTGGATATCATTCTGGAAGCAAGGAGGTCTAGTACTAGGAAATCCTATGCTGAAAAGTGGAAAAGATACTGTTTCTGGAGCCAAACTCAGGGGATGGGCACAATGGTGCCCAGCTTACCGCATATTCTTCAATACTTAACAGAGATGCTTCACAAGGGCCTTTCCTTCTCTTCTATTAAAATTCATGCCTCAGCCATTTCAGCACATTATAATACTGAGCCCACCCCTCTTTTCTCTCCCCCTGCTGAAGCATTTCCTCAGAGGGGCCAAAAATGTAAGACCACCCAGGAGAGCCCCTATCCCTGGGACCTTAACTTTGTATTGGAAAAGCTCACTCTACTTCCTTTTGAGCCAGTTGTAACTGCAGAGTTGAAATTCCTTTCTTGGAAAACAGCCTTCCTTCTAGCCATCACTTCAGCAAGAAGAGTGTCTGAATTACAGGCCCTCATGACAGTGGAGCCCTTCATCATCTTCCATGCAGACAGGGTGTCCCTCAGGACCAATCCCTCTTTCATGCCCAAGGTGGTATCCAGTGTGGCCCTTAATCAGTCCATTCATTTGCCAACCTTCTTTTCTAATCCACAGAACAAAGGAGAACAAATACTGCACTCTTTGAATGTGCACAGACAACTTAGATTTTATTTGGACAGGACTAAGCCTCTCAGGAAAACTGAACAGCTGCTAGTTGCCTTTTCTGCAGGGCAGAGAGGGGAAGGCCATTTCAAAGCAAACCATTTCTAAGTGGATAGGCCACAGAGGATAAGATCACATTCCACCAGGGCTGCATCTGCTTCAACAGCCTTTCTCAGAGGTGTTCCTACCAGGGACATCCTAGAAGCTGCTACCTGGAGTTCTGTTCATACCTTCACCAAGCATTAGCACTTGCCTATTTTTTCTAAATCCAGAGCTGGTCTTGCCACTGCAGTCTTGCAGGGCCTAATAGCTGGTCCTAATGCTTTTTAACTGTCTCCTCCCTTCCTTAGCTTTGGGAGTCTACCCAAATGTAATGAGTACAGTTGTGTACACTTACCATAAATGTAGATGTTCGAGTGTATTCACTGTTGCAGTCCTGGTTACCCTCCCTCCAGCCCCCTGACTTCTATTGGCTATACCTCTCTTCTTGTTTACTGTATTTAAGCTTTCTGGTGTATTTGCTTTTTGTTGGAGGTGTAACCTTGTATATAATTGCTTCCCATTATGAGGGTACCTGACATCTGGGGCAAGAAAAACTGAATTAATGGCTTAGGCTGCATGCTTTATATCCCTGACTACCTGACATCATGGAAGAAGAGACAGCAACTGACGCAGAACCCAAGACATTGATAATCAGGACGGCTGAGGGCTACCTGCAGGCAGATAACCCAAATGTAATGACTGCAACAGTGAATACACTCGAACATCTACATTTATGGTAAGTGTACACAACTGTACTTTTCTGCTGTTGGAACAGTTTTACCTCTGTTTGCAAGTTTGGAGGAAAGTGTCTGGTGTCTTTCAGCCTAAAATGGAAAATGTAGTGGACTTGAGAGGACTTCTGTTGCTGTTGGCATTCTGTCAGAATACTAAGTAAACATCTTTTTTTTTTTAAAGTAAAGACTTGTAATATTCCTATTTATAAAATGCTTTCTATTTTTGCAGCTAACTGGTTTTCAGCAGACGAACTGTTCTCTTTGTTTTAGAATAATTTGATCTGCTTGTTTCATTAAACTGTGCTGGAGCTGTTGAACTGGCCCTTTTTTGCTAATTGGTGTTACAGAATTATTATTGCTTTGTTTATTAGTTCATTATATTATTTATAATTTAAGAAGGTGCATTTGAACTAATTGTTTTTATGTTATTGATATTGGATTCATCTTTTGTATTACTTGGTTTTGGGTTAAGCTATAAAGTGCTTATTTTGTCGTTAATATTTTTTTTTATGTTTGTTAACCAGATAGTTCCACAGGTGCCAATGACCTTTATTTAGTAGCATCTGGAGCCAAGAGGAAGTTGCAGTATTTAACAGAAAATGAATTGTTATGAACAACACATTTATAAAAGTTTACAAGTCCAGAAAGCAAATATATATATTTGTAAAAGTTTACAAGTCCAGAAAGCAAATATATACATATTGAAATATAATGCAAAGCCAGAAAGCAGTTTTTAACAGAATAACAAGTTGTATCTCTTAGCTATTGGCAGTACAGCTCTATGACTTCCTATAGCTGTATTACCAAAAACTCTGAGCTGTAGCTTGGTACCTTGGTAAAGCCAGGTACCATAATGCATCTGTATTTGTGTCACCTGCAAGATACTGAAAGACATTCCAAACTACTTCCAAGTTCAGAGTACAGCTTAAAACCCTCCTCCAGAAAAAAAGCCAATGGCTCTGCTTCACAGGATACATCTTCTAACTGTCTCCCAGCTTCTACCTCTGTCTTGCCTATACTCATCTACTGCTCTGTGAGCTGCGTGGGGTCAGGTTGTTAAGTGAACTGTGGCCACCTCTCTTGATTCAGTGCCACTCAATGACTTACTTTGACTGTCATGCCAGGCTATCACTGATTTTCTCTTATGCAGTCCATCCATCTCTTGTCTGAGAGTCGGCTTTTTCTCTTGCCTTCTCCCTGTCTTTCCCAAATAATGTTCACTAAATTGTCTTCTGGCTTCCTGCTCATGTAATCAAACCAGTGTAATCTGTATTCCTTGACCTTTTCTACAACTGGGGTTCTGATGTCCTTAATTTTTCATCTGTCCCACAGTCTGCATCCTGCCACCCATTTCTGGCAGTACATGTGTATCACCTCAATTTTCTTCACTGCCCAGGCTCCTGTACCATACAGTATTCTGGCTGCACCACTGTTTTATACCCCTTCACTTTTAGCTTCTTTGGCGTTCTTCTGTCAAACACTGCCCCAACACCATGCCACTTGGCATCAGCCATTCTGCTTCTGTTTGAACTCCTCATTCAGACGTCCCTTCTTCTCAGCCATCCCCCCAGATATTTGAAGAATGTCAGTCAAGTCCAATACATTTTCCATTTAAGCTGAAAGACACCAGCTGTTCCACTGTTTTCCCTTCTGTCTTAATTTACAGTTTCTTCTGATTTCCCCCATTTGTTGCCATGACAACTGTATTGTCTGCACTCCATTCTTCCTGTGTGTCTTGCATTCCATTGTCCTATCAGTTGCTGAAGTTCCTGTTCAGACTCTGCTTGTAGTGTCCAAGCATCTACATACAGCAGCTTTGTTGATCTGTCCCCTCCAACCTGCTTACTAATGTAGTCCATCACTATATCTCTCATGAGATGTACTGTATATAACGAAAATGCACATTTTGTACAATGTTTGATTTTTCTCAGGTTTTAACTGTTATGTCTATTGCTTCTAACTATATAAAATAGTTTTTCTTTTATGAAACTGTAAATGTATTTTCAACATGGCTGCATTTGCAATGGGTCGTTTCTGAGATAACTACCCTGATAAACAAATATAAATTAAATAAAATAAAACTGCTGGGGATTGCGGTGGTACTTGGTGCTACCAGCACAGCAGTATGATGTTATTGAGGAAGGAAATGTTTTGATTAAGTCACTTGCATTGGATGAGAGGCAGAGATTGACTTGTTTCATTGTATTGCTAATTGTTCTCATGGTAGAGGTCAGGATGCTATTTCTGGTTAGGTTTGAAATGTTACTGAGTTAATTCTCAAAGGGCTTGGATATGAAATTTCAGTTGGCTTTTCAAGGAGATGGGGTTATGAGTTTTGATTGACAGTGCAGCAGTCAACTTGTGTGTCCCAAGGGTTCTGCCATTTATTCTTGGGGAAAGATGTAAGCCAGAAATACCCCCTCTTGTTTAGGTTGGTACTGGTACAATAGGCGTACTGTGAAAACAAAGATGATTCTCTCAGACCTATTAAATCTCCCCATGTTTAAACTGGTTGAAGCTTCAAGTAGATAAAAGAAAAAAAATAAAAACAGGTTGAACCTACTCAACGTTTCACAACCTGACAAAAACTTTCATGAAACATATTTTTTCCAAGGAAGCCTGCACCCCCACGCCACCCTTAAATAAATATAATAACTTCACAACTGAAAAAAGAGAGAGAGAGAGAAATTACCACACATGTTGCATCAGCGGCAGTGCACTGATATTAACCACTGCAAGAACGATTTTTAGTAAGATGCACTGATCGGCCATTTGAAAGTTGCTAAATTTAAATCAACAGGTTGAAATCTTATCCACCTACAACTTAAGTAGTAAGGTGCTGTAGTCAGATGCCTACTGTTAAAGTGACTACCTCTCACAGCTGTACTTAATCACCCATAGACATATCTGGATTGGATTTAAAGCTTCTTAAAGAACCACTTGGCATGATTTCATCCAAATTTGTTCCATCTCCCCGCCACCCACTGACTAAATCAGTTGTGTGTTGTGTGCACCAATACACTACCTGTTAATTCTCAGTTATCATTGGCCATTGTCATCTATTGGCAGTAAACCTACTGAGAATGCACTTCACTGGAACCACCTTCAACAGTAAAAGAAAAATATTCCTGTAATGAGCATTCCTTGCTGTATCCTCATATGGGAGAGAGACCCCTTACAGCTCCAAATTATTTATTTATATATTTGTATACATATGTATATGTATATATATATATATATATATATATATACACACACACACACACACACACACACACACACACACGCATATACATATGTGTATATATTAATATCATATTTGCACAACTGTGGGAAAAGTGATTTCTGAAAGCAGTTTTAGGTAGTCTGGGTGTTTCACTAACAACAGTTGCACTGATTGCCATTGGCAAATCGGCTGGCTCCCAAGGAATTGAAGCCTTGACTATCACCCAGATGGCTCAGATTCCTTTAGTGACATTAAGCTGGAGAAGTCAGTAATGTGGAAAAGATGATTGATGAAGCAGAGCCTGCTTGACCTTGTGCACATAGCATGACCCCACCCCCTCAAGAAAAGGAAAGTCATGAGCACAAGCAGTTGATACTATGATACCAAGAGCCATACAGAGTACTGGTAGCTGTGGTGAAGGTGTGTGGGCAAAAATGAGGGTTGCATCATCATGTAAGGTATGGCACCTTTGCATACACATCTTGTGACATCATCTGAACCTAGGGCTTAAGGAGAAAGGTCCATTCCATACTACAGTATGACAGACTCACCATCTAGCCTTGTCCCACTTAGTGGAAAGTAATAGTGCTAGAATATTTTTATAGGAGGGGTGGGATCCACAATGTAAAGGGCTCTGCCCAAAGGAGGATCCTCCTGGCACAGGACACACTGGTGTCCTTTATGTGAATGGAACCCACTGAATAAGGACAGGAATATAAGGGAGGTCATATAGGGTCTCAAATTCAGTGGCAGTGGTGGTGGGAAAGTAACTCTTCTGTATGAGAGGCTAAACAAGGTGAGGCTTTCAACGTTTCTTTATATGTTAAACATTCTTGTTCCATCTTTTGTTTTTGTGAAATGTCTTTGTATGTTCTTTGTTTGATGAGCTTGCCTAGGTACAGCGATTATAACACAAAACTTGGTTTTACTTTTTGAAGTAATGAATCAAAGTCGTTTTTGTGTTTAAATTACCTGTTTAACTGTTGTAGGCTACACACTCAAGTGTGATAGCCATTTCTGTGCATTTAAAGTGTTTTTTGATTGTATCTGCTTTATTATTTGAAAAAAAGCAAAAATACTTGTTTTTCCACCTTTCTAAGCTAGTGTAGTCCATTTTTCAGGTTAGTGCTGAATTCAGGGCTATGTTACAAGTTTTTGTGTTTGCCCATACCTTACTTGGATAGAAGGAAGTTTCTCTGTTCACTGTGAGAGAGGGAGATTTGAGCAGCCTATCTGTCCCTGGAGGAGTGCTTTTAGCCCAGAAATTAGTAGTTTATTGGCCATTTTGGGATAATTTCTATCTCTTTCATTTCCCTGCTATAAAACCCGCATTTGTGCAGTTTTGTGTGCTGGGCAGCACCGGTTAGCTAGGGTATAACTATTCCCAGCTCCACAAAGTCTACTCTTTCAATTTTTCCCTTGGAACTAGACAAACTTTCAACTTAAGCACTCAAACCATTCACTTCTTATCCTGGCACTTGCTCAAAACTCATAGCAAGCACTAATAAACCTTAGCACTAGACCCCCCCTATACTGCAGAGAAGGACAGGGCTCTCTGTTCGACCTTACCAGCTAATCAGTAAAACAGTTCACTGTACCTATCCAGGCATGTCCAAAGGGCAGGTTCAGGTGTACTCTCCAGTCCAACTGGTGAATCTGGGCATTTTGAGGCAATGTTACAATTGCCTCATGTACACAGACAACCCTCTCCTCCTTCCACCAAACACTAATACATGTGAGAGATGTAATTATACAGCCAAACTGGAGGATAAGCTCTCTCAACCCAAGACTGGACCAGGCAGTCAAGAGGAGAAGGGATTTACTTGCATCATACCACCAATCTCACATAGACCTATGAAACCAGCACTGGCAAAAAACACACATAAATACACAAAAACATACTCAGATGCTCTAAATAAAAATCTGCAAAAGCAACAGAGACCTCCAAAGCAGACATCCAAGCAACCTCCACCCCCCAACTCAACCCATGAAACACATATTTCACAAAACCAGTGTGCCATGCAATCACAGCCCTTAAGTCAAAATAACATACCCAACACACTAGTAATAGGTGACTCTATAGTCAGGCACACTGATGTCCCACTCGCTAGGCTGAACAAGGAGAAGGTTACTGTTAGCTGCCTGTCTGGTTCCAGGATCCACCACATAACACAAGCACTCAGGTCACTCCAGAACAAGTACAAATATGACTGTCATTGTCCATGTTGGTGTGAATGACCTGAGCCGTACCTCCGTGGACTACATGAAAAGAGACATGGAGGAGCTTTCTGATCATGTAGCCCAGGCTGTTATGACCCTGAGTAGCATCCTGCCCTCACCAAGAGTGATAACACGGTATAGAGAAAAAATGATCAGTTTCAACAATTGACTAAGCTTCTGGTGTCATTCAAAGGGGATCCAGTGTCTGTCAGCCTGAGATGGCATGCTCGACAAGCCATGCTGCTTCGCTAGAGATGGCTTGCACCTGTCATCCTTAGGTTTTCGAATGTTGGCCAAGGCTCTTGCCATCCTCATAGTGCCTTTTTTAGGCAAGGCTCGAAAGACAAACCCACTGCCGTATATAGCACAAGTACCAAAAAACTGAGGGTAATGCTAGTCAATGCCAGAAGTCTAAACCTCAAAATGCACGCACTCGAGGCACTCCTCAGTATGGAGAAAATCACTACCAGGCTACAAGTTATACCATACATTTCGGCCACAAAATCCAGACTGACATACAAAAGGCGGGGAGTATCCATATTCATCAAGGATACGCACACCTCCAGGTTAGTGGCACAGCACGATGCTTCAGAGATCATCCACGTGCAACTAACAATGGGCAAAACTGCTATTCAAATTATAGCTTGCTACAGATCACCCACCATGTCCCAGGACCCCCACTCTGCATTCCTGGAAACACTGGGAAACATAAAGCTCCTACCAAACACCCTGATATTGGGTGATTTCAATTACCCAAACATTAACTGGGAGAACTACTTAAGTACAAACTCCCTTGCCCAACATTTCCTAGAATTTATAAACGCAAATGCCCTGGATCAACTGGTCAACACCCCACCAGAGGTGACAACATATTGGACCTGGTCATCACCAACATGGGTGACCAGTGTTCCACACCGGAGGTCAACCCCTCGCTGGTTAGATCTGGCCATAAACTAATCACTTTGGATATCCAGATTCCGCCACTACCCCCGGTCAAAGAAACCACTGTGAAAAACTTTTCAAAAGCAAACTTCACGTTACTTAAGACTGAGGTGGGAAGTTTCAAAGCCCCCATGCTAAAGGATAACGCTGTCCAAGCTGCAAAATCTTTTACTAATGCACTCTATGGGCACCTACAAGAATGCATGGATCGTGCTATCCCAAACAAAACCAAGACTCACTCCTCCAAGAAAAGGAAACCAGTCTGGTGGACCCCTGCTATAAACAAGCTATACGATAGAAGGAGGAAAACTAGTACAGAAAAGAGTAAAATCCCAAGAAGGGAAGATATCCCTGATCAGTATTCGCAAGAAACTATGTTCCCTCATAAAATCATCCAAGGCGAGCTTCAAAAGAAAAATTGCCATGGACTCCAAAGATAACCACAAGGGATTCTTTAGCTATGTCAAGAATCTAAGTATCAATTGTCAGATCTGCTCGGAGTTAGTGCAGAATGGCACAAAATTCACTGAACCGACCGATATAGCCAACATCCTGGCAGACAGGTTCAGTGCAAACTTCACCCCCTCTCACCCCCAAAAGGGCCCATAACTATATCAGAAGAATGTAGTGCCCCTAAAATCACAGACACTTGGGTTAAAACAGCCCTCTCCAAAGCCAAAAACACAGCATCAGTGGGACCGGATGGTGTCCCAGGCTGCGTCCTACACAAGCTCAAAGATGCACTAACCCCTCACCTAAACGCACTGTTTAAACTCAGCCTCTCCACAGGCTACATGCCCACAGAGTGGCGCACAGCAACGGTTATTCCGCTCCACAAAGGTGGAGCCACAAAGCACCCTGGGAACTATCACCCTATAAGCCTGACTAGCTTGGTCTGCAAAGCTGTGGAGCGCATCATCATGGATCTCATTAACAGAGACATTGGGAACCTCCAAACACTGGACCCTTCCCAGTTTGGCTTTGTTAAGGGCAGATCATGCTTCCTAAACCTGGTGGGCTTCTTTGAGATAGTTACCAAGGCTATAGACGAGGGAAAGGTGGTCCACACAGCCTACCTAGACCTCGCAAAGGCCTTCGACACGATTCCCCACTCAGGTATTATAGACAAGCTCACCAGCCTGAATATAAATCCCTACGTCAAGAGATGGGTTGCCAAGTGGCTCATGGACAGAACCCACATGGTAAGAGTTGCGGGAGCTAGGTCTGACGCTAAACCAGTTACAAGTGGCCTTTCCCTGGGCTCAGTCCTAGGACCCCTCCTGTTCGGCATATACTTCTCAGAGGTACAGGCAAGCACAGGAGGACTATGGCTGACCAAGTTCGCATATGACTGCAAACTAGGGGCTATAATTGACTCAACGGCTGGCACAGACATCCTCCAAAAGGGTCTCACTGAGACAGATACCTGGTGTCAAAACCATGGCCTAAAGCTAAATGCCAAAAAGTGCATAGTCATCCCCTTTGGAAAAAACAAAGTACTCGCAAACTACCACATAGGTGGTAGCCCCCTAAATACGGAAGATGTAATAATGGGTCTGGGGATCCAAGTAGATAGTAACCTCTCCTTTGATAATCACATTGCCAAAGTGGTTAGAAAATCCTTCTATGTGGCCCACGTAATCACAAAAGTGTTTGCATCCAGATTGAAAGAGGTCATTGGGCCCCTCTACGCATCACTCATCAGACCCATCATAGAGTACAGTGCCCCATTTGGGATGTACCTTACAAAACACTTGCAACAACTGGAAAGACCACAGAAGTACCTCACCAAGAGGATCACTGGCCTCAAGCAGATGCCCTATGCAGCTCGACTGAAGAAACTCCAGCTGTACTCAGTTGCATACCGCCTACTCAGAGGTGATCTCTGCCTGACATGCAAGGCGATGTCCAACCCAGAATTGATGGACATGCTCCACCTAAAGTAAACCATATCCCCTCGAGCCACATGCTCCAGGGATCTACACAATAAATAGGATGTGCTGGAGGGATAGATTCCTGTCCCAGAGACTTCCCATGCTCTGGAACAAGATTCCAGTCTACATTAGGCAGAGCTCCTCGCTAACCCTCTATAAGAGAAACTTTGACGAGTGGATGGGAAACAGAACGTTTACCCCAGGCATCACTTCAATGGCCGGACAGAGGCACAGGGAACTAATCTAAGTGGGCGGTGAAAGCCAACACATTCCGGCTAGGCTTATAAATGCCTTTGGGCAGATAGCCTAGTACCTACCTATGAACCTAAGAGTTACTGCTATGGTCATATTTCAAAGCTTCAGATATTATTAATATGTAAAGAGGAGGAAGGCCCTTAGCATTCAGTATATCTAAATCATTATAGTAAACTATTGTTTCTTTTATGGTGGCACTCAGAGAATATAAACTGTGGATTCAAAATTGACACCATGATGTCAGCCCGGGTGCCGACTTTAAGGCTGACCCTCAAAGATTGCAGTTCATTATTTTTAACATTTGAAGCAGATGTTGCAGTAACAGGTACACCACATATGTGCTGCAGGTTTTTCACAATTACAGTCATAGGCATTCCATCATTGTGAACAGCAGTTACTTAGGTTGGTTTGTGAGAGCAGTTATGCTTTCTCGTCAGTAGAGATGTCTGCTGCTACAGAAGCAAATCCCTTGTCTGGAAAACAAGGGCACTGTTTTCTTGTTTGAAAGGAAATTAAAAAAATTACTTATTTCCATAAATGAAAATTATTCTGCCAAAACTGTCTTATTTTACCTTTACTTTCAGAGGAAAGAGTGCAAATCATTATACAGCCTGCCTACCATCATTCCAAGATATCCCCTCAAAAAAAAAAGGAAATATACCCTCCTGTAGGCTTTAAGAAAGAATACAAGGAAAAAAAAAAAAACTTTGAACTGTTTTGTCCCTCATTATGGTGAGTTAATGTTACCCTGAGTTTAAATCATGTCATCTTACTAACTGCCTGCTTTTCTGACTTATTTATATTTCTTTATCCTAGAAAATGCTAAACTTGTGTGACTGGTTGGGGGTAGTGTATGTATGTATGTATGTATGTATGTATGTATGTGTGTGTGTATATAGACTGAAGTTGCATTTTTTTTCTGAGTCATGAATGAATGAAAGTTGAAGTGTGGTTCACTGTGAACTTTTTTCTTTTTTTAGCCATTGTGCAACCATAGAATTAGTTTATTCAAGTAAGGGGGTATGGAGGACTTAACCTCTCACATGGATAGTGCAGAGGGGCTACTACAAAACAAAAAAAAAAACATTTTTGAGGTATGGTTGGTGCAATAACATTTTTCAGCCAAATATGACTGTGAAATGAATTTTTAGTCAAATGTGCTTTTAGTTAAATTTGTTCAGTCATTTGTGATTCAATCAAAATGACTACACTCTTACTGTATCCCTGTGCTCTGTCACTGAAGTTTATTTATAGCTAAGTTAAACATATTTTACACATTTTCCATTTATTTCATTTACCTAAACTATTACATTTAGTATAATCAAACCTAAAATCATCATAACTAATAGATTTTAAAAGTAAGACATCTGTAGCTACATGTAGCAGACACCCCCTGCAAATAAAAAGAATGTATGTACGCCATTCAGAATATAAATGCTGAATACTTCTTTTCATACCTTTGCACTTTTTCATTGTGTGAACTGGCTCATCCAAATTATTATATTATTTTACCACATTAACTGCCAAAATATTATGAGCCCTTACCCACACAACTGATGTGAATATATTTTATCCCCCAACTTCCTTCTTGTTTGCACAATGTCTTCTGCATTAAGATCTAGAAGGATATGAGCTGGTTATTTTATCCTTAAAACCACTATTTCATAAATAACGTTGACTCCTGAACATTGGGCTCGCATCTTTTAGTTGTGGAAAATGTATAACATTTACTTGTTGCTATGTCTGCATTTCTTAGGCCATTGAATTTCGGCTTAATACTTTCCTTGCTTATCTCCACTGAATTATCATTTAGATTCTCTGACCTACTTTCTAACAACAACAAAAAACAGATATTGCTCCTAAATGCCACAGGATCCAGCAGCTTCCCTTTTCCACTCACCAGTCATTGTACATAAATTCTTACCTTAACATAATTAACTGACATTTCCATACAACCCTAAAATGGAGTTTTCATGCATAATAAGTAGGAAGCAGACTTCTGTCACACAGATCCCCACCACATCTCATTTATCAGCCCCTTAAAAGGAAACTAAAATCTGTTCTTTACTTTTAACCCAGACTTGTACTGCCACCTTCTGTCTTAAACCTAACATTCAACAGTATCACTGTATGCACTTTAAATTCTCTTTATAGTATATTAATGCAACAATTTTGTCCTGAATGTAACTTGTTTACTTTTCAACTGCCAATGTTAGTATCTTTTATTCTGAATCTTTTTTATTTTCTATTTTCTTCCTTCATTGTCATCTAGTACTGCAGATTTGTTTTCCTCCATTTGGATGTCTTTATATAACCTCCCTGTAGATGGCTCACTGTGCCCACCTTTTCCTCTTCTACTGCTGCATATGTACACCCATACCCTTACTCATCCCCCTCTCCAGAATCTCTGTGTCATCATTTTTCTTGGTCTGTGCAATGTCAGAAACTAACTGAGCCTTCTCTTCTTGTTCAGCCACTTCATTACTGTCCGTTTCCCCTTCTTGTTGCTCTTAAGGTATTACCAGATTGCTATCATGTACCACCTGATCAAAATGCACCCTAGTGCATGTCTTCCACAGCCCATAAAAGTACCCTCCTTCACCTTGATGTATGTCACAATGGCATAAAGCCCTGACTGTGACCCAGATGACCTGGGATTGACCGATGACAGGAGGACCTGGTATATGAGTAGCTGTAGCAGGCTCACTTAGGGAGGAAGGTGGTCTAGTCTTCTACATACAAAAAATGGGCCAAGGACATGCATGCGGTTTTACTAGGCATTGCTCAGAAGGTAGTCACTATGGCACGCATATGCAGGAAAGCAAGTCAGCTGTCAGGGGACAGCATGTTACAGAACATGAAAAGACAGACAAGAAAGACAGGCTTTCTGTCTATCTCTTTCTCTAGCATGCAAGCACACACACACACACACACACACTCACAGTATCTCTCTCTCTCTCTCTCTCTCTATATATATATATATAGGTCTACTTCAGTAGATCAAAATCCCACTTACCCGCCTTTCAAAACACCTAGATGAAAAACCTGAAACTCCACAAGACCAATCGCTCAGAAAACTGTCAGATCACGATGGGTAAGTAACCACTTGGCCAGCATGTTGACCTTTGCCCCTTACCTCTGTGGTAGTGCGATCTTGGAGTTGGTATATTTATTTATGGGGGAATGTGGGGTAGGTTTTCTTTCCTTTGGTGTTAGTGTGTTTGCTGGGTTGGGCGAGAGGTTACTTGCCCATAGTGGTATGTTGGCATTCCGAGCAGTCAGCCTTGTGAAGCTTCGGGTTTTTCGCCACAGTGTTTTGAAAGTCAGGTAAGTGGGACTTCAGTCTACTGAAGTAGACCCCCCAACACACACACTTACAGGCAATTTGGAGAACACTAGTCTGTCTGCATGTCTTTGAGAGGTGGGAGAAAACCCTGCCACTATGCTGCCTTAACCTGGGATACTCATGTGCACAATGACCAAACCATTAACATCTGAAATACATTTTTGAAAGACATTAGCTAACTAGGTGTCCAGTGGTCTTATGTTTAAAGCAAAGATTAGGCTTACCTTTACTAAATAATTTAAATCTAGCCCCCCTCCCCAAAAAAGGAAAGAAAATATTTCATCCATCATCCTCAAAAGCTGTCGTCACCTTCTTTTTCCTTATTCCACCTTCACTGTCGGAGACTCCCATTACTGTTAACAGGTGATATTAATATCTGTGCATTATGGTTAATCCAAAACAATGCCATTCACATTTATGATTTTATTTTAATATCATGCCTGGAGATTCAGAAGGAACGCCACTTCTGGCAGTGAGAGCTGCAGCTAAAAAGATCTGTTTTCTCCTTGTGGGAAAATGTTATTCAGAAAAATGTTAGCTGCACTGAGGAAAGATTTAATTATTAGCTAATCTGAATGCCTGTGAAGAGCCCTAAATTATTGCAAATGAAAATCAGCACTTGCCTGCGCTTGTCAGTAATGACAGTTCATGTGTTACCTTGGCACAGGCAACCCTTCTCTTCCATTTTCACATTTGTATACCTCTCGCCTCTCCCAGAGTTGATAGAACATCCCTGATGTATTCTCTTATTTTTCACTGTCCCCTTATATCATGGATGATTGCACTGTTTTGTTCTTCTTACGATTTGTAAAGTGCATCATGATGCTAGGTCCTGTTGCTGTATTTACTTTTTACACAAAGGTTGAAAAACAAAAAAAAACAAAACACAACATCTGCATTTTTGCAGAGGTGGGAGGGGGGTAAGCCACCCTGCACTCCCACACCCCCTGATAATTATATATACAAACCCAGAGATCACAGTACAGTGGGGAAAAGAGCAAAGGCAAATCCCCACTGTACCGCAGTCCTGCACAATTGAGGTCTTTGTTGTCCGCCCTTCTGTCTTTTGACATTTGTTCTTGTGAACTTTTGTTCTTCTGATTGAGATAGATCCATGTTCAGTCATCGAATGAGAAATCCATGGAACCTCTGTTCATCAAATTTAAATATCGAACTTTCACTTTAGCGAATATTCAGTCATTGAATATTTTACCCAGGGAACGGAGTTGGTTGGCCAGCATTAGGAAATTTGCCCTTTTTTCCCACTGTAGTGCAATCTTGGAGTTGGTAATATATGTGTGGGGGGCATAGACCCCCATCTGGGTGGGTTTGATATACTGGGTGTTTATTTGGGTTTGCATTTTGGTCCACTGTCTCTACCCTAGGTAAAATATTCGATGACTGAACGTTCACTGAAGTGAACTTTTGATGTTTTAAGTTCAATGAACAGAGGTTTGATGGATTTCTCATTCAGTGACTCAACATAGACCGGCTAGAGTTTCATAAAAAAATAACCTCTTACACTAACTCACTGGTTAGTATAGAGAGTTAAGGCTTCTGTTTGCTCTGTCAAGAGTGTAGAATTTAAATTTCCCCTTTTACATTTTTTTCCAGGCACTAATTAAGATCTAATTCTTTGTTCAAGAGCTGTACGTCAGTACTGGTCTGGAGGTACATGGTTTGAAATTTTGTAGGTGCCTTTAAGGCACAAAATGAGAGTTTCCCTGGTGTCTAATGTTCATTCTGCCTCACTTCTTTCATGTTGTAGAATGCTGTTCTAATAATATATTTTAAGTGACTTTAAGCCATCATATAAACAGTATCTGAGGTGTCTGGTGTCCCCCTCCCTGTGCTGCAGGATTTGCATGTTAGTCTAAAGGAGTATGGAGGTACAACAGTCCCCCCCACACACACAATTCACACATTCTTGCATGCAGCACACACACGCACACTCACATTCAACCATTCACCCACATGCACATACACCTACCCTGCCTATCCCCTAACTGCCCACAATGCGACCTCCTATGCAGGCACACATATCACGCCTACATACACTCACAAATGCAGCCACATACACACCCAACACTGCCTGTTTGCTAAACTGCCTGGTGCTTACCACTATCAAGATCAGGTGAACACTAGCATGCCACGTACACCAGTGGCTAAGGTAACTTACTCAGCATTGCTTGACTGTGTAAATGCCATACCACAGCATTTCCAGGGCAAAGCAGATGGTTAATTAGTATAGGCAGCTCCACCAGAATGCCTTATTAGGATTTGTGAGAGGCTGCAGGGACAGCCCACTGAAGAGCTGCACCACATCTTCTTTAAACATCATTCGTGAAACAGTTACCTGTTTCAGTGCTCATGACTAGGTACACAGCATTCCACCTTTGCATCTGTGTACCGGCAGGTGTTACAAGTTCAACATAAGAATGCTTAGGCGCCCACTCTGCATTAATATTTAATTTCATGTTCACTCAGGAGCATATTTTGTGTTCGATCACTCTTGACAAACTGCACTGTAGCGTCACTGCAGTTTCTTCTACTGATAACTTTCCATAACTACCACTGCCTTCCATAGCCTGTGTAGTTGCATTGAGGCCGATATGTTATTCCACAGAGGACTGTACAGTTAGTTCATTTTCTGTGACCTGAGGCTTGATTTCAAGTTCTTTTTTCTACTCCCATTTTCCAAGTCCTCCATCGTGTCCTTTTGTCTTCTGTTTCACTGTGTAGGCACTACACTATGCTATAGACTGGTTATTTCTTTTTCTTAGCAGAAACTATACTACTGTCTTTACATATAACATCAAGACCCCCCAATCAGAAAGCTGTGGGTTCAACTCCAACCCCAGGCGATTTTATTAATTTTCCATTTCTGACAGTGGAGTGCAGCAGTAGGATCTGCTGCACTCCTGAGTACCACCCTTTGGATGAGATACTAAACTGAGGTTCCAGCTGCTTGAGTTACAAGTAGCTCAGGTGGTATAAAGCATTTTGTGAAACATATTTACAAGAGTGGGCAAAGTTCCCAGGTGCCCTGGCCAAATTGCTCCTAGTCAGTATGAATACCACCCTGAGCCTCCGTTAAAAAGAGATTGCTGGCTTAGTGGGACTAATCTGGTCAACAAAGGGTAAATAAAATAAAGGTAAGTAAAATAATAAAACTTGTCATACAGACAATCATTGTGCTGTTTCTTTTGATACAGGTTTCATTTTTTGTTAGTATCCTTGACTCTAAATGTTATTCTTTGCACTGGTGAGGGAAACAGGAATTTTCTTGTGACAATTTTTATTAGCAATATTCCTTCTTTGTGTCATCTGTTAAGGAGTCTCTCTTATATTTACTGGACAGTGGTCGTATTCATATATTTTGGATTATAAATTATTGGACTGAGGTATTTTCTCGATTCTGCATAATGTAATGGGACCCACTTGTCTTTGTAGCCTCTAGTGTTGTGATAGAATTTTGATTTACTTTCAAGAGTGTGAACAGAATTTTTGAGAAGATAGGAAGTGTAATAGTCTTGGAACAAAAATGATGTTAATAGATTAGGAAAAGAATAAACAAGCAATAATAAAAGACACCACTAGCAAATATTATTAGATTAGAAAAAGAGTTTATTTATAATAAACTTCTGGTGCATATAATATTGTGGTATGTCAGTGGACTGAGGATGCCAGTTAAGAAGGCATGGGTATTTGTCTACATTAGAAAAACTTCTCAGATTGTCAGCCTTTAAGATCTTGCAGAAGATTTTGCCTAAGCATGGTTGTGCAGAATTAATGAAATCTGGGGATGGTGCAATGTTTCTGTCTTCTCTGGAGTGCAGTAAGCAAAGAGGCATTGCTGTATTAGTGGCTGGAGGTCTTGGGTTTACCACAAAGGCACAGCTGTCAGATCTACATAGCAGATATGTTGTAAAAAAGGCTATCTGGAGAGGATTGCTGTTGACAGCTGCCACAATGTATACCCCCCAAGTGTAGTATCTCATAGCGGAGAAAAAAAAAATTGGCTGCTGTTTTTTTTTCCAGGAGAGAGTCACATTTTTGGCAGGGCAGTAAAACTTAATAATGGAAACCAAAAGCTATTCAAGGGGAGTTCCAGCTCTATGAAAGTCCCTAAGGTATGAAAATAGTTTATCCTTTTACTGTACCATAACAGGATTGGTAGATGTGGTCTGCATTTAAATCTTGAGAGTTTACATGTTACATTTTCTCTCAGCAGTGATTTTCTAGAACAGAATTGTTATTGTCAAAGGAATTTTTATTTATAGTTTCAGATACAGAGATTCCCCCAAACAGTGGTGGTTTAATGTATCCTTTTGCAACTCTGTTTATTACAGCAGTTTCACTTTGTTCATCTCATTAAAGCAAATTGTTGTACTGGTCAGAGGCATGTTAAGGTACTTTGAAGACACCTTTGAAACTCTGCACTCATTCTTTTCAGTCCTTCCAGCAGGTTGCTTGGAATGTGAGTGTCAGGGTTGGCTTGCTATAAAGCAGGGTCAGCAAACTGAGGAAGCGCTGGGGCTTGCGCCGGATATTGGATAGGTTAAGTTAGAGATTAGAAAGGTACGGGATGTGATTTAGGTTTTTAAAAAGAAGAGAGAGTGATTTTGATGGCTTTAAAATGTAGAGATTTTGATAATCCCCATAAGGCCAAGAGGCTCTTGGCCTACATTTAAGACAGTTAAAGGTAGAGATCACTATGTTTCCTAATCTGACATACTCTAAAACAAAGGGAGGTACAGAACACCCTTTGAAATGGTGTAGGTATTTCAGAAGTTTCTTAAGTAGGTAAACATAAAAAAAGAAGAGTGATTTCTGTTTGGATGCACTGGTGAGGCAACATCTGCCAGCACTTTAGTTCGCTGGGTTTGTGGAAAATCATGTGGTAAAGTTTTATAATGCCATTGTATAGTAAGAAGAATATGCCAGCAATGGAGGTCTTTTATGTGTAGGCAAACCTTCTGCCACAACCACACTTTTCCTGCCCCCACATAGTGATGTTGCCAAGCTCAGCACCATATCACATTATTACTTGTTATAGGATGCCGTCATGCCAAATACGTGGTCATTCTTTATGAACTGCCATTAAACATGATGGCAGTGCTCAGTTCACTAGGGTGCATATCTAACACCTTAATAAGTCTCTGTTCCCTGCTGTGCTGCTCTTCAGTTCTGGAACTGCAGCTCTGCAATCTGATGTTTCCTTAGCATAGAAAGGCATAGTACACATATTTTGTATGAGTTTCGGTGTGCCATTAATGAAATCAGATATATCTTTGTATGCTGGTATTTAGTACCACAGTCTATGTTGTGAATTACAGTACTGAAAGACAGTGTAGTAAACACAGTGGGTAGAAGGCTTCTACACCTCTGTACACTATCTTCATGAATATCAGAGGCAGCTTTTCTTATCTTTCTGTAAGATTAATGCAATTTGTACGCACATTCAGTGGGTTAAAATTAAGCTTAATGTATTAAAGACATTCAAAAGAAATGTTTAAAATCTGATTATTTAAGACTAGTTAGAAAGAGTTAAGGTGTAGTACATTCATTTAATGTCTGTGTTCATTACAGTATATATTTTTCTATTTGTCTTTAAGTAGAATATAGTGAAGTATCAGCCATTCTAACAAACAAAAAATGTGAGAGAGTAACAGTATAGTTTTCACCTGTTTACATTTGAATTTGTTTATGTTAAAAAGTAAGCAAGATGAAGCTATGTGTATAGATAGGGTGTTAATGTTAGAAAAGTTCTGCAGTGTAATGTAAATGTTCAGTCTTGTATAGGAAATTAAATGTCATGAGCATTTAAATTCAAATATAAAGAAGTGCAAAGTAAACAGCTACCTCCCATCCCCAAAATCAGGAACACTGCCTCTCATAATGTGGAACAAATGGGCAAAATATGGAATATGTACTAACAACTTCAACTAGGACACTCCCATCATGGCAAAATGTGTTGCTTAAAGTTTTAATGAATTAATATGATTCAGTATTATTTATCATGGATATTTGTTAAAAAAATGGTTAATGTGTGACAGAGCCTTTTGCCCATAAATAGACTTAAAAATAAAAGAAAAAGTCATGGACATTCAGAATTGCCATTTAGCTGAAACACCTGATATCCTTAAAGGGTAATTTGCATAACCCAGGTTGACAGTGGCCTTTCATTTGATACTCACGTTGCTAAAGTGGTTAGAAAGACCTTCTACATTGCCCACCTGATCATGAAGGGATTCACATCCAGATCTAGTGAGGTCATTGTTCCCCTGTACTCTTCACTTATCAGACCAATGATCGCGTAGAATGCCCCATTTGGGATGTATCTCACCCGACATCTGCAGCAATTGGAGAGACCCCAAAAGTTCCTCACCAAAAGGATAAAGGGACTCCAAAATCTGTCATATGCTGCCAGATTGAAGAAACTCCAGCTCTATTCAGTCGCATACCGTCTGCTCAGAGGTGACATGTGCCTGACATACAAGGCCATGTCCAACCCGGAATTAATGGACATGCTCCACCTCAAAAAATCCAAATCCACCAAAACCACTAGAGCAAGCGACTTAAACCTTAGCACAGATATAAATAGGACGTGCTGGAGGGATAGATTTATCACTCAGAGACTCTCTATGCTGTGGAATAAAATCCCGGTCCATGTGAGGCAGAGCACCTCGCTGGCTCTGTTCAAGAGAAATCTTGACCTGTGGATGGGAGATCATAGGTTTACCCCGGGAATCATCTCTGTGTCACTGCTGGACAGAAGCACAACAAACTAATGGGCACAGTATTTTTTCATATAAGGGGTGGCGTAAGCCACAAAAATTTGGGCTAGGCTTATAAATGCCTTAGGGCAGATAGCCTAGTATAAACCTATGAACCTATATCCCATATTGCCTCTGTTATAAGAGGTTTCAGTTATCACACAGTGGAAAGTCTAGCTTTGCTAGATTTTTCTGTTTGTGTTTTTGCCTTTCAGAGTGGAACAATGATGAATATTGACTTTTTAAGACTCAAAATGAAGAATGTTTCTAGTAGTGAAGCACACTTGAGAGGTATGTAGGTAAATTGTTTTGCGCAAAAAATATATAGGATGGAAGCTGGATTTAAAGGCAAAGACATAAATAGGAGGAACATTTATTGATAGTTAACTATGTAATTATGGGAAGTATGCGCGTGTGTGTGTGTGTGTGTGTGTGTGTGTGTGTGTGTGTGTGTGTGTGTGTGATATAAAAAGATTTGTGTTCTCACAGTAGGCTAATTATCTTCCCTTGTTTTCTTGTATTATTATGGATATATGATTAGAATTGCTGGGGTGGAAAAGGTAATGTTTTTAATGAAGCAGTCACATAGTACAGACTGGTAAAGAATGTGAAACAGATGAGGTCTGAGTGCACAAGAACTTATGGTATGCATGAACTGGGTGTTTTATTTGCTTATTTACTTATTGTTATTTGTTTACTGGGAAAGTCCAACTGGGAAGTAGCCCATTTTCAGCTGAGGCCTGGGTTGAAAAGCTCCGAAGCATTACAAAATATTTTAAGAGCAATAATTATACAGTCTTTAAAAATAATAGAAACAAGAACAACAGTTTAATAAATTATGCCAAGTTAGGCATACTATGAAAACACTGGTTAAGACTAGATACAAGTTATATGACAGTAATTTAGTAGTTACAGATCTTTTAGCCAGTTTATAGAGAAATTAAAGGTAAGATAGTGTCATGCAAACAGCAATTGCAATATGATGTGAGAGAAAAGCAGACTTATGGTGCATTCAGAGAGAAAGCCGGGCAGCAAAATTGATACAAGTAAGCAAGTGAGTGAAGAAGGGAGATTTGTTCACATTTAGGGATGTACTTTATTCTGGTGTTTATGTTAATTATTTTGTTGTCCTCAAGACTCTGCTTTAAATTGGTAAAGGAAAAAATATGTATGCAGCAGTGTACTGTTTTATGAGTCTAGTTCATGTCAGTTTTGCTGTATTGACTGAAGAAAGTAGTAGTGATGTCTGTTATGTTTAAGGAATGTGTGTAATTAAAGTGGAGACACCAAGCTTTCTTATCTCCCACTGGGTTATCCTGATGGGTGGATGAGATGATGTTTTAGCTGAAGCAGGACTATAATACAATGTAGTAAACACTGTAAAACAGATGAAGTGTGAGTGTACAAGACTTTATGGTCTGTATGAAGAGAATTTTGGACATTAATTATAATCAGGTCTGAGTGAACTGATAAATGAGGAAAAATGTAACAGTACGGATTAATGTGGTATAATCTTTAACTAAAAGTGTTAAATCAGTGGAGAATTTTTTGTATAAACATCTCTATTAAATCACAACTAACAGAGTAACACAGGTACATAAACATTAATGTAAAAGAAAAAAACAAACATTTTTTTCATGCAATATACACGTTTTTCCTTTTTAACAATTGTCATTCACACTGACATTACATAACTTTTTTAAATTCCTTCCTTCCCTTAAACCTCACTCCTCCTAAACATTATTTTGCATGTATTGTTTTCATGGATCCCATTAACTTATGCAAAATTTGTTTCCTTTTTCTAAAGATTCTGCCCTTCAGTTATTTTATTTCCTTTACGATATTTGTTAGTTCATATGTGCTTGGTTTGGATTTTGATTTCCAGTTTCTAGTAGTTATTTTTGGCAGCCAGAAGCATTAAACTTAGTGAGACCTTGATAATGTGTCTTGGAAATTCTTTACCTATGTCCCAAAATAGTAATTTCCTAAGTTAAAACTATTTGCTTCCTCAACATTTCTGATAAAACAGTCTATAAAGATTTTTTAAAGTCTGTCAGCTCGTTACATTCCCAAAACATGTGCTGTCAATTACCACTTTCTTTCCCATCACATCTCCAGTATTTGCTGTCTGCCTGAGGAAAATAGCTCTGAAGTCTGCTTGGGGTATAAAAATACTTGTGTAAACACTTGCATTCAAAAATCCTACCCTTTCTGAGCTTTGTTGCATAATCGGGAGCTGTACAAATATATTTATATATATATATATATATATATATATATATATATATATATATATATATAGATATATATAGATATATTATATTGTATTATATGTGTGTGTGTATATATATATATATATATATATATATATATATATATATATATATATTATAGGTGCTCTCTAAGGACCTGTGCAAACTTTGAAAACTGTAAATCTCAGTTACATTCCTACCTTTACTCTCACAGAAAATGCAACTGCATTCTCCCCACCTAGTCCTATAATTCTCTCTCCATCTCTAAACCCCTCTCCAGCTATGATTACTAGCCTCTCTAGCTATGATCTGTAGGCTACCACACACATGTACATATTGTAAATATCAAATTTGTATCATGTACCTAAGAATTTACACCTGCTCTCTAACATGAAATGTAACTGTAAATCGTTCATTAATAATATTGTGTCTGTATCTAAAGGTAACATGTACCTAAGAAATTATACTGCTCTCTAGCATGAAACATAATTGCAAATTGTTCTTCTTTTCTATATTGTATCTGTATCTAAACTTTGTAACATGGAGCGTTTCTCCCCAGGCCACCACAGAAAACAGGCTCCCTGAGCCCAGTGGACATCCCTGGTCTTCATAGGTTAGTACTAAGCTAACTGCCCTTTCAAGCCATTTTAAGCTTAGCCAATTATCCCTTGTGAGAGTCAAACCCTGCACCTTGTGTTTGTAAGGCAAACACCTTAATCATTATGCCACCCTCCCAACCCCTCAAACTGGAAATAAATAAATAAATAAATAAATTTACATTGTTCCTTGGTAAACTGTTTTTCCAGTCTCCCTTTCCAATCTTTTCTAAACTCCTTTGATCGAATCTTAGTTATCATGCAATACTTTATACCCCTTTTTTAATAGAGGCTTGTGTTCTAGACTCAACTAAGAAACTGTACCATAAGCTGGTCTTTCATTTAGCACTGCCCTGTCCCTTACTCTTTGTCTATATTAAGTTGTCAGTCCCTGGTATGCAAGGCAGTATTTAATCTGAAGTTCAGATTTCTTTTTGGCCTCATCCTACTATTTTAACTTTCTCTCCCTAATGCATTTATTCCCAGTATCTTGGTTCCTTTGCTAATTTTCTCCAGTAAATTACATCTCCCTCTTGCTTTTTCTGTACCCTTAATTAAAGTAATCCTTAGTGGTAAAATTTCCTTTCTCCATTCCCATGTTGGCTTAGTTATTAGACTACTTTCTGCTACTTTATAATTATAATGTTCTATATGGTTATCATTCTTCTTAAGGGTCTACATCCAAAATCCTACTGATCTGATGCGGTACGTGTAATTATTCTTCACATATGGGTCTAGGATCCAACCTTGGATCCGTGCCGGCACTTTTCAGACAGATGCAGAGCTCAAGCTGCTCCCCTTCCCATAACCCCCTGCTACCCTGTAACCCTCAGATCTCATTTGCTGCTGAATCACTCAAGACATGGTCCAGGCCCAAGTGAGGGCTTCTAAATAAGTTGTGCTTTTTAGGTTCATAGGTGTGTACTAGGCTAATGGCCCTGGATCCTTTACAAGCCTAGCCCATAGGATTACCCCTGGCATCGTGCCACCCGATCTTAGTTCCCAGTTCTTCTGTCGAGTAGAGCCACTGGAGTGATCCCCGGGGTGAATTTTCTATTTCCCATCCACTCATCAAAATTTCTGTTGAAGAGGGCCAGTGAGGTACTCTGTTTGACATGTGTGGGAAGTCTATTCCATAGCATGGGCAGTCTCTGGGTTATGAACCTGTCCCTACAACATGTTCTGTTGATTGCGGTAATGAGGTTGAGGTCTCTGGAGCGTGTGGTGCGGAAGGATTGGGATTCTTTAGATACAGCATTTCTAACAGAGCTGGGTCAGACATGGCTTTGTAAGTCAAGCAGAGATTGCCTCTAAGTAGGCGATATGAGACCGAGAATAGTTGGAGTTTTTTGAGTCTGTCCATATAGGACAAGTGTTTAAAGCCTCGGATTCTCTTTGTGAGGTACTTTTGTGGGCTCTCCAGTTGTTGCAGGTGTTTAGTGAGGTACATGCCAAATGGGGCATTGTACTCTATGATTGGCCTAATGAGGGAAGAGTAGAGGGAGACAAGGACTTCTTTCTTCCTGGATGCAAAACCCTTAGTAATGAGATGTGCCACATAGATGGACTTTCTGACCACAGTGACAATGTGGTGGTCAAAAGAGAGGTTGCTGTCAACCTGTGTTCCCAGATCTCTTATAATGCCTTCTGTGTTCAGGTGACTACCATCGATGTGGTAATTCATGGCAACTGGGTTTTTCCCCAAAGGGGATGAAGACACATTTTTGGCGTTGAACTTAAGGCCATGGTTCTGACACCAGTCGTTGGTCTCAGTGAGGCCTTTCTGTAGAATGTCAACATCACTTGGGGAGTTAATAGCTCCCAATTTGCAATCGTCTGCGAACTTTGTCAGCCAGAATCCCTTCATGTTGGGCTGGACTTTAGAGAAGTAGATACCAAACAGGAGAGGACACAGGACCGAACCCTGTGGGACTCCACTTAGTGAATGGTCAGCAGTCTGACTTGGAGTCAGCTACTTTTACAAAGTTGGTTCTGTCTGTGAGCCAGTTTGTAACCCACCTAGTGATATAGGGGTTGATGCCTAGCTTAGTGAGTTTTTCTATGATTCCTGAGTGGAGAATTGTATCAAAGGCCTTGGCCAGATGAAGGTAGGCTGTATGAACCACCTTGCCTTCATCCACAGCTCTGGTGACTGACTCACAGAAGCTGACCAAGTTGCGCAGGCATGATCTAACCTTCATAAAACCAAACTGTGTGGGATCCAGAGTCTGGAGATTCCCTATATCCTTGTTTATTAGGTCCAGGATGGTGCGTTTCATAGCTTTGCATATCAGACTTATGAGGCTAATGGGGCGATAGTTCTCAGGGTCTGTAGTCACTCCTCCTTTGTGGAGAGGGATGGCTGTAGCAGTGCACCATTCAGTAGGGACAGAGCCTGAGGTGAGGCTGTGATTGAACAGGGCACACAGGTGAGGTGCTAGTTCACTCTGTAGTTCATGTAGAACACAGCCAGGGATATTGTCAGGTCCCATAGAAGCTGTATTATTGGCCTTGGACAGTGCTGTTTTAACCTGTGCAGCAGTAATATGGGGTGCCTGGCAATCTACTGGTGTTGTGATTGGTCCTTTCGGGGGTAAAGTTAGCACTGAATCTGTCAGCCAGTATATTGGCAATATCTGTTGGCTCAGTATAGGAGATACCATTGGGCAGTAGCTCAGAGCATATCTGGGTATTGTCATGGAGATTCTTTACATAACTATAGAAGGCCTTGTGGTTGTCTTTACTACCCGCTGCAATTCTGTTTTCATAGCCAGCTTTAGAGGATTTGATGAGGGATCTCAACTTTTTGTTGAGATTGATAAGGGAGTTTTTCTAGTCTTCGGACTTCACCTTATTCCGCATCAGTTTCCTCCTTCTGTTGTAGAATTTGTCTGTGGCAGGAGACCACCAAATTGGCTTTTTTTTTTTGGAGGAGAGCATCTTGGTTCTATTGGTGTATAGTGAGAGCCATGCATTTGTTTACATGTTCTTACAGTGTATTGGTGTATGATTCAGCGGTCATGCAACTATTCTGCATTTGCATGGCTGCCTTGAAGTTAACCACCTCTATTTTTAGGAGCCCAAATTTAGCTTTGGAGAAGTTTTTCTTGATTGTTTTCTTTGCAGTGGGGTGGGTGGAGGGATGTGGATTTACAAGGTGATTAGTTTGTGCTCGGATCTAACCAGGGAGGAGGTGACCATTGGTATAGAGCAACGGTCACCCATGTTAGTAATGACTAGGTCAAGGATGTTGCTACCTCTAGTGGGGGTAAGAATGAGCTGGTCCAGGGCATTGGAATTAATGAATTCCAGGAAATGTTGGGCAAGTGTATTGATACATGAGTAGTTTTCCCAGTTAATGGAGGAGTAGTTGAAGTCGCCCAGTATGAGACTGTTAGGTTGGAATCTAATATTCTCCAAGGTGCTTAGGAACGTGGACTGTGAGGCTTGGGACATGGTTGGGGACCTGTAGCAGGCTACGACCTGAATTGCTGTCTTACCCAGTGTTAGCTGCACCTGAAGTATCTCTGATGCGTTATGTTTGGGCTACCAGTCTGGAGGTGTGTGCATCTTTTATGAATATGGAAACACCACCGCCTTTGGAGCTTCTGTTCAAGTTCTGGGGCTGAAAGGCGTGGAATGAGTTATAACCTGGTAGTGCAGGGGTGCTTCCTGCTGCCTTGAACCAGGTCTCTGTTACAGCACAAATGTCGATGTTCTCCATTTTAAGGAGTGCTTCGAGCGAGTGCATTTTGAGATTTAGACTTCTAGCATTGAGCAGCATGACTTTCAGATTGCATTTCTTTGTAGCTGTTATGGT
Organism: Protopterus annectens; assembly: GCF_019279795.1. NCBI lineage: Eukaryota > Metazoa > Chordata > Ceratodontiformes > Protopteridae > Protopterus > Protopterus annectens. The sequence goes on along the minus strand of NC_056735.1, from coordinate 1,477,643,088 downwards.
GATAATTTGGTCTTTGGAACACTGCCTAAAAAAGGCACTGTAGGAGTGGCAAAAGCTTTGGCCAGTATCCAGAAGTCCAGGGGTGAGAGATGCAGACCATCTCTGGCAACACATCGAGGTCTGTCAATCATGTCATCCCAGGCAGATGCTGGATCCCCTTAGAATGACACCAAAGACTTAGCCAATTGTTGAAATCAATGATTTTTTGCTTGTTCTGTGGTATCACTCTGGGTGGTGGTAGGATGCTGCTCAGAGCTAGGGTTATACCCACCTGGCCTACATAATCCAAGAGCTCCTCCATGTCTCTTTTCATGTAGTCCAGGGAGTTACATCTCAGGTCATTCACACCCACATGTACAATGATAAAGTCATATTTGTACCTGTTGTTGAGGGACTTGAGTGCGTGCGTTATGTGGCAGATCCTGGCACCTGACAGACAGCTGACTGTTACTTTCTCCTTATTCAACCTAGTGAGTGGGACATCAGTGTGCCTCACTATCGAGTTACCTATGACTAGTGTGTTTGGCATGCTGTTTTGCCTTAGGGGCTTTGGTTGAGTGGCACACTGTTTTGGAGAGTTATGTGTCTCGTGAGTAGTGTTATGTTGTGGTGGTTGAGTGCATTTCTGCCTTGGAGGTCTCTGATTTTTGGGTAGATTTTTATTGAGAGCCTCTGTGAATGTGGATGTGTGGTTTTTGCTTTTATAAGGTAGTGCTGGTGTGTGTTCTGGATGGCTATGTGTTCCATGTAGTGTGGTGCAAGTGTTGAACTTCTCCTCTTGACCAGCTATTTCGGTCTTGGCTGGAGAGTGTGTGGCTTCCAGTTTGGATATATAAGTGCATCTCTCGCAAGTCAGAGTGTTGGAAGGTAAGAGGAGAAAGTTGTCAGTGTACATGAAGCAGTTGCTACATTGCCTCAGGATGCCCAAGTTCACCAGGTTAATAGGAGAAAGCACAGGGAACTGACCTTTAGACATGCTTGGAGAGGTGACATTAATAAGTACTGGAGCTGTTTCCTTGTAGAACGTTTAGTGCTGGTAGCACTTTTGTGTGCTACAATAATTTCTACAAGAAGTCTGTTAAAGTGCTAGACTAATAAGCAAGTAAAAGTGCAGGAGAGGAGAGAACTATCAGATCTAAGGGAAAAATTGAAGAGCAGACTTTGGCACCTCTCAGTAGCTTACAAACAGTCCTGGATACCGCAAATCTGTATCTGGAATAGACTAGTTACATGAAAGGCAGGAAACAAGCACAAATGTGGGCTTTTAAACCAGAAAGCTGAAAGAGATGGAAAAAACTGCCCAAAGGGCCAATAAACTACAACTTCTGGGCCAGAAACCACTCCTCTTATGGTAGATAGGCTACCTAGTACTTACAACTCCCACTGATAAGCTAGAAGGCTTCCCTCCAGCACAGAAAGGCTTGGGGGGCTCAGAAGCTTACAAATAGTCATGGATACAACACATCTGTATCTGGACTAGACTAGTTACAGGAAAGGCAGGAAACAAGCTTAGAATTTTTTTTTTATAGAAAAGCAGCTAAAACAGCACTAAAAACAATTCAAGTGCAGTGCAAGGTAGCACACTTGAGTGTGTAGCAATATTAAAACAGATATGGTTTAAATAAATGCAATTTATTCAAACTGTATTCTGAAATGAATTCAATTATTGTTTTATTCAAGTCCGAACAGTGCCAAAAAATATACTTATCAGCTGAGAAAAACACCCAGTCAGAACACAAGGAGATTCTAGCAAAGTTTTTAGTAAAGTGGAAGGGGAGAAAGCAGGAACAGAAGATAATTCAAGGTAAAGAATCTAAGTGGGTTGGCCTTCTCAAATGTTCTCTCTGTATTAGGTAGAATGAGCTAATGACACTAGACTGGGAGGAGTGTCCCAGATCAAATTTACAATAGGGGCGGGCAACTGCAAAGCCACAAAGTATAAGAGGAAGACAGCAACAGGGAAGGAAGGTGGAAAACTATTACAGCTACTAGCTACACTATTTGCAGAAAACACTACAAGAATGTTTATTTTATCATGGCAGAAAAACAGCAGTGAGCCACTAAATGAAAATTTTAAACAGATAAAGGAGCAAGGAAACTGTAGAGAATGTTTTTATGATACACACCTAGGGAGGAAATCAGAACAAACTATAGGCCTCTATCTAAACTATGGTACCTGACTAGAACACAGAAACCTCACAAAAATGCACAGAAAAGCATGGATAGAACACTCACAAACAGAAAATACAACTCTCGGTATGAAAAAGCAGTTTACAGTTAAGTAATTCAGTAAAAATGAAATTACAGTAATGAAACACTATCTAGCAATGAAAAATACAGTTAAAACAGTATAAAACAGTACACAAAAATGCAGTGAAACAGTAAAAAAAGGCTTTATAACAGTACACAATGTAGTAGATTAGCTGTATAGCATAATTATAAGTGTTAAAGAAGTGCAGTTCAATGAAATAAATGTAAGAAATAGCTTATTCTGCTCTTGGAGTCTTAGGGAATTTCTGCTTTGTCCCAGTGATGAATCACCACTCCACAGCCTGGTAAATACAAGCACAGCCCCCTGCAGGCACAGGGTTTAAATACCAGAAAGGATGGAAGAATCTAGAAGCTCGAATTACTAACCAGTTCTGCTAGGATTTGCTCTTTCAACCAATCACTTGTGCTAGAGAAGGTCAGGAAACCCTGTTACTCTCAATAACAGAGAAGACAAGACACTGTCAGCCGAAGTTGGCTGCCAGAAACACAGGAAACTCAACAAACAAAACAGCCAGGCCTGGATAACAGCAGGCCTCTATCCAGACTATGCTACCCAACTAGAACACAGAAAAGCACAGATAGGGCATTCACAAACAGAAAATACATTTCTCAGTATGAAAAAGTAGTTTACAGTTTAGTAATTCAGTAAAAATGCAATTACAGTAATGAACACTATTATAGCTACTAGCTACACTATTAGGCAGAAAACACCACAGAAATGTTTATCACAGCAGGAAAAACAACAGTCAGCCACTAAATGAAAGTTTTAAACAGCTAAAGGAGCAAGGAGACTCTAGAGAATGCTTTTAACTGCAAACAACCTTTTTCTGTCTCTATTTCCGCCTTTTAGTGTAGTATTTCCATAGTTAACCCATTTCTCTGTATTCATCCCCTCCCTAGCAGAATCTACTGGGTGTTTAGGTAGCTTCTCCCCTCCCCCCTTCAAGTGCATGACGCTTTGCGCCCTTTCTTAGAGTAGTCATTTCTATCTATTTTTCTCTCCCTGAGAGTTAGTTTGACTGTGTGTGTGTGTGTGTGTGTGTGTGTGTGTGTGTGTGTGTGTAGTGGTTGTCTAATTGGTATGGCTGATAAGCCTGCGGGCTTCAAGAGGTGCTCCTCGTGCATTCAGAAGATGCCATGTTCTGACTTGCATGAGGAGTGTCTATACTGTCTAGGGTAGGCACACCTGGAGGTTGAATGCGACATTTGTGCGCTGCAACAAACTCCTCCTCAAAGGCTTGGCGAAGGAGTGCCCTCTGTCTTCAAACTCCCCTTCCAAGTCTTTGCAGGAGCTGAAGAAGAGACTTCCTCCTACCTTGAGGCTGTCGGATCACAGATCCCAAATCTGAGTCCAGCTTCTTCAGCTTTGGATCCGAGGACCATCATCCGTAGATCATCAGATCAGGCTGTCTGATCCAAGACCCCAACAGACCGGAGGTCTTCAGATCCAAATAAGAGCAGACCATCCTCGGATCTGACTAGTTTGGTAGATCCAACCAGTAAGGCTCCCAAGTTCTTGGACTCCATCAGATTGTCAGATCCAACAATAGCATTGGATCCTCCTGTTTCAGAGGGTTTTCCTCCTGTATCCTCCAAGACTCGTTTGCATCCGAGACCTCTGACCCGTTCTCCTGCTCGGAACCACAGGACTACAAGATCCAAGACTGGATCCAGCCACTCTTCAGCTTCATCCAGAGGTCTCCTTCCCACAGACATGATAGGATAATAATAAGTTTTCTTAAAGCCCAAATTGAGTTGGGCCTGCTGTCATCCCCAGCCCATGCTGCTAGGGGACCTTCCCCATCCACAGGTCTCCATTCTCCTTTTCCAGTCCACAAGGTCACCCTAATGGTAATGGACATCAGCTGGGTATAACATCCCTGTGTTTCTTATGCTTAGTCAAACACTCTGCTTGTGCTGTACTGATGAGGTCATAAGGCCGAAGTATGCATATCCACAGCTAGTGGGGTTTGTCTTTATTGGCCTGAAATTGTCCATTAAAATGACTTAAAAAGAAATAAGTCATGAGAATTTAGAATCGCCATATAGCTGAAACACCTGATGTTCATAAGGGTCATTTGCATATATCCCATGTGCCTCTGATACAAGAGGCTTGAGAGGTCGCTCAGTGGAAGTGCTAGCATTGCTGGAGTTTTCATTTAGTTTTTACTGATTTGGTTTTTCTGTGTGACCTTCTCACTATTTGTTTTAGTTTTAATCCACAAAGAATTGGAATGTCATGACCCTGGGTATCACAGTGAGAGGCCAATTGTGTCAGGAATCCCTCCCTTCTCGACACCATCAAAATTTTTCATATGTTGTGTATCTGCATTTCAGCTAATTTAGCAAACTCAATCTAAGGGTAAGATGGTAGCAGGGGATTATGGGAAGGGGAGGAGCTTGAGCTCTGGATCTGTCTGAGAAGTGGCCGGCTCAGATCAGAGGTCGGATCTTAGAACCGTTTGTGAGGAATAATGACACTGGCTAGCACAGATGCCAAGTTATGATAATAACATAACTCTTTTCTTATTTCTTAACCCCTCTCCATTTCATCATGATCTCCTTCCACTTAAATTTATACCTTTCCACTGGTGTTACGTATACAAGTCTCAACTGTATAACTCAAAAGTATCCCTTCATATCAGGTAATCCTAAACAGCCTTGTTTTGTGGAGAAAATCAACTTATCCTGCTTAATTGTTCTCTTGCCCTCCCAGTAAATTCATTCAGTTCTTTAATTGCCATCCTCAACGTTTTCTCATCTGGTTTATAAAAATGTGCCTGAACTGTATATTAAAGTCAAAAAACTTTTTCACTACTTGTATCTTACTACCCATATTCATAATCAAGAGTTTTCAGTTTCTCAGTTTTAGTATTATTTTTTTTTTAGTTTCTTCCCACATATAGATAAATTTAACTTTTTCTGGTATTCTGAACATAATATCCACGTGTGGATGTTCATCTGTAAGAAAGTCCAAAAGACTGTTGCAGCTTCAGTTTTAGGTTAAATTAATTATTTTATTTGAGTTTATGTGTTTGATTTTGAATCATAATTATTTTCTTTTGCTGCAAGCAGGTCGAAGGCATAGCTATGGGTGTAGTTGTGATCCCAAGTTATGCAAATAGTGTTGGCAGAACATGAATAGCTTTTTATTAATTGCTTTTTAGAGGACTTTTCAAAACATAGTTTTGATTTATTGATAACATTTTATTTGTGTGAGGTTATAATGTTGAAACCTAAAATTTGGACAGACATATACAGAAGGCTTTAACTTTTTACAATTTCAAGTAAAACCTAGCAGGGCTGGTGCTGTTTTTTTAATGTTTGGATTTCCAATGATCTTGAAAGACATGGTATTATTACGTACTCATATTCTTAAGATAGCTAGTAATTCATGTTTAACCTCTGACGGCATGCATCCTACTCCTTTTACCATCAGTGTTGCTGTGTGGAAGTTTGCAAGTATGAGTTGTCTGATGGTATATGATGATGCATGTTTGGATGGAACAGAATTGGAAATTCTTGTTGAGAAGTTTCCGTTTGGGTTTTGTTAAAGATTTGATCCTGGAAGCATGGTTGGAGATGGATGGGAAGGACCAAACTTGAAGTCTTGATGCCTCTCTAATATTAGTTAATAAGGAGGCAGAGTCTAAAATGGAGTCTAGAAATGGTACTTATCCACACCTTTGATTCTTAAGCCATTCTTGAGGTTTACCAATTGGAAGATTTTAACAAAACAGCCAGAATTTCATAGATTCATAGATTATTAGTGATATTTAGTGATATTTTGGTAAAGGGTCTTTTTTATTACCTGGGGGAGTCAATTTAAAGATCATTTTGGAAAGGAAGAGACCTTCGTGTTTTGAAGAGATGAAAAGGAGCCTGTAGCTGTAATGCATATAAATAATGCAGGTTTGTGGCAATCAGCCACTTCTTTTAATGTCAAAATACTTGGAGTGAAGTGGGCACAAACAAATATTTGTTATACATAAACATTTGTTGTTTATGCGGTAGAATGCTCAACTTGTGAGGCAAACTACTTGAAAGGTGCATACGTATTCAATGCTAAAACACCTTACCCATAACAATCTCCTTACATCCACCCAACATGGCTTCAGGCCAACTCACAGCACAACAGCAGCTCTTATCTCGTTCACCAACATATTAAACAAAGCTAGGGACTCCAATCTTCACATCTCTGTAGTACTACTAGACCTGTCAAAGGCCTTTGACATGGTCTCACATAACAAATTACTTCAGCAACTATCTGCAATAGGCTGTTTACCAACCTCAATACAATGGTTTAACAACTATTTATCCAACAGGCAACAATGCGTAAAATGGCAAAGTTGCCTATGTCAGTTCCAGACCAACAAAACCAGAGTCCCACAGGAGTGCATTCTATGACCCCTCCTCTTTAATGTATTTATTAATAACCTACACACTGCATGCCATAACACCACACTAGTCCAGTGCGCCGATGATTCCACTATTATCTCCTCCTCTGACAACATCCCCAACCTGCTGCAAAAAACACAGATCACATTTACCTGTATTGAATCATGGTTAAACAATGCACAATTATTACTTAAACCTAACAAAACCATACTTTTACTCTCCTCTCCTAAAACTAACACATCTGAATTCAAAATCCATTCCCATAACAAAACTGAGATTGAAATTGTAACAAGTGCAGAACTACTGGGTGTCACCATAGACAACAAACTCATGTTTGACCAAGACACAATGCCATTAAAAAAACTAATTTCAAACTAGGAACACTCTGTAGACATAAAAACGTTATGGACCCAAGCACTAAAAAAACAAAAACACTAGCAAATGCCTGCCAGATCTCTTCTGTACTCTATGGTGCTCCCATTTTTACTAATCTACATGCCTCTCTTAAAAACAAACTCCAGTCTTGTTACTATAAATTGCTAAGTTTGCCACCAGCTCATCATACCACACCCACCACTGCAATGCCCTCATGGAGCTCAACTGGCTAGAATTCCCCCACTGTCTTGACTACCTAACTACAACTTTCAATTGCACAAAAATTAATACATAAACCTGATAGCTGTCTAGCCCTAAAATCCATCCCGCACACCTACATTCCCACCAGAAACTTCAGTTCAACCAATACGACAACTCATAAATATACACAAGTCCAACAAAAGAGCAGGCGAGTGTCTCTATTCTTATGCCATAGCTAAACTATGGAACAAACTACCAAATAATATCACCAGAAAGTTCAAGCTCACACTAAAAAACTACCTCTACAATTCCTGGGCCTGCCTTTGCCCAACAGCTGACATCTAATATTCCCACCCTCCTATGTTACTTTCCGATCTCTCCTCTCATCTTCCACCTGCCCTCTAGCATCCCACCAACTTTAATCTTCCTATATCTCTTTGCCCTCCCTGCTCTCGTCTTCTGTCCACCCTCTAGCATCCTATCAACCTTATTCTTCTTTGCTCACCCCTCAACCCTTCAGCTGATAGCATAGCATCCACCTTCAGCTGTCAGCCCTTTCTCTTCTTGGAACTACTTAATATTAACTCCTCACGTAATCTAGTAACTTACCCCTCCTTTATAATTGTACTTTTGTCCTCTAAACTCATGTGTATTTTTATTACCTTCCCTAGCCAAAGCCACATCATGTTCTGTGTTTTTAATCTAATGACTATTATATACTTTGTAAAAAAATAAATGTAAATATAAAATTATTAAGTACATTCTCTATTACCTAATGTGCCTCTAAAACTATATAATGATGTCTTTTAATTTGATGATAAAGTAACTGCTGCTGTTCTTAAGTTACTGTTGGAGCTTTTCTCCCGGGGCCTCCGCTGAAAATGGGATGTTCATCGTGTTTCACTGTTGAAGTCATTACATTTGGGTAATCTGCTGGCAGGTTGCCCTCAGTCGGCCTGATTAACAAAGTCTTCGGTCCTGCGTTGGTTGCTGTCCCTTCTTCCATGATGTCAGGTCATCAGGGGTATAAAACATGCAGCCGATGCCATTACATCAGTCTTTCTTGCAGCGTAGTGCCCGAAGCAGAAGCAGTTCGCAAGTGCCGGTCGGCCGACTCCTGAAATTTTCGTTTTCGAGTTTCAGAACCGAAGTCTTCACCTAAAAGCTAAGTAAACTTTTTCTTGCTCCTTACCGATGTCAGTAAAAGTTAATAATTGTATTACTTGTGGGAAGCAAATACCTCATAAGGATTTTCATTTGTACTGTATTCCTTGCCTAGGCCCTGACCACGACGTACCTTGCTGTCGGTTTTGTGCTTTATTTAATCAGCGCACTATCCGTCGTCGGTACATTTTTGCTTCAAAATATTTCGGTTCTCAGTTTAATTATCCAGAAATGACTTTGGTTAGCCATCCGACTACTGGAATACCGAAAAAACACTAAGAAAAAGACAGAGACAGGCCGTTGAGGTCCAAAACTGCCGACAACGCTTCTCCTAAGCCACTTCGCCGGTACTCAGTGAGGCTCTTTCGCAGCTCCTGATACCCACTGCTTCTGATTCGCAGGCCTCTACTGAGACCCATTCGGAGTCCGGTATGCCACTGCTTCACATATGGAACCCGCAGATGTCTCTACCTTGGATGGGTCTGGAGCCGCTGAGCAGGCACCGGCTTCTGAGGGTGTATTCAGGCCTACAGACTTGCATATTAAACTGACTCCAACTTCAGTGCTAAGGCCTAAACCTCAAACTATGTCTAAAGAACCGACACCCAGGCCACATGTTCCGGCCCCTATGCCTAAAAAACAAATGATCAAAATGGCTGAAGATTTAATTACTCTAATCAGGGGTAGTCAACCCACCCCCTCCAAGAGGCGTAGGATTGAATTTGACTATGAATCTTCTGAACATGACTCTGTTTCTTCTGACTCTTCTAATGATCTGGATTTGTCCATACCTACTTATGAGGACTCTGATGCAGAGGATTCCATTCCCTCTGCTTCTCCACCTGAGGATTTCTCTTTTGGGGAAACTTTACATACCTTAAGGGAGCATTTTCACTGGGAAAGTCAGGATTTCTCTGAATCCAAAAAGAGGCTTAGGGATTTCCTTCTTCTTCCTCAGCATAGGCCTTTGGCTATACCTCCTGTACTAGATATTGTTGATAATGTGTTTCTGGAATCCAGTTTGGCCCCTGATTCCTTGCCTCCAGCCCCTAGCAAACCAAACAGGTACTACAGGGTTCCTGCATCCCACAAATTCCTTTTCAAGAATCCTGTTGCAGACCCTGAAACCATTTCTCAGGGCCCCAAGGGCATTAAGACTTCTACTGCTAAAAATCCTATCCCTTCTGATAGAGACTCCAGGGTGCTGGATAGATGGGGTAAAAAGATTTATACTTCTGCTACTTTAGCAATCAGTGCTTTAAACTGTCAGTTTCATATGCTGAAACATCAACAGCATATCATGGGACTGCTTAAACAGAAAATGATGTTGATTTCTGACTGGAGAATAAAGATTTGCAGGATTTATTGCATTCAGCTGAACAAGTTGGCAAACATACTTTGCAATGTGGTTTTGATTCTTTAGAGGGCTCTTGTAAGGCTGCTATTACTGGGTCTGTGCTTAGAAGGCATGCTTTGCTTAAGGAGCAATCTCTGCCTGATCATGTTAAAGCAAAACTTCTGGATGCTCCTTTACAGCAGGGCCGCCTATTTGGCAAGAAGGCTGAAGAAGTTCTAAAAAAGGTGGAAGATAAAGGTAAATCTATGCAAACTGTGAAAGATTTCTTAAAGTGCAACCTCCTAGATTTAGTAGGCATTGGCCTACTAAGAACTTGTCCTTTCCAGCTCCTTCCAGAGCCTCTATGGCCAAACCCACACATTCCAAAAGCACCAGGTTTCAGTCCCAGGGGACTTTCAGAACTAAGCAATGGGGTGCTTCCACTTCCAAATCTGGAAACAACAAGGCACCACCATATGGTAAACAGTCTCAATGACTTCCCTTTGAAATTACCAAGCACTTACCTCTTTGCTTTACCTCTTAGAAAACTGGCTCTTCATTCAGGAAACTGGCAACTTATAACCCAGGACAAATGGGTTTTAAATATAGTGTCCCAGGGATATAGATTTCATTTCCACACGCTGCCAACTCCAAGTGGGTGGCCAGACCTGCCCCCAAATCAGTGGGCAGAGGCTCAGAAACAAGTACTTTCCCTCCTAAACATGGGGGTATTCAACTAGTACCAGAAGAGGAAAAGGGACAAGGTTTTTATTCCAGACTTTTCGTGGTACCCAGAAAAGCAAATCATGGCGACCAATTCTGGACCTGTCCACTCTAAACACCTTTCTGGACATTCCAAAATTCAAGATGCTGACTCTTCACCAGTTACTTCCTATGCTAGGCAAGGATGCCTGGTTGGCAACTCTCGACTTAAAAGAGGCTTACCTGCATGTTCCAATCAGGGGAATCTTGCAGAAGATTCCTATGCTTCAAAGCAGGCAGCATGCATTATCAGTTCTCTGCACCACCCTTTGGCTTGTCTACTGCACCCAGGGTATTCACAAAGTGCCTGGCTCCAGTAATTGCATTTTGCAGGCAAAGAAATATTCAAATGTATCCATACCTGGACGATTGTCTAATTCAGGCAGAAAACCAGGCCAGTCTTCTAAAACATCTGGCGTTTGTAAAAAGAGTTCTAACCTGTCTAGGGTACACCATAAACGAAAAGAAATCTCAACTGGTACCCTCTCAAAAGATTACATTCCTGGGTGCAAGCTTGAATACAACTGCCCAGATGGCTTGCCTTACGCCAGAAAAGCAAATTCATTTGGTGACTTATTTCAAACAGGTGGCCACAAAAAACCCTTCTATCTGCAAGGCAAATGCTGCAAGCCTTGGGGTTCATGGCCTCCTGCATTCTTCTAATTCCATATGCAAGGCTGCATATGAGGAAACTTCAGTGGTACTTAAAAAGTCTATGGAGTCAACATTGTATGGGCGGCCACGGTGGTGCAGCGGTTAGCGTTGCCGCCTCACAGCAAGAGGTTCTCCGGTTCGATTCTCAATCACCTGTCCGCTCATGATTGGCAGTGGTGTTTTATGGTGTCGAGTTGCCAGCCCGGCGCCCAACCTTCCGCAGAGGGCACACACACGGACGCACTCACACATAGGGCCAATTTAGAATGTCCAATCCACCTACAGCATGTCTTTGGGATGTGGGAGGAAATCGGAGCACCCGGAGGAAACCCACGCGACCATAGGGAGGACATGCAGACTCTGCACAGAAGGCTTCTCAGCTGAGGATTGAACCAGAGAGCCTCTTGCTGTGAGGTGGCAATGCTAACCGCTGAACCACCGCGGCCGCCCATAGCCAGTCACGTTATATAATTGATATTTGTTTGCTTTTATTTAAGTGCTACCTTCATAGCGAATATGTATTTTGCTTGGCATGGATGGAGATCAATAGGTTAGTTTTCATGTGTGCAAGACAACCTTTAAGAAAAATCTCAAAACTGTCCTTTCCCAGTGGAAAAAAGGCACACAGCGTTTTTTGAAACTGCCTGCATTACATTGTGCTGTGGGAAATGCAATAAAATATTGCCCTCTCAATGTAGAGCACAGTAAAGCAAGACATTCTTTTCAGGGCTTTGTCCAAAATGCAGCCTGTGATGATATTTTTGTAAAAGCTGCTTTGACTTCATTTAGTACTTTGACAAGGCACTGTTCTCTGGATTTGATCCCTAGATCCAATTCTTCCTTTGGAGATACAGCAATCAAAAGTTTGCTTCAATGAAGATGACCTAGGCAGATAAGTTTGTTACTTTGCTGTTGACAAAGATAGACCTTCTCTTATCAGGTATGAAAGTTATGCATTTATCATTAAGATAAATCTGGATGACCTATCTTTATCATCAAGGTAAACATCCACTTTACTTTCTTTATGCTTCCTTGATGTATATATTGTTTTACTTGGCTTTTGCTTGACATGACTGAGATTTGGGGGTAAAGTCAGCTTGCAGAACATCATACATAAGAGGAGGAGTCAGTAGCTTGCAAAAGTTTACAGGTACCAAAGTATGTGATGTCAGAGTAGTAGTTCTGCTGCTGATGAGGATAGACCTGTTCATTCATATTTGTCATTATGTTAAGTACATAACTTTTGTTTGCATTGAAGTAAACGTCTAAAAGTACTGACTTGGACATAACCCTAAATGACCCAAATGTAGCAGATACAGACCCAGTAGTCAGGGATATGGGACGATATGTAGACAGTAATCTGGCCTTTGACCAACATGTTGCCAAGGTAGTAAGAAAATCATTCTGCGTCACCCAGCTGGCAAGTAAGGGTATGGCATCCTGGTCCAAGAAGTCATAGTACCTCTTTAGTCTGTTCTTATCACACCCATCATTGAGTGTAATGCATATACCTGACCAGACATATGCAACAGTGGCATGCCCATGAAGATTCCTTACCAGGAGAATCCAGGGTATAAACACACTATCCTATACTGATTGCCTTAAAGCCCTGTCTCTATACTCCGTCTCCCACAGGTTACTGAGAGGTGATCTTTGCCTGGCATACAAGGCATCTCAGATCCAGCTCTAATGGGCCTTTTGCACATCTGCAAAATGAACAACATCAGAACCACTAGACCCAAGAATGTAAATTTTGCTTGTGACATAAATAAGACACGTTGTTGAGACAGATGTGTCTCAGAGGATCCCCATGCTGTAGAACAGGCTACCCATCCATGTTAAGCAGAGTCCATTCTTAATCCTACTTAAACATAACCTTGACCGATGGATGGGAAATTGGAAATTCACCCTGGGTCTGTGCCCCCCCATGTCTGTGATAGACAAAGATAAACATTAATGCCCAAACTAATGTACCCACCAAGATAACCTCTATAAACTTCCTAACTAGCATATCCCCTCCTAATAAATGCCCATGATACATAGGGACACAATTGGGTTGGATTGCATGGTTAGGCTTATATAAATCCTGGTGATCGTTAGGTTCATGGGTATACAGTAGGCTATCCATGGCTGAGAAAACAGAATCCTTTTTAATTCATACACCTAAATAGTTCATCTTATGTCCCCAAAAATGTGAGTATTGAAAAACCAATCCATGTGTGAGTACATAGTTTTTTGTTATTGCCTTTGTTTTGTCTTCATTCATTTTATTTTCAGACAAAAAAAAAACTTGGAACTGCCTCAGAATGTTCCACAACACCAAAATAACCTTTTCTGGTTTAATTAAATAAAAAATAATACCATCTCCAAATAAGGCTTTTTTGAGTACCATGCCAGCTGTTTCCTTGAGTTTGTGAATCCCTTATTTTCTTTGCCTGTTGCTCTAAATATAAAGCATATAACAGATTCTCTCAGATGTTTTATATTCTTGGATAGAAATGCCTGCATACTGTTTTTGTATACCTGCCATGTTAGTTTTTATATATCCTGATGCTTCTCTTGAGTACTGGACAGTAGTTTAGTTGTAATAGGAATCTGATTACACATCTTTTGGGAGTGCCAGAAACTTGATTTATTTAAGTTGCAGTACAAGCTCTTATTTCAGATTTGCAGCCTGAGTGCCTTTTTTTTAAACACCTTTATTGAATTATCACTTTTGACACAGGCAAATTTACATTTATGCAAAAGTAATCAATGTGTATTAACAAATTAATATTAACAAACAGTATACTTCACATATATTGCTATGTATCATGTAACCCAAGCAGCATTCCATAAATTATTCAATTCCTGTCCCGTCTTTTTTTTTTAAACAAGAAACATCTTTATTAAACCATCACTTATGACATAAGGAATCATGCATTTATATAAATGAAAACAAACCACACCAACACAATCCTAGTTGCAAGCATTATACATCACAAACCATACTGACACACACCCAGTTGCAAACATTATACATCACTTATAATCTACCCACTCATTTTCACTCAGACATTACATAGCTCATTTAAGTCCTGCCTTCTTTTAAACCTCATTCCTCTCCTATACATATTGTTCCAACAATTCCCATTTTTTTCCTATGTAGTTTGCTCCTACCATTTTTTAAAGATCTCAATTCCGGTTGTTTTATCTCTGTTACTATATTCACTACTTCTAATATAGTTGGTTAGATTTGATTTCCATTTTCTAATAATTGCTTTTTTGGCAACCACCATAATTAGACACAGCCAAGCCTTACCATGTCTAGGCAATTCTGATTCTGTATCACACCTCAGAAAAGTCATCTCCCTCGTCACACCAATTCACTCACCCAGCATCTCCAACAGTGCATCCCGCAGGGAATTCTTAAAGCCTGCCAATCCACTGTACTCCCAGAAAATATGTTCCCAAGTACCTCTTTCTTCCCCATCACACCTCCAGCATTTGCTGTCTACCTGAGGAAAAATTCTGTGGAGTCTACTTGGGGTATAAAAATATCTGTGTAAACATTTCCAAGCAAAAATCCTAAATCATCTAGATTTTGTTGCATATTTGTGAGACTTACATATATCCTGACATTGTTTCTTTGTGAATTGCTTATCCAATCTCTCTTCTCAATCCTTTCTAACCTCCTCTGATTGATTGTTATAGTTATCGTACAATATTTTATATTGCAGCCTGAATGCTTTTTTTATACTTTTTTCTTACTGAGTGTCTTCTTCTTCTTTCGGCTTTTTCCCAGTTAGGATCACCTTGTCCGCTCATGATTGGCAGTGGAGTTTTATGGTGTCAAGTTGCCAGCCCGGTGCCCAACCTTCCACAGAAGGCACACACATGCACACACTCACACCTAGGGCCAATTTAGAGTGTCCAATCAACCTACAACATGTCTTTGGGATG
Source organism: Protopterus annectens (assembly GCF_019279795.1). Classification (NCBI taxonomy): domain Eukaryota; kingdom Metazoa; phylum Chordata; order Ceratodontiformes; family Protopteridae; genus Protopterus; species Protopterus annectens. Next base: position 1,477,627,985 of record NC_056735.1, on the reverse strand, counting down.
TGGGAGGAAACCGGAGCACCCGGAGGAAACCCATGCGACCACAGGGAGGACATGCAGACTCCGCACAGAAGGCACCCCAGCCGAGGATCGAACTAGAGAACCTCTTGTTGTGAGGCGGCAACGCTAACCACTGCACCACCGTGGCCACCCACTTTTTTCTTACTGAGTGTACTGAAGGAAAACGAGATGGCAAAGCATGAGCACTGCATTCTGTATGTAACTGTATTACTAAAGATACAACTGCTAAGAAGTGAAAATCACACAACCCAACCTTCTGAGTTGTGTGTTTATATAATCTTCCTGCTCCTTCCACTTGTCTTTTGCTTGGGATTCAACCAATTAAAGATCCATCAAAGAAAGTCCTACATTTTTAATATAACAGATACATTCTTACCGTATCATTTAATTTGTGAAAGGACCTCCATTAATGAGTCAGGTATTCCCTCACTCCTTCCCTCTGGTTTTGGGCATCTTCTCCATCAAACCTTGGGTGTTGGAGTTTCTTGTAAGTTGGACAAGTAAATACCTATGTACAAATTCTTAACAGGATAGGTTCCAGCTCCACTTATGTAGATTAAAGCCCTGACTACAGCCCAGGTGACACGAAATCAGTTAGCAGCTTGGGTACCTGTTGGATTTGGCTAGCTAGGGAGTGGAATGAAGGGGCTAAGCCTGCTCACCTCTCGGGGGGAGGGGCAGACTAAATGCTGGTGCACACAAAGTGCACAGATTTCCGTGGTAGAAACTAGAGAAATGTATACATTGTGCTCATTTCAGGAAGCAGGATTTTTTTGTAGGCTTATGTCACCCACAGAAGTGAGAACAGCCCCGCCCTACACTCTTTGTATATCCTACTGAGATTACACATATTGGTCATGCACGAAGATTAGGGGCAGTAAAGAGATAGCCCCAGATGTCCTTGTATTCTATTGTTGCAGTATTCTTAACATGAGGGGATTTCCCACCTAGGGCAGCCCAATGTCTGACCAGTATATCAAAGCCTTTAACTATCTAAGGTATGCCACACATTGCACATATGCTCCTCATGTACATATATCTGACTATAAACGTGATATACCACCCTCAGAACTTCTCTGTCACCAGTCTGAATTCCAATTTTGATCATCGGTCTGTTCGCCTGAGCTGTTTGCTGGTGTATTAAGTCATTCAGATAAGTGCCTCATTGGGGATTTCTTTTTCTTATTTGCTGTTGGGTTTTTCATGAAATCCAGAAAAGGCAAGTGCCTGTGTGGGAGACAAATTCCACATAAAAATAGTCATGAGCAGTGCTTGTTTTGCTTGGGGCCTACTCATGATCACAAAACTTGCAATATTTGTCAGACCTTTGTGCCTAAGACTTTACATAGTCATCTGTCTTCTCTTGAAATTTATTTGAAAAATCACCATCTCAAACTTTTAGCGAAATACACTATGGGGGGAACTTCTAGGCCTGACGTTGAGTCTTCACTGAAGAGAAAGGCCAAAAAACCAAGGTCAGACTGTTCCGCTGCACCTCCTACATTGGATGTCTCTGTTAAGGCTAATGAAAGCCTGAAGGTTCACCCTGTTGTGGAGTCAGATTCTTTGGCTGGGACCACTTCAGAGGCAGCCATTGATCTGATAGCAGGCATGTCCTCGGGAGCATTGCAGATGTCCATTTCAGATGGTCAGGGGGAACCAAGACCCCTTATTGAAAGGCCTGGGGGGGGGGGTCCTCAAATTCTGGTGAGGGTGGAAGTTTTGACAGTTATTGAGTGTAGGAAGATGTAGGGACCTTCCACTTTTCATAAGGCAGATGGACAGTTAAAAAGAAAAAGACAAAGCATGTTTCTTCTTCCAGGGAACTTCAAAATTAGTGGCAGTATTTCACCCAGGGCTTATTTAATGCCCTTATGGCTCTGAAGCCTCCTTCAAGTGTCTCTGTTCCTTCTCCTCCGTGGACATCTTCCCCTCACAAGAGGGCAAGGAAGCAGGATTCTTCTGATGAAGAGTTTTCCTCGGATGATAAATCCTTGGCCTATTTCATCACCTCTAGAGTATGCATCTCCTGAAGAGGAATCTACTAGTCTAGAATCTCCTATTGAAGAGATTACTTTTGGGGATACTGTTACTAGGATGAGGGAGTACTTCAAGTGGGACTGCTGCCAAGTTTTTGATGAGCTCCTAGAAAATGAGTCTCCTTTGCCATCTGCTGTTCCTTCAGTTTTACCTGCTTTACTGGATGCCTTTTCCGCAGCATCTCAGGCTCCTGATTCTCAGCCCCTGCTCGTAAGAAGCCTAACTGTTTCTACAAAGTGCCTGATGATTGCAGATTTCTTTACAACTGCCCATCTGCTGACTCTTTGATGGTCACTGTGGCTTCAGATAAGCCTTCTAAATTACTTCCTAGCACTAAACAACTTCCTTCTGATACGAAAGCAGGACAGTAGAAAAACTAGAAAAGAAGGTCTGTACTTCTTCCACCCTTTCGTGCTATTTAATTACAAATCTCATATGACCAGATATGTTTTGGCCTACTGTCCCAGGCTACTCAAGCTATTTTTGACCGTCCAGATTCTGAGGGGAAAAGTTCTGCCTTGTCTTTGTTAGGGCTTTCTCTCAGGTGGCTCACCATTTTATCAAGTGCTATGATGCAGCAGAAGCTTCATCTAGGGTTGCTGCTTCAGGGTCTGTATTGAGGAGGTATTCCTGGCTAAGGCTTCAACCACTGCCAGATGACATAAAAACTAAATTGATGGATGCTTCTCTAGACAACAATGGCTTGTTTGGTACTGCTGTTGCTGACTTATTCAAGTCTTTGCAGGAGAAAGGAAGGGAGTTACAGAACGTGACACATCTTTTAGTTTCACCTGTGCCTAAATTCCAAAGGAATTATCCTTCCAAGCCAGCTTTTGTTTGGAGACAGACCCGTCCTCCTCCTAAAAGTAAGAAAAGTGGAAGGGGGACTTCTCCACCTAAGACTACTCAGGCTTCTTCCACACAGAAGCATCCCTTTCCAGACAAACCAGGTAGTGTCCATCACTCTTCTCTCAGCCTCATTCCTGTCTCACTTCATCACTGTCTCTTCCAGTTTGGTCAAGCATTACCAAAGGCTCATGGGTCCTTTCAGAAATTCAAAAAGAGTATTTCATGGTGTGGAAATCCTTACCACCCTTCATGGGCATTCCTCAGCCACCTCAGGAACAGTTGCATTTTTTCCAAGAGGTACTTCAAGAATTGTTTAATCAGGGAACTGTTCAACAGGTTCCACAGGATCAAAGGAGAATAGGATTTTATTTAAGAATTTTTCTGGTTCTTAGGACGGTCTTTGTAGACCCATTCTGGATCTTTCTTACCTAAAATCTTTTCTGAAGATTCCTTCCTTTTGCATGCTGTGTCTACAGACTTTGTTCCCTTTACTTCTTTGTTAGGCTTTCATGGCCTCTCTGGATATCAAGGATGCCTACCTTCACACACCTATTCATCCCCTTTCCAGGAAATGTTTACCTTTCTCTATTGCTTCCTGGCATTTGCAGTTCTCTGTTTTGCCCTTTGGCCTTTCTACTTCCCAAAGGGTATTCACCAAATGCCTAGCTCCTGTGATTGCTTTTAGTAGGCTTCAAGGCATCCAAGTTTTTCCTTACCCGGACGATCTTCTGTTTCAAGCATCCTCTCCAGAGACCTTACTGCAAAACCTCCACTTAGCAATTATTCTTTTGCAAAATCTGGAGTTCACAATAAACTTCAAAAAGTCATCCCCAACACCTTCTCAAGATCATGTCTTCCTAGTATGCAGGATTCAAACAGTACCTAGGCTGACATTCCTGCCTCCGCCAAAGGCTTTGACTCTCATTGTCTTCTTTCAAAATCTTCTTCTTCTGACCTCTTTCACAGTCAGAGAGTTTCTGAGACTTCTGGGATTTATGCTGTCCAGCATCCCTATGTTGCCTTTAGCCAAACTCCATATGAGAAAATTTCAGCCGTTCCTGAAAACAGTCTGGCAACAACATGTGCATCCCCTAGAATTTGCAGTTCCTTTTCTTCCCTGTTTAAAGAAGGAGCTTCAGTGGTGGATTCAGCAGTTGTCTCTGAACCCAGGCCTTCGCATTTATCCACCTCTTCCATCTAAAGAAGTGTTCACAGATGCCTCAGATGTAGGTTGGGGAGCAACCTTTGGCACAATGAGAGTGCAGGGGGTCTGGTCTCTTCTTCAATCAAAGGAGCACATCAACATCAAAGAGATGAGAATGTTCTAGCTGGCCCTTCAGGTCTTCCATCCTCTTTTCTTTCCTGGCCTTCTCAAAGGATTTAAAGACAACACCCACCACAGTCCTGTGGTATGTAAATAAACAGCGGGGAAAATCTTACCTTTTTCTGCAGGCTTGCTCTCATGGTATGGGAGCTTGTGGTTCAGCATCATGTGACTCTTCAGGCGGTTTATATTCTCTCAGGTCAAAATTGTGTGGCAGATGCTCTGAGCAGGTTCTTGACTCAATCCCCAGAATGGATGTGTTTCTGGACATTGTCCACAAGTTGGGTATTCCTCAAGTAGATCTTTTTGTCTCCCCTCTGAACAGATCACTTCCTCAATTTTATGCCAGAGTCCTAAGTCCTCTGGTTTGGAAGGTGGATGCCCTCTCTTCCTACTGGAAGGAGATGTTTCTGTATGTATCCCCCTCTCTCATTCTGAAAGTTCTCAGTCATGTTGAGGCTAAGGAATATGTAATAGTTTGTTTAGGAATTTGCTTCCTTGCTTTTACGTAATTTTACCTGGCAGATTTGAAAGTTTCTTGCCAAGGGAGATGCATATAACAAGGTACCTGTAGCTTCTTATTGTTGATGATGATGATGATGTTCTTCATCATCATCATTTCATACATAATAGGGTCATAAAATTGTTCAGGCTTAAGGGTCACAGCATTTTTATGGTGATAGTTGCTGATAGCAGCATTCTTTCTTTTCCTGTGGCTAGCTTTTGATAGCATTTAATCGAAAATCATAGCATTTATTGTGTTTTCTGCTTTTCTGTAAAAAAAACTTGAAAAAAACAAAAAAAAAATATCCTTGCTTTCCATACTTTCCTAAACTAGTGTTCCAGAGACCAGATTTTGCTGATCCCTGGGCTTTGTCTTGGTTCCTGTTTTCTCCATTTTCCTTGTTTGGTCAAGGGGTAGTTTCTTTACTCACTAGTGGGAGTAGGGAGTACTGAACTGCCTGTTTGTCCTCAGAGGAGTGGTTTAAGGCAGTAACTTGTAGTTTATTGGCCATTTTGGGTCATTTCCTGTCTTTTCCAGCCCCTGCTATAAAGCACGCTTTTAGCCGATTTAGCGGAGTTGCCACTGTTGCACACTAGGGCAGCGCCGGTTAAGCAGGTTTAAACTATTCGGCTACCTAAAGTCCACTCTTCAAATTTTCCCTTGAAACTACCTTCCTCGACCTATACTACTCATCTAATCAGCGATCCTATAACTAAAAGATCATCTCTACTTGACTCTAAGTAGACTATTCTCTATCTGTTAAACCTAGCACTTGCTCCTACAGTACTTATTACCTTGATACGGCACTCTTATAGATAGCACCCCAAAAGGCAACCCCCATTTCTTGGTCACCCACATCCCCGGAATCTTTTTAAAGTTTTTGTCTATCCTTCTAGCATGTCGAGGGATCAGTTGCTAGTGTCATCTCCTGCTCAGCTGGTGAACCTGGGAATATTGAGGCAATGTTACAATTGCCTCATGTACACAGACAACCCTCTCCTCCTCCCACAAAACACAAATACATGCGAGAGATGCAACTATACGGCCAAACTGGAGGCTGAGCTCTCTCAACATAGGACTGGCAAGACCAGTCAGGAGGGAAGGTTACCACACACACTATAGACCCAGTCTCACATAGTACCATTACAACCTCAAATCATACACATAAACACACAAAGACATACTCGGAGGCTCTGATCAAAATCTACCAAAACAGCAGAGGCCACCAAAGCAGACACCCAAAACCACCACCTCAGAACACAACACCTGCAACACATAGACCTCACAGTCAGAGTGTCAAACAGTCACAGCCCTTAAGGCCAAACACAATGCCAGACACACTAGTCATTGGTGACTCCATAGTCAGACACACTGATGTCCCGCTCACCAGACTGAGTAAGGAGAAGGTCACAGTAAGCTGTCTGTCGGGCGCTAGAATCCGCCACATAACGCAAGCACTCAGGTCTCTCAACAGCAGGTACAAATATGACTCAGTCATTGTCCACGCTGGTGTAAACGACCTGAGACGCACCTCCTTGGACTACATGAAAAGAGACATTGAGGAGCTCTCTGATTATGTAGCCCAGGCAGGTATGACCCTGACCTTGAGCAGTATCCTACCTTCACCAAGAATGATGCCACAATACAGAGATAAGATGATCAGCTTTAACAATTGGCTTAAACACTGGTGTCATTCAAAGGGGATCCAGTATCTGTCTGCCTGGGATGACATGCTGGACAAGCCACGCTGCTTCAAGGGACGGCTTGCACCTGTCACCCCTGGGATTCCGGATATTGGCAAAGGCTCTTGCCACCCCATAGTGCCTTTTTAGGCAAGGCTCAAATTCTAAACCTACCACCCTAGAACACAAAAAGGAAATAAACTAAGGGTAATGCTGCTCAATGCCAGAAGTCTAAATCTCAAAATGCACGCACTCGAGGCCCTTCTCAGTATGGAGAACATCGATGTCTGTGCTGTGACAGAAACCTGGTTCAAGGCTCCTGAGAGCACCCCAGCTATCAGGTTTTACCTCATATCATGCTCCGCCCCAAAATCAGGAAAATACCAAGAAAGGAGGGGGGGTATCCATATTCATCAAGGACACCCACACCTCAAGACTGGTGGCAACGCATGATGCATCGGAGACCATCCAGGTGCAATTAACCGTAGGCAAGACTGCTCTGCAAATAGTAGCATGTTACAGGCCACCCTCACAAACTCAGGAACCTCACATGGCCTTCCTGAAAACACTAGAGGGGATAAATGTATCACCAAACACCATCATACTAGGTGACTTCAATTACCCAAATATAGACTGGGAACACTACTCAAGCCCAAACACCCTAGCCCAAAAGTTCCTGGAATTCATAAACTCAAATGCCATGGAACAACTAGTCACCATTCCCACAAGAGGAGATAACATACTCGATCTCATCATCACGAACATGGGAGCACAATGTTCAACACCGGAAGTATACCCCTCACTGGTGAGATCAGATCACAAACTAATCTCGCTGGAGGTCCTCATCCCACCCCCACCTGAAATAAAAAAGACCACAGTAAAGAACTTCCCAAAAGCCGACTTCACACTTCTAAAGACTAGTGTGGTCTCCTTTAAGGCCCCCGAGCCGGCGGAAAACAGTACTCAAGCCGCTGAATCACTTACAAATGCCTTCTACCAGCACCTGCAGGACTGCATGGATAAGGCAATCCCAAGCAAAACAAAGACTCTTTGTACCAAAGGCAAGCGTCCAGTCTGGTGGACCCCAGCCATAAACAAACTCTACAACAAAAGGAGGAAGCTACTACAAGATAGAGCAAAATCCTTAAAAGGTAAGACACCCTTGATCACTATAAGTAAAAACTAAGAGCTCTCATAAAATCATCCAAAGCAAATTTCGAGAGAAAAATAGCTAAAGACTCAAAAGACAATCATAAGGCCTTCTTTAGCTATGTTAGAAACCTAGGAGGAAACTCCCAGATATGCTCAGAACTAGTTCAAAATGATGTGAAGATTACTGATCCTACAGACATTGCCAACATACTGGCTGACAGGTTCAGTGCAAACTTCTCACCCCCCTCCCCCCAAAAGGAGAGATATCTATACCAAATGATTGCAGCCCCCCAAACATCTCCAGCGCCCAAGTGAGAACTGCTCTCTCCAAAGCAAAAAACACAGCATCCATGGGACCTGATAATGTCCCCGGCTGTGTGCTCCATGAACTCAATGAGGAATTAAACCCACAGCTAGGACAGCTGTTTAATCAAAGTCTTACCTCTGGATACGCACTCCAGGAGTGGCGCACTGCAACTGTGGTCCCACTTCACAAAGGCGGTGCCTCCACCGACCCTGGTAATTACCGGCCCATTAGCTTGACAAGCCTTATCTGCAAAGCCATGGAGAGGATCATAATGGACCTCATAAATAAAGACATTGGGAATTTGCAGACTTTGGATCCAACCCAGTTTGGCTTTGTCAAAGGCAGATCATGCCTTTTAAACTTGGTTGACTTTTTCGAAACAGTCACCAAAGCCATTGATGAAGGAAAGGCAGTCCATACAGCCTACCTCGATCTGGCTAAGGCCTTCGATACAATACCCCACTCGGGTATCATTGAAAAACTCATCAGCTTAAATGTTAACCCATACATCACAAGATGGGTTGCAAACTGGCTGAGTGACAGAACCCACAGGGTCAGAGTTGCTGGCGCCATGTCAGACTCAAAGCCTGTCACAAGTGGTGTCCCACAGGGCTCAGTCCTGGGCCCACTCTTGTTTGGCATCTACTTTTCTGAAGTACAAGCAAACACAGGAGGGTTATGGCTGACAAAGTTTGCAGATGACTGCAAACTGGGCCATAGTAGAAAACACATCTGACACAGATATCCTTCAGAAGGGTCTCACAGAAACGGATAACTGGTGCCAGAGCCACGGCCTAAAGTTAAATGCCAAAAAATGCATAGTCATACCCTTCGGGAAAAACAAGGTTACCCCTAGCTACCAAATAGGAGGCAATCCACTGAGCACAGAAGAAGTTATCAGGGACCTGGGGACCCAGGTTGATAGTAGTCTGTCATTCGACACCCATGTAGCTAAAGTAGTTAGGAAGACCTTCTACATTGCCCACCTTATCATGAAGGGATTCTCATCTAGATCAAGGGAGGTTATAGTCTCCCTTTACTCATCACTCATCAGACCAATGATTGAGTACAATGCCCCATTTGGAATGTATCTGACCCGACACTTGCAGCAGCTGGAGAGGCCACAAAAGTTCCTCACCAAAAGGATAAAGGGTCTCAAAAATCTATCCTATGCTGCCCGACTGAAAGAACTCCAGCTCTATTCAGTCGCTACCGCTTGCTCAGAGGTGACCTTTGCCTAACATACAAGGCCATGTCAAACCCAGATTTGATGAATATGCTTCACCTCAAAAAATCTAGATCCATCAGAGCCACAAGGGCGGGAGACTTAAACCTCGACACGGCTATTAATAGGACGTGCTGGAGGGATAGATTCATCACCCAAAGACTCCCTATGCTGTGGAACAGAATCCCGGTACATGTGAGGCAGAGCACCTCGCTGGCCTTGTTCAAGAGAAATCTTGACCAATGGATGGGAGATCGCAGATATACCCCAGGGATTACCAAAGTGTCACTGCTCGACAGAGGCACAGCAAAATAATGGGTATAGTTCCCCATACTAAAGGGGTGGCGTAAGCCACAAAACGATGGGCTAGGCTTGTAAATGCCCTCGGGCAGATAGCCTAGTATGAACCTATGAACCTATGAACCTATGAGTCCTTTGTAGTCTGAAGGAGAGAAGCTTGATAATGACCGAGAGTAACTTAACTAATTAGCTGAGCTTTATAAGGCAGGAAATGTACCCTGATAGATTCAGGGAACTCAGATGGGAGAAAGGTCTCCTGAAACTCCCAAAACATCACTTTTAATGAAGGCTGTTGTTATGTCAGCTATTTCTTTACAATTTCTGTGTGAAATGTTTATAGATTGTTTAACATGTATAAAGGAGACAAATATGTGAGAATCGCTGCAGACTAGTCACCGACACTTTTAGTGAGGATTCTCAAATGTGGCAGTATTTATCGCTGTGCTTCCATTCTAAGTTAATGGAATTGTTACCCGACATATGACATTAAGGCATTGTAATCTCATCATCTGTGTATTCGCAGTGCGTTATGAGAAAAAGTAATTTCACAAGAAAACAAGATTACTTCATGATGTCTGCCCCCATGAGGGCATTTAGGGTTAGAAAAATTTTAAAATTAAAAATAAGTATCCATTGTGCTGCAGATAATTTTGGATTGTATTGACAACATATCCACCCTTATTTTTTTCTCTGTTTCTGCCCATAGTGGTCATTTAATTACTGACAAAGCTTTCTTCACAGGATTCAAAGTGATGGCTGACCATACTGCTTCCTCTAATGTTTGTTATTAATCTTTTCTGATCCACACTGACCATTTGATGTTCTTCATGTTTCACTGTTGCAGTCATTACATTTGGGTAATCTGCTGACAGGCTGCCCTCAGTCGGCCTGATTAACAAAGTCTTGGGTCCTGCGTCGGTTGCTGTCCCTTCTTCCATGATTTCAGGTCATCGGGTATAAAATGGGTGGACCTACTCACACAAGACAAAGGATCTCTAATCCATCTCCACCTGTCCACTCAACAACTGACTCTGTGGGTGATAGGATTTTGATTCCTTGTAGACATATTCCTGGTAGACATCTGTTTGAGGACGTGCTTTAGGGTTCTGCAGGAGGCCAGGGAACCCAATACTAGGAAGCCCTACATATCCAAATGGAAGAGGTTTTCTGGCTGGTGTCTTTCATCTAACCTGGATCCACACTCTGTGGATGTTCCTGTTTCTTATTTCTGTGAATTGCTCAATGCTGGGTTGGCTTATTCCTCTGTCAAGCCACACTTATCAGCTATCTCTGCCTGTCTGCCCTTATCTCCTCCTTTAGCTTCTAGTTTTAAGGCAAAACAATTTCTAAAAGGCGTCTTTCACATTACATCTTTCAGGAAGTGTGTTCTTCCTCTCTGGGATCTTAATTTTGTTTTGGGGAAATTGACTCTGGCTCCTTTTGATCCTGTGGCTTCAGCTTCCTTGCATCATTGCTCTTGGAAGACTGTTTTGTTGTTGACCCTTACTTCAGCCAGATGGGTGTCTGAGCTTCAAGCCATTTTGGCTTGTCATCCTTTTTTGATTTTTCATAAGGAGAGGTTGCCCTTGCATACTAATCCTTTTTTTTTATGCCCAAGGTGGTGAATGAGTTGTCACTTAATCAGTCTATTCATTTGCATTCTTTTTTCCCTTTTTCACAATCTTCTAACAAGAAGGTGCTACAACACCTTGGACGTGCATAGACAACTCAGATTTTATTTGAGTAAGACTAAGGCTGTCGGGAAATCTGAACAGATTTTAGTTTCTTTTCATCCCAGGTCTTTGGGATTGGCTGTTTCCAAGCAGACTATATCTTCTTGGTTTTCTAAAGCTATTTCTTTTTATGTTTTTCATGGTAAGATTATTCCTTTCTCTGTTGAGGCTCACTCTACTAGGACTGTGGCTTCCTCTGGTGCTTATTTCAAGGAATTGGACAATACCTCCATTTTTGAGGCAGCTACATGGACGTCATTGCATACTTTTGCCAAACACTACATGTTGGATGGAATTTCCAGAGCTAGAGCTGGTTGTGCTATGGCCATCATTCATGGCTTTCTACAGAGCTGTACTGGTCCTTCTTCCTGAGCTTTGGCATTCTCCCTCATGTTAAGAATACTGTAACAGTAGAGTAGAAGGGCATAGTATAGTTGTGTAAAATCTTACCATAACAATAGATGTCCTTCTCTTCACTGTTGCAGTATTCAATTCCTCTGTCCAACCCCTCTGGTCCATTTTTTTCTCTCTTTTAACCTCTTTTCTTTTTCTTAGACTGGAGTTCCTACTAGGGCATTCAGTTCTGAGGGTGGTATTTCCGGACATCACTTTTAGAGCGATGTACAGCGTACCTTAGGTAGTTAAGGGCATTGGTGTACTGGCCAATGTCTGGCCTCCCTAGGCGGGGAATCCCCGCATGTTAAAAATACTGCAGCAGTAAAGAGAAGGACATCTGTTGTTATGGTAAGATTTTACACAACTCTACTCTCCCATGGCGATGATAGCACCATTCCTGATTTATTCACCCCCTCATCCTTAGGTGAACAGATGGACAATATTAATTTTTTCCGATCCACACCGACCATTTGATGTTTTTCGTGTTTCACTGTTGCAGTCATTACATTTGGGTAATCTGCTGGCAGGCTGCCCTCAGTCGGCCTGATTAACAAAGTTTTGGGTCCTGCGTCAGTTGCTGTCCCTTCTTCCATGATTTTAGGTTGTCAGGGGTATAAAACATGCAATCGACGTCATTACCTTAGTCTTTCTTGTGGTGCCCGAAGCAAAAGCAGTTCGCAAGTGTCGGTCGGCCGACTCCTGAAATTTTCGTTTTCGAGTTTCAGAACCGAAGTCTTCAACTTAAAGCTAAGTACCCCGTTGGGGAAACTTTTTCTTGCTCCTTACCGATGTCAGTAAAAGTTAATAATTGCATTACTTGTGGAAAGCATTTGTTATCACTCTGCTAATCAATTGCCCCATTCATTCCCCTGTCACCAGGGGCAAAGGCCAGTTTGACTGTGAGTGAGGCAGTCATACTGGAAGCTATAGGGTATTATTTTCTCTACATCTGTAACCCCCTCCCCCCCAACATGCTGGCTGTTCTGTGCATGAGGGTATGCAATGGAACACTACAAGACAAACATCTCGCCTCTTTGGTTATGTTTGTAAGTAGGTTCCCATCATCAAGGAGCAAGCAGTGGTGCATTAAAGGCTATACCCCGCCTACATGTTCATACTTTACCATTCCTTGGTCTCAACATTCACACCAGCCAGTGAGACATTAACCATGTTTTCTGATATCACTATTGGGAATGCAATAATTTGCAGCTTTAAACATACCACTCGATCTTCTAAGTTAATTTTAGCTATTAAGCTGTCAATGTTGCCTGTATAAAACCTTCAAAAAACACTTTTCAGGATATTGGCCATTTTGAAATCATCATAAGCAGTACAAACATTTTAAACAAACTGGTTAACAGAAGCAGCTTGAATGCTTTTAGTATTTACATAATTGTAAGAGAGCTTGTATTATCATTCATATCAATGAATATTCGTTTCTCATATCTGCATGTACTCAGATGAATAACACTGGCTATGTATGACTGAATTTTTTATGGAGTCTCTCTTTTTTATGTCGTGTGATGAAACAACATTTTCTTCAAGCCACCTGTCTAACTGGCCTCTGCCCAGTAAGTCCAACCTGGTCTACAAAATATACGTAAATAAATTACAGTATTACTGTATAATAGATGAAAAATGTAACTTCTATGTAAATGAAAATATGCAAGATGAAATACTTATCTTTGTTAATTTATATCTTAGTTGTATTGCACAGACTGACACCCTCTCCAGGATTAGTTTCTCTACCTCATGCTCATTGAACACTGGTCTAGGCTCTGGCTTCCCTATGACCCTAAACTGAATTGAGTGAGTAATTAGTGAAGAAATATATGAATGCTAAGACACTTGTTAAAAAGTGCAAAACATGGACTATAATTTTGTGTTTTGAGATCTGTACTAACAACGTGTATTAATTTTTCCAAGTCTAAGGTTTACCATTTGTGCAGTAGACTGATAAAGATGCTGCTTTGTAGGTGCCATGTTAGTGGTATTTTGTGTACTTTAAAGCTGTAATCAGTGTTTACTTGTGTAGCTATTGTTGTATGTCCAGGTTGGTCATGGAAATAGTCCATCCTCTGGACTTGTTCAATGGTAGCATTGAAATTAGATAATTACTAAGCAAGATTGGCATACTTAATGCTGATTATTATTTAATTACTTGTTCTTTTGCTGAATGAAATTGTGGTTCACATAAAACTAAATGGAGGTTTCTTTGTACATGCCAATAGTCATATTCCTTTTTTTTTATTTTACAGGTACTTGTTTGCACTGCAAATTAAGCGGGACCTGGCACAGGGCAGGTTGATCTGCAATGACAGTAGTTCTGCGCTTCTGATCTCTCACATCATACAGTGTAAGTCATTTTCCTTCTATGAATTCACAAAAGTAATTCTGTCTACTCTATTTTTTCTCACTTACAAAGACCAGGGGCAAATTATGTCTAAATTGAATTTGTTGGAAAGATGTTCTGAGTTGGGAGTGTCAGTGTTGATTTTGTCAAAATGTAAAGCCAGGTCAGCTCTTTACTGTTCTGCAGGTTTATGGGCATGTAACAAACAGCTGTTAATTTCTCAGGTAAACAGTAAAATGTTCAGAGCTTATGTTGTACTTAAATGGAATCTTTCATCCTTTGCAATGGCATCACTCTGTTTTGCAACTGTGAAATTGGGGTAGGGTATTGGGATGGCCAGGATAGTTACTGAGTTTCGTATTTATTCCCATTGTAAGTTCTCCTGGGCTGCCATACCCAGGAGACCAAAAATTCAAAGTTATTTGGAGCATGTCTTCTGCTGAATTGTGTGTAAAATATAGACACTCATGTCCTTCTGTAAATTTTGTCACATATTTTTAGTTCATAGGTGTCCACTAGGCTAATAACCACAAGAGCCCCTTTTTAAGCCTAGCCATGCATCCCAAATCTCTGACAAATTTTGGTACCCTTGCTAACCAAAAATTTTTTTGGCAAATCATGGAGTATTGAAATTTCCAGAAATGATGATGATGATGATCTTCTTTCGGCTGCTCCCATTAGGGGTCGCCACAGTGGATCAACTGTTTCCATTTCTTCCTGTGCTCTGCATCTTGCTCTGTCACACCAACCACCTGCATGTCCTCTCTCACCACATCCGTAAACCTTATCTTAGGCCTTCTTCTTTTCCTGTTACCTGGCAGCTTCATCCTTAGCATCTTTTTCCCAATATACTCTGCATCCCTACTCAGCACATGTCCAAACCAATGTAATCTTGCCCCTCTGGCTTTGTCTCCAAACCTTCCAACCTGGGCTGACCCTCTAATATACTTATTCCTAATCCTGTCCATCCTCGTCACACCCAGTGCAAATCTTTAACATCTTCAGCTCTGCCATGTCAAGCTCTGACTCCTGCCTTTTTGTCAATGCCACTGTCTCCAACCCATATAACATAGCTGGTCTCACTACCCTCTTGTAGACCTTCCCTTTCACTCTTACTGGTACTCGTCTGTCTCAAATCACTCCTGACACTCTTCTCCACCCACTCCATCCTGCCTGTACTCTCTTCTTCACCTCTCTTCCACACTCACCATTACTCTGAACTGTTGATCCCAAGTATTTAAACTCATCCACCTTCGCCACCTCTACTCCCTGCATCCTCACCATTCCTCTATCCTCCCTCTCATTCACGCACACATATTCTGTCTTAGTCCTGCTGACCTTCATTCCTCTTCTCTCTAGAGCATATCTCCACCTCTCCAGGGTCTCTGCCACCTGTTTCCTACTCTCACTACAGATCACAATGTCATCTGCAAACATCATAGTCCACGGGGACTCCTGTCTGATCTCGTCTGTCAACCTGTCCATCACCATTGCAAATAAGAAAGGGCACAGAGCTGATCCTTGATGTAATCCCACCTCCACCTTAAATGCATCTGTCACTCCCACCGCAGACCTCACCGCTGTCACATTACCCTCGTACATATCCTGTACCACTCTTGCATACTTCTCTGACACTCCCGACTTCCTCATACAATACCACAACTCCTCTGTAGGCACCCTGTCATATGCCTTCTCTAAATCCACAAAGACACAATGCAACTCCTTCTGACCTTCTCTGTACTTCTCTATCAACACTCTCAGAGCAAACATCGCATCTGTAGTGCTCTTTCCTGGCATGAAACCATACTGCTGATCACTAATCATCACCTCCCTTCTTAACCTAGCTTCCACTACTCTTTCCCATAACTTCATGCCATGACTGATCAATTTAATCCCTCTGTAGTTACTACAGCTCTGCACATCACCCTTATTCTTAAAAATCAGTACCAAAACACTTTTTCTCCATTCCTCAAGCATCCTCTCACTTTCCAAGATTTCATTAAACAATCTAGTTAAAAACTCCACTGCCATTTCACCTAAACACCTCCATGCTTCCACAGGTATGTCATCTGACCAACAGCCTTTTCATTCTTCATCCTCTTCATAGCTATCCTTACTTCCTCCTTGCTAATCCACTGCACTTCATGATTCACTATCTGCACATCATCCAACCTTCTCTCCCTCTCATTCTCTTCATTCATCAGCCCCTCAAAGTACTCTTTCCATCTGCTCAACACACTCTCCTCGCTTGTGAGTACATTTCCCTCATTATCCTTTATCACCCTTACCTGCTGCACATCTTTACTAGCTCGGTCCCTCTGTCTAGCCAATCAGTACAGATGATAATAATAATAATAATAATAATAATAATAATAATAATAATAATAATAAATGAGTTTCAGACTTTATATCCTTCAGAAAGTGCATGCTAGAGGGCGTGGCCAAGATGGCTGAGAGTAGCAACTGGTGAAAGCTCTGTAACTGAAAACTTTACTCTGACATAAAATATGATCAAAAATTAAAAATTTGAGATACTTGTTAGCTAATTTTATTCACTAATAGAAAAAAGATTTACAGCTTCAAGTTCTTCAAAAGCTGTAATTTTTCCGCCAGAATTTCATCTGCTTGGTTAAGAGAGAAAAGACTTCAACATGAGTCACTCAAGAGGTGGTACTCAGGATTCTTGTGTTAAAAAAGACATCCAGTCACTAATATATAGTATGCAGGATGTATTACTTAAACTACGACACACTGACGGATAAACCAATGAACTCCACAAAACCACGAACCAGCAAGCAGGAACACTATCAGAGACAGCTTTATGATATAAAATGGTTTTAATAAATCCAAGTAAAGTTAGCGCTTTCGGCCAAACCAATGTTCAGCCTTCATCAGACAAACAGCAGAATGCTTAATGAAAGAACTTTTTATATTGTTAACATGTACTTAGTACCAATCAGAGACAAGTGCATTCATTAATTAAATATAGCTATGGTAACCTTAAAGAAGTGCATCACATAGCTTGTATAAAACACTAAATAGTGTTTCTTAAAACAATTACTTGGTACAATAATAAATCTTGGAAATTGCTTGAACTTGAATTTTAAAATAAAAAATGTGCTGAAAAGCACATCAGATGTTATTTAGTAATAAACATAATCTGTACATAAAACATTTAAAATGCAAGTTAACATTGAACCTTGCATTGCGCTTCACATTCTTTTAACAACAATCAGACCCCTAGGATGTTAACTTCTCAATTTGTCATATACAGCTAGCATTAACGGAAAAACAATAAACCTAAGTATGCATACCTGTTAAAAATAAGGTTCATGTTACCAATTCTATTCAAAAAATAGATCACATATGAATACATCTAATCTTGGAAAGTCATGAAAATATATATTTATGTTACATAGGTGTGTTGACATGTAGTTCCTACAGACCCCCTACTAGTCACCTTTGAGTAAATACATGAAGGTGATTGTAAATGAATGTAGATAAACCCAAAAATTGATGATGTAATCCATCATGTTACATCTTTAGTAAAAGGGTCTATTAAGGTAATAATTTAGTATTAACTATTAATAAACCTACTTGTAAGCTGTTTGATTTAATTACCTATTGTAGGATAACCACTTAAGAACACATTTTATAGAAAGATTATCATTAATTCCTGGTGTGAGATGGGCTCTAGTTCGAATCTGCCACATAAGTTCGTCAGTTTCTAATCTTATTTGCCATGGGCCCCCTCTTATGTCTGGGGTTCTTTGTTGCAGTACAACAAAACTGAACACGTGCCCACTATTATGTAGAATGTGCTTAGCTAAGGCATTATTTTCATCATGTCTACTAACAGCGTACATGTGTTCGTAAATCCTGGTTTTTATCCTACGCTCCGTTTTGCCAATGTAGAAGGCTTTACAGTGGTTACACAGAGCGGCGTAAACCACTGATTTAGAGTCACAGTTGAAATGATTATTCACTTTATATGCCTTATCATTGATAGTAAATTGTGTTCCAACTTTAAGGAACTTGCACTGTGCACATGCACCACACTTGTACATGCCGTGTGGCCGATTAGAGATAGTTTTTTTCTTTGGTCTCTCTAAAATAGCTTTTAGATTTTGTCCCCTCCTATAAGTTAATTTTGGTTTTTCACCCAATATGTTAGAAAGAGTACTGTCGTGTTTTATCACATCCCAGTTTTTATTGACAGTTTCCCTAATTTTGTAAAAATCCAATGAAAAGGTATGTAAAAAAGTAATACAGTAATTATTGTTTTCCAACCTATTGGCCCTAGAGAGCCCTATTGATGTTAATGAGTTTTCTGTGTTTACAAACTCTTCATTATTGTTGTTAGTAGAAAGTAGGGGGATGAAATAACCTTCTTTACGTTTGCTAGATACCTCCAAAATAATATTGTTGATTAAGTAGGTAAGGATTTACGAACACATGAAC
The DNA here is from genome assembly GCF_019279795.1 of Protopterus annectens. Lineage (NCBI taxonomy): Eukaryota > Metazoa > Chordata > Ceratodontiformes > Protopteridae > Protopterus > Protopterus annectens. The sequence goes on along the minus strand of NC_056735.1, from coordinate 1,477,609,640 downwards.
TAGAGCCCATCTCACACCAGGAATTAATGAAAAACCAAAATTAACTTATAGGAGGGGACAAAATCTAAAAGCTATTTTAGAGAGACCAAAGAAAAAAACTATCTCTAATCGGCCACACGGCATGTACAAGTGTGGTGCATGTGCATAGTGCAAGTTCCTTAAAGTTGGAACACAATTTACTATCAATGATAAGGCATATAAAGTGAATAATCATTTCAACTGTGACTCTAAATCAGTGGTTTACGCCGCTCTGTGTAACCACTGTAAAGCCTTCTACATTGGATAAAAACCAGGATTTACGAACACATGTACGCTGTTAGTAGACATGATGAAAATAATGCCTTAGCTAAGCACATTCTACATAATAGTGGGCACGTGTTCAGTTTTGTTGTACTGCAACAAAGAACCCCAGACATAAGAGGGGGCCCATGACAAATAAGATTAGAAATTGACGAACTTATGTGGCAGATTCGAACTAGAGCCCATCTCACACCAGGAATTAATGATAATCTTTCTATAAAATGTGTTCTTAAGTGGTTATCCTACAATAGGTAATTAAATCAAACAGCTTACAAGTAGGTTTATTAATAGTTAATACTAAATTATTACCTTAATAGACCCTTTTACTAAAGATGTAACATGATGGATTACATCATCAATTTTTGGGTTTATCATCATTCATTTACTATCACCTTCATGTATTTACTCAAAGGTGACTAGTAGGGGGTCTGTAGGAACTACATGTCAACACACCTATGTAACATAAATATATATTTTCATGACTTTCCAAGATTAGATGTATTCATATGTGATCTATTTTTTGAATAGAATTGGTAACATGAACCTTATTTTTAACAGGTATGCATACTTAGGTTTATTGTTTTTCCATTAATGCTAGCTGTATATGACAAATTGAGAAGTTAACATCCTAGGGGTCTGATTGTTGTTAAAAGAATGTGAAGCGCAATGCAAGGTTCAATGTTAACTTGCATTTTAAATGTTTTATGTACAGATTATGTTTATTACTAAATAACATCTGATGTGCTTTTCAGCACATTTTTTATTTTAAAATTCAAGTTCAAGCAATTTCCAAGATTTATTATTGTACCAAGTAATTGTTTTAAGAAACACTATTTAGTGTTTTATACCAGCTATGTGATGCACTTCTTTAAGGTTACCATAGCTATATTTAATTAATGAATGCACTTGTCTCTGATTGGTACTAAGTACATGTTAACAATATAAAAAGTTCTTTCATTAAGCATTCTGCTGTTTGTCTGATGAAGGCTGAACATTGGTTTGGCCGAAAGCGCTAACTTTACTTGGATTTATTAAAACCATTTTATATCATAAAGCTGTCTCTGATAGTGTTCCTGCTTGCTGGTTCGTGGTTTTGTGTATTACTTAAACTACTGGATACCAAACTAGAAAGTTTCAAAGAGGAGACCAGAAAGAAGATGGAACATTTAGAAATTCTTATTAAGCAACAAAGTACACAAATCAGCAGTATGGAAGAAATGTTAAATGCTCACAAGGGAAGAATGACTGAAGGTAAGTCTCAGACTGAATTTTTTTAAACAAAATAACTGTCTCATAGAAAAACTCAATGATTTAGAAAATAGGCTGAGATGAAATAACATTAGAATGCATGGTATACCTGAAAAGTGTGAGGGACACAGTATAATAAACTTCTTAAATACCTGGCTACATAAAACATTGAAGCTACCTAAAACTTTATCTTTTGGAATTGAAAGGGCACATAGATCCATGAGAGCACCTTCAAAGAAGGAAGACTCACAACTCACGACCACCTTCATTAATAGTTAAGTTCATGTCTAGCTTAGAAAAAGATCAAATATTAAAAACAACGTGGTCCAGCCCACCTATTAAAACAGGTGAACATGTAGTCAGCTTTGACAATGATTATTCTAGTAACATAATAGCAAAAGAAAATCCTGTTTACCACTGATCAAGGAACTTAAAAAGAACAGTATTAAAGCCACTTTGGTGTTTCCTGCAAAGATCAAATTATTTCTTTCTGAAGAAACCAAAATATTTAACATGCTGAAGGACGCATCCACTTTTGTTAACAGCAGTAAAATCCTTAATAATACCGAAGAAATGGAGTGGAACAGTATATCCCTGAAGAGACAGAGTGCCCTGAATTCCTGGAAAACTGCTTCTAAAACTAAAAAGCCTAAAAACAAATGACTTTCATTCTTTGATTGCAAGACTTTTATTTTCTGAAACAATAGATTTGTCCTTTAAGTAAAAGGTTTGTACTGGAGTTTAAGCTTCAAAACATATGCAAGTATGTATTGATATGTTAAGCTAAAACATTTTCATGATGAAGAATATAAATGGTTAGTCTTACTTTTTCACTATATTTACAGTGAAAGAGTTAATATATTTCATTTATCTAAACATATAAGCTTGTTTCTAAATGTTAAACAAATACATCCTCTAAGAAAATGTCATTAAATGATAAGCAATATAAATGATAACTTTAAGACTATATAAGTTAAGAATTGTATTTCATTTGTTCAGCTTTGCTTAGTATGTTGCTGGGTTAACTAAATGTCAGATCTAATATGCTAATTAGAAGTATTAAAGTACTGGTGATTTTGTTTTCTTTGTTCCTGTCTAACACATTCCTTTTACAGGTCATTTATGAAGTAACTGAGACAGAAAGAATGTTCCATTTCTGTCAGAATGCTGAATTCTTCATGCTTTCAGCTGTCCTGAAGAAAGTCTAGGTCAAAGTTCATCACTGATGTCTCTGAAGAAAGAAAATACCTTTATTTTTCTTTCTTTTAATATATATTTGAAAAATCTGCTCAAAATAACATTTTTATTACCTTAGAAGTGAAGAATTGCTAAGCAAAAGCTATAGTAATGTTTTATACCGAAATGTTATAACATTTAATTTGCTTACATTTTGCATGTTCATAGCTTATGCTGTAGTGCTATTAACTCAGGGTACATATTAATCGATAGAAGTAAAGTTAGATGTTTGTTACTGATTAGAACAGTTTAAAAGAACTAAGAGAAATGAGAAACTTCCTGCGGAAATTAGTAGCTGCTGTTTGCTGTGAGCTGTCATCTTCACATGCTGTATTCAAATTCTGATGGCAGTATGTGAAGCTTAGATCAGAGCAACACAATGGCTAATTAAACAAACATTAATTATTTTATATATATATATATATATATATATATATATATATATATATATATTTATATATATAGTCAAGATTGCTTGTAATACTAGAATTAATGAGTAAACATCTTATGAATAATATGCATATGCACAAGGAATGCAGTGTCTACAGTGTAAGATTAATAATGAAGAACAGTATCAGTAAGTTAAGAAATATATACACATACTGTAATCTTTAATGGAGAGCAGATGATTAAGAAAGCTCTTTGGGATATTTTAGAAATGCAAGATGTGTAGAATAAGGTAAAACAGTAGTGGGAAAATAGAACCGAAAAAAAATGTATTTAAATAAACTTGTTTTAAGAAAGATATCTATTGCATATACCTGCATGTGACAGAAATGTGAATGTAGAAGATCTCCTGTAATTTACACAAAAAATAATATAAAAATATTTGAAAATAATCTGACAGCTGAAATTTGAAACTTGGTCTTAAGAACCTTGAAGGTTTTTAGATATTGCATGTTATTAGATTCACTAAGGCTATCTGAAATAACTCATTTCATAAGTCAAAGCTGAAATTTGAATGTTTTATTGCTAAATCAGTACATCCATTTTGATAGAAAATAAAGTAGAGTTTTCGATATTTTTGAATCTGAGAAGAGAGAATGGGATTTGAATTGAACATGTAACTTTTGAATACAGTATAGAATGCTGGCATTTTTTGACTCCATAGAAATAGCAGACATTTATTTTTATGAAGTAGTGTAATAAGTTATAGGCTTTTTAAATATTTTGATATTTGTAATGTTAAGAGTGTTATACAATTTTGAGATATAGACACTTGTACTTTAAAAATTAATTCAGAGCCTTTGTTAGAGCTTTTGTTAGCTCTATAAAATGTGTGTCTTACCATGTTAAATCTGTATGTTGATTGATTTCTATTTTGTATTATAGTTTAGTGTGATAAGATTACCTGTCACCTTACAGATGTCTTTATCTCTTCAGGTCTCACTCTGTTATACTTATTTATTTAGAGATGTAGTTATAATAATGTTGAATGAGCAAATAATTTAGGACTATTTAATGGGTAATTTATACTACTGTTCCATAAATAGTTATACTGTTTGTTGGCTTATTTAATATTTGTGATTAATAGAGGAGGATTATTAAACATTTATGTAGTAATGGGGGCAATAGTTTTAAATGACAAAATATATAACTAAGTTATTATCTATATATAATATTATTTGTAGATCCAGTTAGCTTTTGGCTAGTTTTTTGATGAATTTGTAGTTTTGGTAGGTAGAGAGATAGTATAATAGTTTGCCTATTTGACAGGCAAACTAGGAACTTTGTTATCCATCGTAAGTTGTATTTTGTTAGCAATATGTACAGTTATAGTTTTAGAATTGTCTTTGTTTATGTTATTTATGAGTTTTAATAGTTTAGTTTATAGAAAGGAAGAATTCATAAAATGTGGAATGTTAAGATAATGTTGGAAGAATGCAATAGAGTCTTATATATAATTAAATTAATATTGTGGCTAAATGTGCCATATTATCTTTTAAAAGAAATCTTAAATACACAGAATGGATAGTTTTAATCTATTATCTATTAAGGTCAATTTATTTATAACATTTGTTTACCTGGATTGTCCAACTGGACACCAGGTGTCTTTTTTCAACAGAGTCCTGGGGAGAAAAACTCCACAAGGTTACATAGTAATTTGGTGAAATAGTTAACAAAGTTTAACATTGCTTATCAATAATTAAAAAAAGATTAACTATAGTTTAAAAAGTTTAACATGTTAATTAGAAGAAAATTGATTACAAGATATATAGGTGAGCCTAAGGGGTCTATATCAAATTGTCAAAAGCTGACAAGTTTGAAGCAGTAAACTTCAAACTTGAAAGTTCGAAATCTGACAACGTCAAATGTCAAAAAAAGCAAAACACTCGACACCCAAAACAAAACAAAAACAACAAAAAAACCCACTCTATGCACTCCCCCCACCCCCGCTACTTAAATATACCAACTCCAAAATCACACTACAGTGCAGTAAAGGGAAATCTTCCTTTCCCGCATGCTATGGCAATCTCCGTTCTATGTTTCAACATTATTAGACTTCAAACTTTCAAGTTCGAAGTTTAGTGCTTCGAACTTGTCAGCTCTTGACATTACGATGTAGACCTGAGCCTAAGTACAGTATATATACAATCAACTTCATAGAAGAAAAAAAAGTATAATAGATAATTACACTTTCAATCTGCATAGGGTAGAATGTAAGACTGTGGAAACATGTTCTATGGGGTGGTTATGAATAATAGCATAGTAGAGGTGGGTTCAATGGATTAGATAATAGCACCAAAAGGAAATCATTAACAAGATGTCTAAAATTAAACAGAGGAGACATTATGTTGTTGCAAGAGACTCACTTGATATGTAAAGATATATAATATGTAATTAACGTAGGTTATGAAATGTTATCCACTTCTTTTAACAAAAAGAGGAGAGAAACTGCTATACTTTGGAGAAAATCTACTGTAATTCCTAAGGCCATGGAATCCATTATGACCCCAAAGGAATGTATTCATTTGTAATAATGAAATATAATGGCAAACTGTATACACACTAGCTAATTTTTACTGGATCCCTGGAATAGGTGCAATAGTGGCTAAAGATCACTTTAACTTACTACAGAGTCATTGGAAGGGTAGTTTAATTTTAGCAGGGGGTTTAACTGCATGTCGTGTATAGAAGGTAACCGTGAACAGAAGATACCTAAAATACTGACATCAGCTAAAACATTAAATAGATGGATTAGTAATGATAATTTACTTATTTTGCTAGTAAAACCAGAAGATAAGTCATTTTTCTTCAGTCATTATTCTTATGTGCATGGGACATGAACAAGCATTGATAGGAGGATTTATACCTCATAGGTTCATAGATTAGTACTAAGCTAACTGCCCTTGCGAGCCATTTTAAGCCTAGCCAATTATCCCTTGTTGGGACTCAAATCCTGCACCTTGTGTTTGTAAGGCAAACACCTTAACCATTAGGCCACCCTCCCAACCCTCTATGGATTTAATTAATAAAGTGAATTGTTTTAAAATTATTTCTTGTCCTTTATCAGCTCATAATGCACTAAGTATTAATATAGTAATGGATATAAGGACATTTCAGATTATTTATAGAATCCCAGTGTATATGATGAAATTAAAAAAGTTTAAGAGTTACTTCAAGGGACAAATCGAGGATTTTTTATTTTTGAATGATAATGATCAGGTTAGTAAAGTCATACTATGGGACTCCTTAAAATGCATATTAAATATATAATGGGAAGATGGGCTAGTAATAATATGAAATAGTGGGATGAAGATTTGTTAGAAATGCAGCATGAAACACACAAAGGGAGGTTTGAATAACAAACAAAGACGTTTGATAATATTGAAGTCAATAAACAAATAATGACAAAATATCAAACAGGTTTAACCAATAAATTGGAGATAGCCTTAGAAAAATAAAATTGTACAGTTATGTGATGACTTCAAAAAATGTACGTAGATTAGCTAATAGCAGTAAATGTTAAGCAAAAAGGCAGAAATCAATAATATCTGAAATCGTCACACTAATAAGTTTACTTCAGACATAGAGGAAATGCTTAATATGTTAAAAGAATTCCAGGAGGATCTTAATAAAGATAAAATAATAATCCTGATGATTACACAATTGACAATTATTTAAAGAAAATGTTACTAATAAACTTAATGACCAACAAATATTTATGTTTGAGAAAATGCTAGACAGGAAACAGCTAGGATAAGTACTCCACCAAGGTACAATAAAGTCATAAAAATCCACAAAGAAATGGTGAAGCAACCAAGGCACAGAATGTCCTAGTTTAAACACAGTCCAAGGATAAATAAAAGGTAGGTAAAATCCAAGGTAAATTTATTCACTCAGGTAAGCGCTTTCATGATACACATATCACTTCTTTAGACCTTCAAACAAACACTTCCTACTCAACTATATTTAAACAGTATTCAAACCAATCAAATCAAACCAATTAATGCTTAAAGTAATTAGCACTTAAAGTAAAAACAGTCATTCTATAATATGTACAAGTCATACTGGAAAACATTTCAAGTATAGATACGTAATAAATATTGTAACATAAAATGCATTAGTTAAAAATGATTAAAATATATATTTAATATGTTTATCTGTCTTTCATTAAAATAATTTAATTTCATTTGAACAACCTCCTATTCTTCAAAACTGGTTTCAAGGGTATTCTATCATTAAGGCCCTTTCCTTTATTAGCTCTTAATCTGATAATCCACCTAGTTTCAGAGGTCTCTGTATGGTTCCTTATATCACCATCTCTCTCATTAGGAATAATTCTCTCAATAACTGAGAACATGAAATTATGGTCATTGCCTTCAGAGGACACATGTTTGGCTAACGCATTAGTAGCAACACCATTCCTCATATTTAATAAGTGTTCCCTGATTCTAAATCTTAGCTGTCTGTCAGTCTTGCCCACATAAAATGCAGAACATTTCTGACAGACAGCCAAGTAGACCACATGGTTTGTGTTGCAGTTGGTTGCTACACTAAAATCATATATTCGCTTAGTGTCTGGATGTGTAAATACATTCTCATGATTTATGTATATGCATTGATTGCATCTACCACAAGGAACTGTCCCTTTTACTCCTGCCATATCTTGTCCCTTATTATGATGTGGATAGCATAACATCCTTTTCAAAGATTTCCTGTTCTTAAATATAAAACTTGGATTTTCCCCTACAACTTGTTTGATTTCTGGATTCTGTGTTAATATATTCCAGTTCTTTTTTATCACATTGGTTACTATATTCACATCGCTGGTAAAATAAGTAGAGAATCTAACAGATTCATTTTTATGTTGAACGTAACCTGTTCTATCATTACTGGGCATTGAAAAATATGGCTTACCTATACTATCTCTCCATGAAGTAGATGCATCCAGGATACCTGAGGTCATACTATCAGTGTAACCCCTTTCATTAAATCTGCGTGTCAGACTAGTTAGTTCTTTCTTAAATTCCTCATCCCTGGCTGTTAGCCTTGAAGTCCTAAGGGTTTGCCCTTTTACTACATTCTTAAAGATATGTCCTGGATGCATACTGCTTCTATGGAGTAGAGTATTTCTATGGCATTTCTTCCTAAACAACTTGGTGGTTATCCCATTCACATCATCCATACTAATCATTACATCAAGAAATTCTATTTCCTGTCTAGAGTATTTCATCTCAAATTTTAGAAAGTCAGTGCTGTTATTAATTTCTGTAGTGAATTCTTTTAACGTTGCATCATCACCACTCCATAGCAGGAAGAGGTAGTCAACAAACCGTTTATAAAATTGGATCTGGGGCCATCTTTCATTAGTAAGCACATTCCTGTTTTCCCATGTGGCCATGATGAGATTGGCATAGCTGTTTGCGCTTGTCGTCCCCATGGCCACACCATCTTTCTGCTTATATAACTTACCATCAAAACTCAACACATTATTGGTTTTATAAACGGTTTGTAGGGACATGTGATGGAAAGAAAATAGATCTAATATGCTTATTAATGGAGTTAGTTTTAACCAATAATGTGTTGAGTTTTGATGGTAAGTTATATAAGCAGAAAGATGGTGTGGCCATGGGGACGGCAAGCGCAAACAGCTATGCCAATCTCATCATGGCCACATGGGAAAACAGGAATGTGCTTACTAATGAAATATATAACATGTGGGCTATCCCCCACCAGTTCCTTCAGAGAATCATCTGTTTGTAAAATTCTCCAGTTCTCTCTAATGATGTCTTGCACCCACCTGATATCACTGCTATAGGTTAACTGTAGGGGCACTTTACTTCTTACACTATTACCATACCATTTACTCCATTTATTGTACATATTATGCCTATTTGATATGACTTGATTGGAGAACCAAGGGGCACTTTTGGTGCCCCCTAAAACCACAACATCATTCATTACCCCTTTTATATCCCCTGGTTAGCAGCCTATTAGTAAAAATTGCTAATTCTTCCTGTAGGACATCCTCATCAGTACATAACCTTGATGGTCATAATGACTGTCCTTTGACTATGTTACAAAAAACAAAGCCTGAATGCATACTATCCATTTTTCCAGCAGGCTTTCCAAACACTTTGGTGTTAAACACTCTGTGCCCACTTTGCTCTATCTTTATGTCCAAGAAATCAATTTTCTTGTAAGAAGAATTAACTGTAAATCGTAAAAAACTAGTAGTACCTTCCAGATATCTGACAAAGTCCAGCAAGGTTTCATGAGTGCCTGCTCATAAAATAAGCACATTGTCTACAAAACAAGTGTAAAAAGCCAGTTGCTACTTCCATTGGTGTGCAGCCTCAAAAATAACCTCTTTCTCCCACTGAGCAAGTAACAGATTGGCATAAGAGTTCGCACAGGGGTCCCCATAGCGACCCCCCCCATTTCTGCCAAAAGAACTGCCCTTCAAAGAGAAAGACATTATATTCCAAGAAAAGCTCCAAGAGGCTAATAATCTGCTGTATATCATGCCCATTAAAATGTACACTTTCAAGTAATAACTTCTTAACTGCTCCTAAGCCATATACATTGGGTATAACTGTGAATAAATCACGTACGTCCAATGTCACTAGTAAAAAGTTCTTGTCATAAATGCAAGTTCCTAAAAACTCATACATATCTGTCAAAAAATGGACACTATCTCTCAAGATCCTAGGCACTTGTCTCACAATCGATTTCATCCTATATTCAACCCACATGGAGAAGTATTCAGTGACCCAGCCCCTGCCAGAAACTATGGGGCTAAGGGGTGGGTCAGGCAAACATTTATGTATCTTCGGCAGCGCCTTAAAAACAGGTACTGTCAGGTGTTCAACAATAATGAAATTGTATATTTATTTTATTTATTTATTTATTTATTTGCAGTTTGTTTGCCAGGATGGTCCAGTGGGCCATGAGGAGCCCATTTTCAAAGGAGTCCTGGGGAGAACAGCTCCAAAAAATACAAATAATAAGTAAAAGAGTTACAGATTTATAGAGTAACAGAGTAACAAATAATAAGTAAAAGAGTTACAGAGTAGCAGATACCAATTACAGAATTTCTACATTTGAGCTGCATCAGAATCAACAGTATTTACAATATGTACAATACTCGGCATATGCTGGATTGAGTGTGAGAAGTCTCCTATTAGAGAAGTCTGCAGAATTATAGAATAGAGCTGATTTGTTCAGGGAATAGGCTAAAGAGGTGTATTCAGGAGTTAGATGGCTAAGGGAGGCTATTGGCAGGCGAAATTGTAAACAGACAGGAGTGTTATGTAGGGTGGGAGCAGGAGCATTCCCATTTTGAGGTTAGGTGTGAGTGGAGAAGAGTTTTGAAGACAGAGAGATTTTTAGTGGTGCGTTTATGGGGTGGGAGAGAATTCCAGTGGTGAGCTAAGCAGAAGGAAGAAGATTTTTACCAGGAGGTCGGCTGGGTTTGTGCAGTTCTATTAGGTTTTGGACGTTTCACTGAAGGCGTCTATTTGGAAGATGCATTTTGAAGTTGGAGGAGAGGGAGGGGCAGAGATGAGGTTTAAAAATAAGTTTGTGTGCTTGTATAAGTTGCATGTGGATAAGATAGTTGGGCAATTCGAGCCAGTTAAGTTGCTGCAAGGAGATACAGTGGTGGGTATTGGACCTGTGTCCGGTTGCAAATTTTGAAATTCTATAGTAACAGGAGGAGAGTTTAGATTTACGGGAGGCTTGCAGATTAGTAAGGATGGAGGCACCATACAAGAGGGGAGGGGATGAGGTATGTGATTGCAAGAGTGAGTCGGGTGGAGGGAGAGATGAAGCGATAGTGGCAATAAAGCATGCCGGGTTTTTGTGAGTTTTTTTTATGTTCATCTGGATATGGCTGTCAAATTTTAGTTGGTCATCAATGAGTATTCCTAGTAATTTAGCAGTGGAGACTGTTTCAAGAGGAGTGTTATCTTTGCTGGTAATGGAAAAAGAGCTTTTGTCTAGGGTAATGCATTTGGAGGGAGAAAATAGCATAAGTTTTGTTTTAGTAGCATTTAGTGCTAGATGGTTTTCTAGCATCCATTGTTCTGTGGAGGAGAAGGCATCCTGGGTTAATTTTATTAGTGCAGTAGTGGAGGTTGCAGAACAGATTATAGTAGCGTCATCTGCGTACTGGATGAGGCTGGTGCTAGGGATGGCTTGGTAGAAGTCATTAATGAAAATATTAAAAAGAAGGGGGCCAAGAATTGAGCCTTGGGGGACCCCTGTGAGTGTGTTTTGGAAAGGGAAGATAGCTTTTTTTTCCATTTAACTGCTTGTTGCCTATTGGATAGGTAACTGGTAAACCAATTAATAGAGGAGTGTGATAGATTTAGTTTAGAGAGTTTAGTAAGAAGAAGGGTGTGAGAAATGGTATCAAAGGCCTTAGAAAGGTCTAGGAGGAGTGTAGATACAATATGACCAGAGTCTCGGGCTTTGTTTATAGTTTCTAGGAAGGAGAGGAGGGCTGTTGTGGTGCTGTGGCTTGGACGAAATCCATGTTGGGTAGGAGTAAGGAGGTTGTGGTTTGTGAGATAAGGTAGAAGTTGTAGGTGGATGCATTTTTCGAGGAGTTTTGAAATGGGGGACAAGATAGCAATGGGACAGAAATTGGAAATGTCATTATTATTCCCCCCTTTGTGTAGTGAAATGATGTAGGCCTTTTTCCAGAGCTGGGGAACATAGCTTTCAGAGACTGAATGATTTATTAGGATGCAGATTGGGAACGCAATGGCTTCGGATGATATTTTTAGGAAGTAGGAGGGTATTTCATCAGGGGCATTCGAGCAGGATTTCAATTTTTGAAGGATTCTTTTATGAAAGAGATGGGGATAGGGTTAATAGGGAAAGGAGGAAGTGGGGAACTAGATGTATTGGGAGGAGGAGGGGATAGGTGAAGGTTGTTGTGGGGTAGATAGGTTATTAGAGAAGGATGATGTTAGTTTCAATATGGAGTCGATAAAGAATGAGTTGAATTTGGTAGCTAGATAAGAGTCAGAGGCATTTTGGTTGGAGCAGGAGTTTTCATTTTTACCAGGATTTAGAAGGGAGGAGATTCCATCCCAGAACTTTTTAGGGTTGTTATTGTGTTCTGTTTGGAGAGTGGTGAAGTAGGTTTTATGGTCAGAGTTAATAAGTTTCTTTGCTTTATTGCGAAGTGTCTTATATTCATTGAAAGAAAAAGCAGTCTTAGTTTTATGGTAGCGTTTCCAGGCTTTATCTCGTTGTTGCATAGTGGCTAGGGTATTTTTAGTTAGCCAAGGTACGGAATTGCTTTTTGTGCTTTAGTTCTTTTGGGGGCAAAGGTGTCTAGTAGATTTAAGAATGTTGTGTTGAAATAGGTAATGGCATGATCCAAGGGTAAAGTTTTTAGTGGGCTCCAACTGGCTCTTTTTAGAGTGTCAGAGAAGGCACTGGGATTAAAGTATTTTAGGGATCTAGTAGTAGTGTAGGTGTGGCTGAGTTGTTTGGGGGAGGGAAGGCAAAGGGCAAAAGTGGTCATGCGATCACCTGATGGATCAGGAAGGGTGCCACTATTAGAGATGTATTGATGATGGAAAATAAGAATCCAGTCCAGGATGCTACCAGTAGTGGAGTCTTTGGATGGCCTGGTTGGTGAGTTAAGTTGGGTGAAGTTACATAGGTTTATATTTAAGGAGTTAGTTGGAGATCGGATAGTGTCCCAATTAATATTAACATCTCCCAGGAGTATAATTTTGTTTGTTATATTAGATGAGAGCCAGGAGAGAATGTCTTCGAGGATTATAATATTGTCTCTGGGAGGGATATAAAGAGTGGCTATGTAGATGGATTTTTGTTTGTTAATTTGAAGGAGGGCTAGAAGTAATTCAGCTTTGCCAAATCTGGGGATAGGTTTGGAGTATGCGGTGACTGAGAGAGATGAGGAGTAGAGGAGACTGACACCTCCCCCATTTTTGTATGTTCTATCATGTCTAAGTATGCAATAGTTGGGTGGTATAAGTTCTGAATCTGTTATATGTGCTTTAATCCAGGTCTCAGTGATGGAAAGAATGTCGGGTTTGTTATGGAGAAACCAGGCATGGAGGTTTAGGATTTTGTTACAAATGCTTTGGGCATTTAGTGCTGTGAAGTAGAGGGATCTGCAAGTTGACTTAGGAGGAGATGGGGAAGGAATGCTAAGAGGTGAGGAGGTGCCAGGGTTTGGGTATATGTCACCAGAGGCAAGGATAGAAATAAATTGGGAAATATAGGTGATGAGGTGTTTAAGTTGTTTGGGAAGTGGTTTGTAGGTTATGGAGTTGCTTGAGATGGTGTTTGTAATGATGGGGCTGGTAGGAATTTGAGTAGAAGGTTGGTGGTATGGTAACAGTTTATAGGAGAAGAGTAGAATGTTATTGAGAGAGTAGAGGTTAGGGGATATACAGGTGGTAGAGTGTGTGTGTTGTACAGGAAATGAGATGGTTGAGTGAAATGAGGGAAAGTGGTTGGTGGAAATAGGTCTGGTGAGGTAGCAGATATACGATAGGGAGATTAATTAAAGGGTTAAAGTTATAAATGTCAGTAGTTTGAAAGGCATGGTGTTAAGTAAGTTATGATTAGGATGTACGTATAAGTTAGAGAAGGTATTTAGAGACCTTTAAGTGAAGAGTATAAATATAGTGGGTGGAGTGAAGGTGAGGGTTGGGAAGCTAAGATTAATTGAGGGGTTAATTGGTAAAATTAGATAAGTTAATTAGTATGGGAAAGGTGGGTGTAGTTTGTTGAGTATAAATGTAGAAGTAGTGGGGGCGGGTGAAAATTGGGGGCAGGGTATGGGCAGCAGAGTGAGCCTGTAGGGTGAACAGAGCGGGAAGAGCTAAGGAGATAGAGGAGAAGGTAGGAAAAAAACTATCAGTGTAGAAGCCAATAAGTAACGATAAAGTACTGCAGGTTAGGAAAGTTACTTTGTAATGTCTGGGGTCAATTAACTAGAGAAGGATATAATTTGCTTACAGTAAAAAGTAAAACATAACACTATCAGGGCAGGGCATGGGGAACCAGGGGGCTGATGAGGGTGATTAGGAGATACTAGACTTACGTAAAGTAAGATTGAAAGAATAGACGGGTTAACAGTGCCACCTAGTGGCCACTAATTTTGAAGAACAGTATGGAAAAGCCAGAGAATAACAATGGTCAAGGAATAGGGGGGACAAAGGGAGAAAGGGGGGAGCTAAAGGTGACAATGGGCTGCTGGTGGACATGTGCCTGAGGTCCTTAAAGTTACAAACAGTCACAGCTAGAGAATTAAACACATTCTTATTACGTACATTATTGTTCTAGATAGAACACTAAGGTTTAAATGGTGGTGCAGCGTTCCTGTAGGTTGTAGCTTCAAGGGGCAGTGTGTTCTTTAGGGCAACAGGAGGCACTCATGATGGTAGGAATGCTGTAGAGCAGGCTGTAAAGGAGAGTAGAAAAAAGGGATAATTATGATTGAGAGGGATAAGGGAGGATTAATAACTGAGGAAGTAAAGAAATAAATTAGTCATAAAACCCCGAAAGTGGGGTTAGCAGAACGTGTGTATATATCATCTGTGATAATACCCAACTCCTTCAAATCAAGCATTGCTCCTTTAACATGAGAGATAATATGGTTAATGGTCAGTCCACCAATCATTACTTAGGCAACACTGGTAGTGAGCATAAGTTCCATTTTGTCCATTAAGACAACAGCCCCTCCTTTATCTGCTGGGCGCACTGTTAAATGTTTATTTTCTTTTATTTCCTTAAGGGCTTGTCTTTCTTCATATGACAAGTTATAAAAACAATCAGTTTGCTTATAGTGTTCCTTTTTGCGTATTTGTTGCTCACATGTCCTAATGAACACATCAACTGTTGAATCATAATTAGGTATAAACAAACTTGGTTTACGTAAAGCACCATGAGAGGGGATAGCTAGGTCACTATCACCAAAGAGTTACTTAAGCCATAAATTTCTACCAAATTGTTCCAATTCAGTTATAACATCATTAAAGACATGTTTGACTGCTGGTACAAAATTGAGTCCTCGACTCAATAGTCATTTCTGTATGTCAGAAAGTGCAATACTAGAAAGATTAAAAACCAAGCAATCCGTACCTGAATTCACACAGAGACCTTCCTCCATTTCCTGTCCCTGCTGTATGATCTCTTCGTCATCTCTTCCCTTTGCTGTTCTAACCTCTTCTCCTTTTTCTTCCTCATAGGTGCTGGAAGAGGGTGAAAAACCAGCTGTGAATAAAGTGTTTTAGGTCGTGCTGCTAATTCCATCACATGACAAGACATCATTAGAGAGAATTGGAGAATTTTACAAACAGATGATTCTCTGAAGGAACTGGTGGGGGGTAGCCCACATTTTATATATAAGAGGAATAAAAATTTGAAGAAGATCCTTTGTGATAAAAACTGTAGATTTCAGGACAGAATATTGAGGCACTTTCAGCCATCAGGCTTAAGGATAAACGTAACACACTTTCCCAACATATAGAAAGATATCCAGGACATAATTTTCTGTTTTTGGCATTGCAACAGGTTAATTTGGGAGGGAGAAAGGGCGGCATTACTAGTAATGCTAAGTATTGTATGACTAGGTGGATAATTGAACTAGGGGCGAATAGGTATCCAGGGCTTAATGGCATGGTACCTTTAAAGCCTGTTTTAAGTAGACATAAGCCTTTCATTCAGAAATTTTAATACTTTTGTATTTAATTGATTAATTGAATGATTACTTTTATTATTTGCATAAGCTTTTGTATTTAAACTCAGTTTTATGTTGTGTGGTTTGTGTCTGAGGAAGGGTTTGCACCTGAAGGCGCTAACACTCAATAAATCGCATTTGTTTTTAGCCTGGGTGTGATTTTATATTCTTTTCTATGGCTGTTGATTTTAAACTATAGACTTTTGCTACCAACTCCTGGTCTGCTTTTGTACTTTTTTGTTTTTTTACAAGTGTGTGGTAGATATGGCTAATTTAAGAGGAATGGAAGATGTGGAAATTGATTATCGGCCAGTTACACCAGTGGCTAAGTCCTTTCGTGAGCGGATAAAGAAGATGACCAATATGGGTAACAATCTGTTACTAAACACATCTTTTTCTGGGGCTACTCATAGCATCAGTGAGTCTCAAGAAATGGATGATAATGAACTGCTTAAGGAACTGTATTCTGTGCTAGAGAATGGGCTATATCAATTAAAATGACTGCAATGGCAGCGATTGCAGGGTCTATATTAGAACATCGAAATTTCACAATTTCGACTGTTCTAACATTGACCCCTTTTCAGCGAACGCTGACAGCATTGAACATGCAGAACAGCAAATTTTTTCCTAGGGAAAACTCCATAGAGAAAATGCAGCAAGAGACTGAACAAGTTTAAAAGTGAACACTACGTATTGAAACTGGATACTTTGTATGGTGCGGTTAGTGCTCATAATAGCAAGCTGCAGCAGGTGAAAGCCAGGAAGCTAAGAAGAGATCATAGTGACTTTAGCCTTGGCAACATTTTTGTTTGGTCGAGGAATAACTCTGCAACTGTGAAACGTAACACTAATGCCATACAAGGTATTGGGGGTATGGAGTCGGCAGAACAGAGTCAAGGACCTATCACTCCATCTACATCAAATGGTCTCAGATGAAAACAGCGGTTTCTTCCGATTCCGATTATCTGTTTAAAACAGGTAGACCAAATCCAACTGAAAAGTATTTATCACATCAACAATGAAGCTACTGCAGAAATGTTATTGCCAGTCTACAAACAACATAATCACCATGCTGGAAAGACATTGCCTACCAAGCTGACGTAATAAATCACAAGTTCTTTCAATATTATTTCATAGCAGCTGTTTGTCCATGATTTTCTGCTGGCACATCAAGTTTACAAAAAAAACTTCCTAAGAAAAACAACGTGGCCTTGATGGTCAGATACAACTTCTCACTATGCAATGTTACCATTCAAGGTACTATGGCTAATTCGAGCACAAAGCAAGTACAGATTATAGTTCATTTCTTCAAGCAGTCTTTGTTTGATGTATCTTTCTTTTCTGCAGCTGTGCATGTTCTCATAACACAAACAGAGTTGATTGTTCAAGTTCAGTAACATTATAGAAAACAGTATTGTTGTATTCATTCATTTTCCTGACCTAGCAGATAATCACCTGCTTCTCAGTAAATTTCCAAAAGGCATAAACATGAATTTTGCTGTGCTAGCAAATACTAGGTCAGAGAGCATCTTGCAATTTCAGAAAGCATACTGCAGTTTGAAAAGCATCTTGTAATTTCATACAGAATTAAGCTGTACATAAAATAGAATGAAATGTGTTAACCCTTTTAGCTTCTAATAAGCACTAAACATATACATTAATACATATTTTTCTAACAGTAGCTCTAAAATTTTCTTTCAAATCAGGTAATCCTAAACCACCTTGTTCTATTGG
The DNA here is from genome assembly GCF_019279795.1 of Protopterus annectens. Lineage (NCBI taxonomy): Eukaryota > Metazoa > Chordata > Ceratodontiformes > Protopteridae > Protopterus > Protopterus annectens. The sequence continues at coordinate 1,477,591,942 of NC_056735.1, read as the reverse complement.
AAAGATAAACTTTTCCATGTTGACTCTTGTCGTCTTCCCCTACCTGATAAAATACCTCAACTGTTTATTACTATCCACAACTTCTCTTGTTGATAAAAATATGCCTGACATGTAGAGGGACTAAAAAACATTTTCATTGTTTGTATCTTGCTATCCATAGCTGTAAACAACAGCTTCCAATTTCTCATTTTTTGTATTATCTTTTTAGTGTCTTCCCATATATCCTTAGCTGCCATAACAGAAGCCTTTTTAATTTATATTCCTAAATATTTCATATTGCAGTGTCCCCATAAATATGGGTATTGCTGACCTAATTTCAGTGTGGGTATATAATTTTACAACTATAGCCTTTTTTGTCTTCATTAATTTTATATCCTGAAAAGACATGAAACTGCCTCAAAATATTCCACAACACTGAGATGTACCTTTCTGGTTTTATTAGGTACAAAATAATATAGTCAGCAAATAAAAGCCACCTTTTCTTGATAACCAAACTAATCATATCCCTTAATTTCTGAGTCACTTATTTTCTTTGCCAATGGCTGTAAATACACAGGAAAGTAAACGGTGCTAATTAGTAATGATTCAAAGCATTTATTGCAATTCTGGTAGCAGGCATTACACGTAGAGCAGTTTTGCTGCTTGTTTTGTATGTCAACGCATGTCTCATCCTAGGTAATATGTTCTTATGCTGAGACATGAGGTGATACAGCTAGGGAGTTTATCTGAACCATGTCTCATTGACGTCTGTTAGAAGTTAAATTTATGATAAATTCTAAGAACATACTGTATGTCAGTGAACATTACAGCTTAGCTAACACACACACTTTTTAATCAGACTAACATTAATGAAAAATTAAAGGGAAGGCGGGAATGGGTTTTGTGGATTCATCCGAGACCATTGGAGAAACTAAAGAGACAGAATGGTCAATGGAAAGAATTAGGGTATTTGTCTTTAGTGATTCATTCATTAAAGGGTTTATGTAGGGGGGAGTAAAGGTGTCAGGCTTAATGCTGAACTAGATGGGTCAGTTTTTGTTGAGTGTGGTGAAGTTTTGAAGGTAAATTCTGGTCCATCAGGAGAATGCATGAAATTAGTAAAGGCAGGCTTGATGAACATCACTGAAATATTGCAGTAGTGTTGAAAAAGACTATCCTTCTTAGAAATCTTTTAGTTCTTGGTATCGTGCTTTGAAGGAGGATCCTGGAACGGATTGTGGAATTTACTCAATAGCTAGCAGAGTGGAACAGAGGAAGTGCATGGGGGTTGAGGAACTGGGAGAAGAAAGGACAGTCAGATGCTGTATACAGGAGACTTTTCGTACTTGGGAATAGAGAAAAAAAATACATTGAAATGCATTTTTAGAGGTATATGTATATTTAAATTGAGGGGTGAGTAAGGATCATTAATGAGGACGTTTGTATGATGAAATGGCAAAGGGAAGAATAGGAATGTGCTGAAGACAGCTTTTAAGGAATAGAGGGTTACAATGGTACGTAGTAGAATGCTGTGGAATAAAATGAGTTAAGGATACGTTGTATTTGTAGGTGTATTTTGGACAGTGTGATTAGTAGAGCCAGTTATAGCTTAAACCTCCCTAGGCACCTTCTTAGGGCATCTGTTTGCTAGGGAGCCCTACACATGCTGCGTTGACGGAAACTTGTGGATATCTGGTGAGCAGGTTTGTTTTCACACTTTTACAATAACATTTTTTCAGCTTCTCTTCCAGTTCTATACATTTTCAGTGTGCATACATTTGTTTGGTGTTTACTTGCCAGATGTGCACTTCTTAGCATGAACTCACAGCAGAAAATGGAATACAATAACATAGTCATGGAAGGCAGGTTTGCTCCTGGTTGGCTGCAGACACAACTAGTGTACTCCTGTTTGTATTTGCAACCAAGCTATCATGAAGTGAGTAAGAGGGGTAATAATATAGCAGTAGGTCAGGTAAGAGTGCTAGATTCTTTTCAGCCAGTGACAGTGTCTGGTAAAATTGACTGGATTAAAAGAAAATGTAATGAATAGGCTAGGTGTGGAAAAAACAGCAGATTAACACCTACTAACTTACAGGAGGTTTGTAGCTTGTTGCATTGGCAATCACAATGTTGTCCCATTAGTGGTTAGTGAAGTAAAGAAATAAACCCACAATACAATGAGAAAATTAAAAGGGAGAAGTGCTTATAGTCATATGAATGGTGGGGGTGGATGGGATGTCTGCCTTGGAGACCGGTTGAAGGGCTGCAAAAATAAGCTATAAGTATTTATATTAAAAAAACAAAGCTCTGTCATATTCTCTGACCTGAACTTTACCACTCCTTTTGACATTTGTGCCTTTGATATCCCTGCTGTTCCCTTGTAGTGCTAGCATGAAGATGTAGGAAAAAAAGTCTATGGTAGTTGCATTCTGATAGACATCCAAGCACTTGAAGTTTCAAAGGGAGTCATGCATATGATTGGTATGTGAGAGTGCGAGTGCATTAATTAGAATAAGAATGGTTTAATTAATCATTAGTTAGAGTTGACTCATCAGAGGGATAATAAGAACAGTTCTGAGTCTTTGGATGGAAACTTGTCATATGAGTTAGTGTTTTTCTGTTTTTGTTTTTGTTTTACCCTTTATCTCCCTCTGCTGCTGACCTTCTGCCTTTTTTTTTCAAACACCTTTATTGAATTATCACTTGTGGCAAAGGCAAATTCACATTCATATAAAAATAATCAAACTATAGTAACATAACAAACATTATACTTCACATACATTGCTGTGTATCATATAACCTAAGCAATATTACATAAATGATCCAATTTCTGCTTTTTTTTAAACAAGAAACATCTTCATTAAACCATTACTTACTACATAGGCAATCATACATTTATATAAATGAAAACAAACCACACTGACACAGTCCTAGGCGCAAACATTTTGCATCACACTACTGACCTTCTGCCTTGAACACTGTTCATTCCCTGTCCTGTGGACTGGTACAGTCCTACCATGTCCCTTACAGAATATGGGCCCTTCCTCTTCAGGGAAAGACTGTCTTACTGCATCTTCCTTGTGAGATTGCTGTCCATATTCAAGAGTGAGCATCAGGGGGTGGGCATCATATATGCAGCCAGGTACAGGGAGTTTAGGTACATAGGGGGGTGGGGAACCCTAACTAAGGTGAAACTTGTGTCTGACATCATCATGTGCATCAACGCATGTGGCAGCACACGTACTGATAATCCTTTCCACACTTAGCCCCCCCCCCAAACAAAAGGTAGCTTATTTCTCAACTAAGGTATTACTGGCCTTCAATGGGGGGGGGGGGTCCCTGTTTTAAGCAGAAGCTCTAAACCTCTCCCCTGGAAGTGCAGGCTGGTGCTAGCCAGCCCATTTAACATCTTACTTGGCTTCTCCAACACCCAAGCTGCTAATCAGACTCGGGTCTGCTGTGTTGCAGGCAGGACTACATCCCTCTGTGTTACACAGCCAGTTGTATGAGGTAGTGCTCCATTTGTAAACTGTCTACTATGGTTCTTATTCATTCTGAAGTTTTTGGAAGACTGGTATTCTTCCAATGCTTTCTCTGGCTTCTGGCAATTTGAAATGTGCTTTGCTGCCTGAGTTCTAACTGCATGTGTTAGCTATAGAAGCCAGATTATGACCGCTGCTAGCAATATATATATATATATATATATATATATATATATATATATATATATATATATATATATATATATATGTTTTTTTGAAACAGACATTGATAATGTGGTTATGTTCCGGGGTGGGGTGGGGGTGGCATGCAACTTCCATAAAGTGCAGCAGCAGTATAACTTAGGGAACCATGAGGAGCAGCTAAGGCATGGCTCAGTGGAACAGCAGTTAGTAAATGAGGTCTTAACTTAAAAACAGTAGTGACTGTGCTAAATGTTTCATTATGATTTCTCAACGTTTTTCAAAAAACCTGTCATTTATGCAAACTTGAAAGAGGGAGAAAAGTCATACTTCACATCAGTAATAAAGATTTTTGTTCTCATGTCTGCGGTGGTGCAGCAGTTAGCTTTGTCGCCTCACAGCAAGAGGTTCTCCAGTTCGATTCTCGGCTAGAGCGGCTTTTGTGTGGAGTCTGCATGTCCTCCCCACGGTTGAGTGATGTTAAAGACATGCAGGTAGGTGCATGCGTGAATGGGTGTGCCTTCTTTGAAGGTTTGGGCATCAGGCTGGCAAATCAGCACCGTAAAAATCCGCTGCCACTCATTAGCGGAATGGAGTTCTGCTGTGGCGATCCCTAACCGGGAAAAGCCGAAAGACAATTATTAATAAAGTTTCTGTTCTGTCCAGAAAGTAATGTTTGCATGGCTGCTGCCAGTTCCCCATGTGCATTCTGACTTCTGTGGATGCAGGCTTTAGCTATAATCAAATATGCTACACTGTTTATGTACGTAAAATGGTTAATATCTGTAATGATGTTTACAGTGCAATATAATGTTGATGTTACACCAGTTTATCCTACTTTGGAAAGTTTGTTTTATTCTTTCCTGGGAGCTTGCCAAATACCTCCCATACCCTGTGCTCTTTTGGCTCATTCTTTTTGGTACTGGCAAGAGTCATGCATCCCCGAACTGAGTGAGATCTGTGACCCACTGGTTCCCATAAGAGGGCTTGATCTGCCCATTTGTTCATTCATTCCACCAGAAGCGAGAGGCAGGCATTAAGGAGTGGGCCAGTGAACCAGTCCTATAGAGTTCCCAACCATGTAGATGTCAGCTGACCCACACTGACTGTCTGACAGGGAATAGTGTGTGCTACCACTTGTATCATCCCCTACTTGGTGTCACATGTGTCATTCAACAAACAGCACTAGTGTGTGCAAGGTTCTTTCACAGGTAATAGCCTACCTTCTGTTATGTCTTGCCAGTGTGGTGGGCCAGCCCACCTCCCTCCCCCAGGATGGCTAAAATAGTATCAGCAGTTTAATCATTCAAGCCTATCTTCCGAAGTCCAGCCCTTTTAGAATATGTACTGCTAATCAAATGTGGGTTACGTGGACACTCTTGAAATTTTGTTTAAACAAGTGTTATTGCTTAGTAATTAATTTTGTAAATGTGATGATAGTAATATGTATTTGAGTATCAAACTGAAAAAAAAAGATTGTTGCAGATTGGGAAATGACACCTGTCACATTCAGAAGTTCTCTGAGTAAATGTTCATGCCATAAGCTTGCCATATTACTGTAATTTTAAAATTTCAGTGTGCAGCTTTTTTATTTGGTAGCAAGGAATATATGTTTAAGGTTTTGTGTGTTGCTAGGCATAGAGTCTGCAGCAATCCTGAGTTTGAGTCCCACAGTCTCTATTTGGCTACTGTGTCTTAGAAAGTCACGTAGTCATTGCTCCTTGGTCATTCCTGAAAAGGGACTGTGTGTCCAGTGGGCTTACCCAGTTGATAAAACGTTTTTTTTTTCTCTCTCTCATGGTCTCCACTAAAATAAGTTATACTCAGACCTTTTGGTTAATAAATTGTGTGTGTCTGTTTAGTGCTATTGAATCAAGAATGGTTCGTGGTCCCCTTACGAACAGTTATCTGAACCATCCAAAGAGGTTTCAAGGCAAGCATATAGGAGTAGATTGCCAGGCCTTTTTCCAACTGGCTTTCACCAGTAACCCTACTATGTTCTTGAATTCAAGTCCGTAGTGTTGCAGAGGGACACCTTGCCTTTGCACCAACAGGCCAACAGCAAGTCATATAAGAGAGAGTAGTTTAAACATTATTTTATGGTAAATGGGGAGAGGCAGCAAAGAACAGGGATACTGGCATGGTTGGGAGAGAGGTCCTTTATCCTACTTGGGTCCCCATTTGACCATGATCCAACTCTGATGATTACTTAATGTACCAGCTTTGATGATTACTTGATGTACAAGTAAATGAGAATAGAGAATAAAAATTGGTGATGTCAGGGCACTGATTGTTTAGGGAATGAAGCAACTTTAAAAAGGAAAGTTCTACACATTCTTTATGTGGCAGAATGAATTAATTAAATAGATGAAGTTAATGTAGAGTGATGTCTTTGTGGCAGAAATGGAAGAAAAAAAGGGAGTAAGAGAAGGTGCAACATAGCAGGTAGAAATATACCTACAGATACTACAGCTTGAACAGAGATTTGCTACTGAAAGAGAAGGGATGGAGCTTACAAATGTAACAGAATGAGACTGACAATGTTCAATAGACTTTTGTCTGTGAGCTAAGAAGTTACCATGTGTAGAAGTCAAAGGACACTGACCTTGGTCAAATGGTTTATAGCAAAAGGCCTTGAGTGGAAGATGCAGATGTTCTTCATGTTTCACTGTTGCAGTCATTACATTTGGGTAATCTGCTGGCAGGTTGCCCTCAGTCGGCCTGAATAACAAAGTCTTGGGTCCTGCGTCATATGTAATTAGGGATGTACATGTTACATACTGTTTTTATGAAGTCACAGAGAGAGTGTAGGCAAGGGAAATGGGTGAAGAAAGTCATCATGCCGTGGTGTGGGTCACAGTTAATAGGATGGATGTGGTAGTCAGGACTGTATTGGAAACCTGGGATTTAAAGGTTTTGATTATTGCAAATAGAGTTCTTTCAGGAAGTCTAAAACATGAAGAGATTTTGTATTCCTTAGATAAACTGTTGCGTAGATATGTAAGGTGGAGTTGATAGGCCTTGCAAAAATGAAAGACAAAGCCTTACTAGTTTACAGAAGGGATGAGGAAGGCAGTAAGTGTAGAGAGCTGCTTAGAGAACAATAGAGGATTAGGAAGATCTAAGATGGGAGCCTTTGGTAAAGCTAAAAGAATGGCTGCAGAAAAAAATCGGTAAAGAGTTTGACCACTGAAACTAAGAATAAGGACAAGACAGGAAGTACAAGGATGCCAAGAAACCGACATAGCTGTGGTGCGAATATTTTTGCGTCAGCCTTCAACATGGCACACGTGGAAGAAGTGCTGCTAGTAGAGGGGGAGAAAGTAAGCAGGCTAAGGTAGCCGCAGGACACAGACTGTAGGTGGTTTAGTGGTACTGAGAGCCCTGTCTCAGTGACTTGCAGGACCCCTGATAAGGCTCTGCTTTTAGACTAAAGGATAGCTAATGTGGTGCGTCTTTAAGGAATGATCTGGAATTGAGCAAATTATTATTTTGTCTTTCCTGGCGAAATATTAAGATATCTTTCAGAGGATTGTTGGAATGCTTTTTGGAGGCCAGCAAGCTAAATGGATGAAAGTCATTTTAGAATTATAGAGAGCTGATCCTTGTTAATCTACACTAATCCAATCTTACAGCTGTATCACAGTGAAGGCAGACATAGGCAGTCTTGTGGACATCAGTTAAGTGAGCTTTAGTAAATCTTTTGACTTGGTGTCAGAAGGAGACTAGTGAATAATCAGGAGGCTTAATACAGGACTAGATCAGAACAATGGGTTTGAGATTGGGTACAGATGCAGATGGTAAAAGTAGGCTTCAGACAAACTGGTGGTAAGCACATCAATGTAGTTTGTCACCAGATTAGCTACTGTCCCAGTTGTCTTACTTCTAGCCTTATTTATTGGCTTGGAAGCAAGTCTGCCCTATTCATGGATGACACTAATGTTGGGTCTGCATAAAAAGTGAAATAGCAACATGTGGGGGAGAGGTGGATGTGACAGCCTTTCAGATAAGATAGAAAAGTGAAATTTGGGCTTCATTACCAAGAAGTTTGACATGTTACCATTTGGAAAGATGAACACTTTGTTCTTCGTCATTTTGAGGGATGGGACATAAATCATTGTAGTGCGGTAGAAGAAAAAGACCTGCAAAGCATTATCATGTCCAAGGTGAATTGCTTTGTCTGTTGAGGGAACATCGTAGTTCAGAAACTGAATGCTGACATGCATTGGCAGAGATATGGATGCTAAAGAGGTGTTCATTCTTGTACTTTCAGGCCAGGCCATTGATGAGGTTATTCTTGGATATGGAATACTGCATTCAGTTATGAAGGCAGTAACTCAAAGGATATCTGATGAATTTGTCCAGCGTAGGGCTGTAAGGGAGACTGAAGAAAAACAGTATGTATATTCTTGGGAAGAGTAGGAGTTTTAGCAGTATGAGAGGACATACTGGTAGTGTTGAACTGAGATCAATGGGGAAAGGATGATTGGGAACTGAAGGCCATAATTCAGGACTTGGTGTATTAGAAGGCACTTTATGGAGGTGACAGTGGAGTCTTAATAAACCATAATGCGTTTAGTGGTTAAGTGGATTTCACTGTGATGATGAATGAGGGAGTAGATGATGGGTTAGAGTAGTGGGCTTTGGTGGGGGAGAAAGGCAGCTGCTTTGGAGATTAGTGAATGGCCTTAGATTAGGGTAGAATTCATCACTTATTCCATTTCACAGTTAGTGTGTTTTCATGTTTGTGTCTTGTTAGGGCTATTAGCTACAGTTCTGGACCTTGCTGAATGAACAATTGGTGCTACCCTAACCCTCAAATAGTAGTTGAATTCTGTTAGAACCAAGGTCATCAAGCAGCTTAATTTGTGCTAGAATTAAAAAAAAAGAGTTTTATCTCAGAAGGACTGTAGTCTACCTTTCCTCTGTTTTCAACCTGATCATCTTACAAGACCGTTGTAAATGAAGCGTACAGGTTCATTTCATATTTTCATGTGTTTATTTTATACTCACTGTACCAGTGAGGAACATCCTTACTTTTTACCCTGCTTCTGCTGAAAAGCTTTCATCACTGCTTAACCTTTCAAAGAGTCATCTGGCTTTTTGTGCTCAATTTGTACTAGTCACTTTGGTGCCAAAAGTTACACTGTCCTAAAAGAGAGTTATTGAAAAGGGACAGCCTTCTCCTCTTCACCTGCGCTTCTGATAAGGCCTCTACTTCCATCTAAGAAATTTTTCCTCCTGAGCTGCCTGTGGGGGATAGCTGTTTTAAATGTAGACTCCATTCCTAAAACTTGAAAATCCTTACTACCCTAAAAATATCTACAACTGATAATCCTGGTGCTGCATGGTGGTAACAGTAACGTGAATGGGTTGTACTGGGTTCTTTGGATATGATTGCACTGAATGACTTGCATATCATCTGTTAGCTATGCTGACTGTATCTGATTATATGCAGAAACATCACCGAGATTATCACCAACGCATGATAAAAATTATCTGTCTATGCATAACTTGTTTGATGTTATTTTTTGTTCTACTTTTCCTGATGTATTAACATGCATTCTCTATTTTATTGATACGTTTCTTGATGATTTGATACTTCGTCTTGCTGTAAGCCTGTTTTTGTCTGAATGGGGCCTATTTTTGATCACCCTATCTATCTGATCAACAAACATCAAATAAATAACAGGTCTTCTGGCTTCATATCGGTCATTATGCATAAAAATATTGAGTTTGACTAACACAGACATAATGACAACTTTGGAGTCCTACTTGCAGTAAACCAGGTTTACATGTCTGCTCTGCGTCCCCAACCCTCCCACCCCACACACACACAGTCTGGATTTTTTGCTGCTTTTGAGGATGTAACATGGCAATGACGAGTGAATCTAAAAATAATGCCCTTCTTTTTCAGCAAATAAATCCAAATATCCCACTTGGTTTGAAGTGAAACTAATTATTAATTTCCTTTTTGTGAAAATGAGTATGATTCCATTGTAATATTCTAGGAACGGATTTCTTCCAGAGAACTGTTTGGTAGTGATCCCGTTTTTCTCTGTATATATTTTTTTCAAGAATGTTTTATTTTATTTTCATATTATAAAACATGATCGCTTAACAGTTAACAGTTTCACTGTTATTTGAGACAGTAAAACAACCGAGCAAGCATACAAAGAAATAAGAAACCATAATCAAACAAGTTAAAAAGGCTCTAACAAACTTATGTACACTATATGCAATATGTGCTGCAAAGAGAGAGGGTCTGATGATAGAAGAACGATAGAAAACACAAACAGGTTTATGTTACTGTATTACAAAAGGAAATCGAATAGCTATAAGGCAAACGTCTATATAATGTCACCAATGAAATTTTAAAATTAAGGTAAAGAATTTACTTGCGTTTACTTAAAATAAGATTACAATATTGCCTGTTTTAATCTTTTAGTAGTTGTTCTAGGAGAAGGTTCCAGTATTTTGATAATACTAGCGTTTATTTCTATTCCTTGTTATAAGTTTATGTGAGTTTATATATCTGATCGTCATGCTTCTGAAGCCTACTCAAGAGAGCTTGGATGGATCTAACCAGTTTTGAGTAATGTAAAGTTTGGCTAATGCAAAGAAAGTTATTAGAATGTGCATTTTTAGCTTTGATAGTTTCTGAGTGGTAATATTAAAAATGGCAAATTCCCAAGAGAGCATTGATTTTTCATAGCCCATTTTTTCTAATCTCATCTCTCTCTCTATTTTTTAGCTGAGATTGGAGACTTTGATGAAACCGTAGACCGTCAGCATTTGGCAAGTAACAAATATATTCCTCAACAAGAAACACTAGAAGATAAGATTATGGAATTTCATCGCAGACATATGTAAGTATATGTTTCTGATACTGCCTTTTCTTAAACAATTTTCAGATTATACCCATGAAGGAAAAACAAGATGGTGTCATTCTACCCACAGCAAAATGCTATGGCTTGACTGAACATTCACAAAGCTTGAAGGCAGCCTGAGTCATTTGTTTTGTGCTAATTCATCAAATGAGACTGGACAGCTTTCATAAAGGAAATGAACCAGAAATGTAGAAGGTTGTGAACACTTAGTCCAGTTGTATAGAAAATAGTAAATGTATGTGTTGTAACACTTGTCCTCATCAAAGTTTTTGCCATAGCATATCAAATTGTTGAAACAGAACGTTTCTAGACTGTCAACATACAGAAGCAACAGCAGCAGCAGAGCAAGTTTAAAATGACAAAAGCAGAAATAGGCTTCACGAAACAGAACTGCTGTCAAATAAAGAAAAGAAAGGCTATTTCCCCATGTAGGGAGCTGTGCTGCTTTACCCCCCCAAAGTAAATATAACACCATCTGAGGTTGCTATACCTTTGAGGAAAAGGTCATATGTGAAGTTGTTTAATCTCGCCTTCATTCTTACTGATGGGTTTGGAGCCGACTCGGCCAGAATGCAAAAGCTCGAGGTTTTCAACCAGCTTGTGGCCTGTTCCCTATCCCATGATGGCACTGGTGCTTCCCTCAGATCTCATTTGCTGCTGCAACAGATCGTGCATTTCACCAGCTCTGGCCAGTGAAATTTAAGTATATTTCTTATTATTAATCGTTTTTATACTCCTGTCTCTTTATTTAGCTAATAGTATGTTAGATTAGTTAGTTGGATAGCTAGAGGAGAATTATCCTCAGTGCCTGTGCATGTCTTTACTTTAGAGTTTCTCTCGGTGTGTGGATTTTTTTTTATTAGGCCTAGTTTAAAACTCCCTATTAGTATAGTTTACATATTTCATAGCTTCTCTATCTTTGTGTGTTACTTGTAGGTATAGGCACTGTTTAAGCCCTTTTTTCATCAGGGCATCTGTATATCTATATATATATCTATATATATATATATATATATATATATATATATATATTTATCTTAGTAGTGTTTCTTGACAGCCTAGATTTTGAGGCTAATTTTTTTCCCTTAGTCGTTAAATTTTAGGCTGAGTTGCCCTTAAAAATGTTGTTATTGCCTGTTTAAGTTAGAAGGCTTTATAACTTTGTGTGTGTGTGTGTCTGTGTGTCTGTGTGTGTGATAGCTTTAGGGTTTGGTGAAAGCCCATGTTAGTTATAGGGCATCAAGATATATATTGCTAGTTTTTCAGCTGTGTGGATTGTTATTTTTTGTAGCATGTCCCAGCAAGAAAAATCAAAGTCCAGTTTTAAGAAATGTCCTAAGTGTGGACAAAAGATGTCCATAACTGACGGACACTCAGATTGTGTTTATTGTTTAGGTGAGGTTCACCTGCAGGAGAACTACTCTATATGACATTCCTTTAGCAGTAGAGTGTTGCATGAAAGGAAGAGTAAGTTGATTGCTAGGGGCCTAGTTAAATCTTGCTTTTAAGAATTTCTAGGCGAAGACAATACCCAGGACAAGACATCTAAACCATCAAAAGCTTCTTCTGGATCGGAGCCGAAAAAAGGTTCATCAACTCCAAGCCTATCAGACAAACCATCTACTTTGGCTCCACAGGTATCGGAACTGACAGTTGTGGTTGTTGGTAGGAGCCAGTATCTCCTACCCTCAAGTCACCCATCCTCAAGGCTTTCAGACATGGATGTGCATCGTGTGGTGCAGAGGCTGCTGCAGACACTGGAGCTGGCCAAACTTTTGTCAGTGCCAACCATCAGGGCTTCGGAACCATCCAAAACCCTTCCTGCTTCTTCTATTCCTCCTCTGACCCAACTTGAGGTTTTGGAGCCAGAGTGTTCAGAGCTGATGATTGTGGAACCATCAGAGCCAACACCTGTTCCAGGCCTGTCGGTTCTGACAGCTCAGACTTCCTCTGTGCCTACCGTAAAGTCTCGGAGCCAACACTCACCAGTCGGGTTTGGAGAGGATAGTTGAACTGACTTTTTGCTTCCGACTTTGCCTCTTGGGGCTTCAGCTTGGATGAGTTTGGTGCCTACCTCAGGCTCGGAGCCCACCGCTTCAGTGCGGAGGGAGTTACCTGCCTCTTTGGATTCAGGGGTTCCTTCTCATCAGAGCTGGGGGGAATTTGATGCTATGAGGAGAGTATTCTCCCCTCGGGACTCCACATCACCAGGACTGGTAACCTCCTCCCCTAAAGTGCCTTTGTCTGCCTCTGCTTCATAGATTTCACAAAAGCGTAGAGATCCAGCACCTCAGTATGCCCCATCGGGTGAACCCTACTCTTCCGAGTCCTCACCACAGATGAGGTTTCCAAGAAGAGGTTATGCAAGAGGAAGCATCTAGATTCCTGCAAGAATCCATCACTTCAGACACTGACTTAGATGAGTTAGAAGGGTCCCCGCAGTCTCCCTCGGAGGATATCTCCTTTGCAGATATCTTGGAAATTCTTAAACAGAGGGGTGGCTGGAAGTCCATTAAACCCTACTGATGAGTCAGTCCTCCTGAAGGCCTTCGGGTCTCAGCCTCCACCACTTGGGTGTCTCCACCTTTTGAAGAGCTGATGGAACTAATCTCACAAAAGGCGTGGAAGTCCCCGAATACCATGGAAAGATGTCCCTCAGAGGCCTAATAAATTTATAAGTTCTTCCCAGGACAAGGCCTTTCTAACCAAAGGAGTACCTGTTGATGCCATGGTGGTGGCGGCAGCCACCAAAAAGGAATTGTTGGAAACTTCTGTGTCTGTCCATCTTCCTAATAAGGATTCTAGGATCATGGACAGATATGGAAAGCACATGTTTAGTTCAGCGTCCTTTGCCCTCTGATTGCTGAACTATCTCACACATTTTACTAGACTACAAAAAGAGCTGGGTTATACTCTTCAGGGTTCCGTAGCTGCAGGGATATCCAATAAAGTAACTTCCCAGCTTGCTACCCTCAATTCCCTTGTAAACTCTTCCATACATTTGGTTTCGTACACAGCTGATGGAATGACTAGGGCAGTGGGTACAGGAATTGCTCTTAGGAGACATTCCTGGATGCACTTATGTTCCTTTGCGGAGCCCTTCAAGTCATCCTTTGTTAACACCCCTTTCGATGGCTCGTCTCTTCTTGGACCCAAAGTGAAAGAAATGCTTACCAGGAGTGAACAGGACGGAAAGGCTGTGTCTGCCGGCGGAGTCCATCTTTCCACCCCTTCTAGACCTTACCCCAAAGGTCAGAAGGGAGGGAAGATGTGGTTCTGTAAAACTCAAGGATCTTTCCTGGACACTCGTGATGAACCCTCCTCTCAAGGCAGAGGAGGGGGTAATAATGAAAGACGCCATCCACGCAGCAGAGGGGGTCCGCTGAATCAGGGTGACAGAGATCATTTCTTTGGAAATCCTTATCAGCGCTCCTGAAAGGAGGTTCACCTGTCCATCTCTGGAGGCAGTTGGGGGATGCTTATCTTTGTACCCAGACACCTGGCAAAAAATAGTAAAAGATCACTGGGTACAAAGCATCATATCCAGATGATACTCCATTCCCTTTGCCACCCCACCTCCTCTTGTAAGGAAAATCCCGGACGTTCCACCCAGTCACAGGAAACAAGCAACCATAGAGATTCAAAGGTTGCTAAAAAAAAAAAAAAAGAGTCATCCAGCCAGTCCCGGCAGACCACAGAGGATCCGGAACTTACTCAAGGTTCTTTTTAGTTCCAAAGAAAACAGGGGACTGGAGACCCATTTTGGATCTCGGCAGACTAAACAAATCTGTCAAAAAGACAAAGTTCCAGATGATCACGCTACAGTCGATATTTCCCTTTCTCAGAAAAGACAATTAGATGTGCTCGATAGATCTCCAGGATGCATACTACCACGTCAAAATGGCCAGACCATCCAGAGATCATCTGCGCTTTCGGCTGGGAACCAGTCACTACCAGTTTCGAGCTCTGCCCTTTGGTCTCACTACAGCCCCCAGAGTGTTCACCAAATGCATGGCAGTAGTCACGGCTCACCTGAGACGTTTAGGATTCCAGGTGTTTCCTTACCTGGATGACTGGCTACTCACCACCACCACCACCACCAGGCATCAACTCATACAAGCAAGGGACACAACCTTAAACCTCTGCAGCCAGTTGGAGATTACCATAAATTCAGAAAAATCTTCCTTGTTGCATCCAAACTTACCATTTTTATAGGAGCAGACATAGATACCATTTCCATGACCATAATACTTCCATCAAAAAGGGTTTGTGATCTACGAAAACAGGTCCTGACTCTTCTATCAAAAGAAAAAGCCGCAGCTTCAATGGTGCTCAAATTATTGAGGACAATGGCGGCGGCAGTCATTGTGATTCCTTTAGGTTGAATGCATATGCATATACTGCAGTGGCTTCTGTTCACTCAATGGTCCTTTCAAGAACTTCCAATGTCACATCGAATTGCGATAAACTCATGCAGGAACGACCATCGTTGGTGGCTGACAAGTCAACAAGTAACAATAGGTCTCCCCTTTGTTCTACCCCCTCCCATTGCCACGGTGATCACGGACGGCACCCTGATTGGGTGGGGGGGGCATTATCAGGGAAGAACAACCCAAAACACGTGGAAGGACCACGAGGCTCACCTGCATATCAATGTCCTAGAGATGAGTGTGGTACTTCTAGCATTGCAGTCCTTTCAAGACTCCCTTCCTCTAGGGACTATTGCAATTCAGATGGACATGTCAGTGATCTGGTACATAAACAAACCAGGAGGAACCAGATCTTACCCCCTATGTCAAGAGGCCCTGAGAGTATGGCAGTGGGCAACTTCCACCCGGCGCTTTCTGATAGTGACGCACATCCAGGGGAAGTCCAATGTGATAGCAGCCAGATTGAGCAGAGCAATTCTTTTGCCTCATGAGTGGTCCCTGAAACAAGAAGTGGCAGAAAGGATATTCCGCAGATGGGGCCGGCCTTGTTGCGACTTCTTTGCAACTCCAACAAACATGAAATGCAGCAGCTATTTTGCCCATATCCCTCCTATGGGAGATTCCCCAAGGGACGTGCTTGTACACAGTTGGGCCCCGGGTCTCCAGCCTTTCCACTGATACCCAAAGTTTTATAGAAAGCAAAGACTCTGGGAAGGACCATAATTCTAATAACCCCTTACTGGCCTCATCAGATTTGGTTCCCCTTTCTTCAGCCTCATCTACTGGAAGAACCTTGGATTCTGGACCCAGTTCCCAATCTTCTGATTCATCAGGGGCTGTTCATCATGCTCTTCATGCCCTCAAATTGACAGCTTGGCTGCTCCAGTTCCAAGAATAGCCAGGTTTCAGAACCTCTCAGCTGCAACTCAGCACATTCTACCATCCCCTCATAAAGCCTCTACCAGGAAGTTATACCTTAGTAAATGGAAAAGGTTTTCTATATGGGCATTTCAAAACAGTACTGACCTGTATCATGCTTCAGTTTCATCCATTTTAGAGTTTTTGATCAAACTTTTCAATGAAGGGGCAGCTGCAGCAACCATTAGGGTTCAATTGGCAGCAATTTCTAACTTTCATTTGGGTGATCAAGGGTCTAGTGTCATGTTTCAGAGGCTCTCTAAAGCATTTCTTAAGGGTACTGTTCATTTGAGACCCCCCATTAAATCCCTGGCGACACCATGGAATCTAAATTTCGTTCTTTCACGAATCATCCTACCCCCATTTGAACCAGCCTCATCTTGTGACCTGAAATATCTGTCATGGAAAACCATTTTTCTAGTAGCTATTACTTCTGCTCAGAGGGTTTCAGAGTTACAGGCCTTGTCCATAAACCCCCCATATTTGATTTTTCATAATGACAGAGTTTCACTTAGGAAAAAAAACGTCAGTTTTACCTAAGGTTTGTTCAGAGAGAAATCTTAACCAGACTATAGAATTACCTGTTTTTTCCCCAAAATATACTAATCAGATGGAATGTATGCTGCATAAGCTTGATGTCAACAGGCAGCTTTGATTTTATTTACACAGGACCAAGGACTTTAGAAAGTCAGAACAGCTCTTCCTTTCGTTCTCATATTCAAAGAAAGGTGCTCCAGTGGTAAAAACCACCTTGTCAAAATGGCTATCAGATTGTATCTCCTTTACATATAGTTCTGTTCACATGCCATTACATCAAAAAGTAAAGGCCCACTCAACTAGAGCTGTCTCCACATCTACAACCTTTCTGGCCAAGCTACCAATAGATTCCATTTGTGCAGCAGCCATGTGGTGTAGTCCTGATACCTTCATCACTCATTACAAGATGGATAGGGCCTCCAGGGACAGGGCCTCCTTTGGTTCTACTGTCCTGAAGAATATACTCCCATGTGCCACCAGAGAAAGATGGTGCTTGGGATGCTAACCCATCAGTAAGAATGAAGGCAAGATTGGACAACTTCACATAAAGAAGTTATGTACTCAACCATAATGTTCCATGTGAGTTGTTCATCTCGCCTTCATTCTTACGTCGCACCCTCCTAACCCCCTTCCCGTTTTCTTCGGGACCGAGAAGTTGGACGACTCATGGCAGTGTTGGTCTTTGTCTGGTTTATTCTTGATATTGCTATTAGAAAATTTTATATATTATCTTTACGTTAGTTGGCAGCAAACAAGATCTGAGGAAAGCACCAATGCATCATGGGATAGGGAGTAGGCCACGAGCTGGTTGAAAACCTTGAGCTTTTGCATTTTGGCTGAGTTGGAACTGAGGATCGGCTCCGAACCCATCAGTAAGAATAAAGGCGAGATGAACAACTCACATGGAACGTTATGGTGAGTACATAACTTCTTTTTCTCCATTACAGGAGTCTTAAGAGTAGCATCCTTTATTTTGTTTTTGTAGAGAATAATCTTGTTTTGCTAAGACTGCATTTAATGTTTTGTTATTTGGTCAATTTACAGATTTTCTTCTGTTATTTTGGTGACTCATTACTCCTTTTCAATTCACTTTCAACAGTGCAGTATACCACTATTTTTTATTGGAAATTTGCTGAAGATGTTAATTGGCTGGTTACAGTGCATGTTTTGCAGCTGTGGAAAGTGGCAATGTTCTGTAGTCCTATCTTGCCTTCATTCTTACATATGGGCCCCGACTCGGCTGATTATAAAGCTCTAAGTCTCTCAGTTGGCTCATGGCAAGGTAGGTATCCCATAGTGCACTAGTAAGAATCCCCAGATCTCGTTTGCCGCATCTACGAGTTCAGAAGTGCTTTCTTTCTTAGCCGTGGCTAAGTTGGATTTTTCTTCATTATTATTGTTCATAGTGATAATTTTTTCATAATAGTATTAGCTGAGTTTATATAGCTTAGTCGTTGTTATTGTAGACAGAAAATAGTAGTGTGTTTTTCAAAGTTGTTATTGAAAACTTGTTGGCCATTGCAAACGCAGGCCCTTTGTGTTCTCTGAGTGGTATCCGTTTCTTGGTGTGCTAGTTTTTTGCTATAATTACATAGTTTAGCGCAGGTCCGGGTTAGTCTTAAGAGTAGCATCCTTTATTTTGTTTTTGTAGAGAATAATCTTGTTTTGCTAAGACTACCTTTAATGTTTTATTATTTGGTCAAGTTACAGATTCTGTTCTGTTGTTTTGGTGACTCATTACTCTTTTGATTCACTTTCATCCATGCAGTATACCACTGTTTTCGCTTTTTATTGGAAACTTGCTGAAGGTGTTACTTGGCTGGTTACAGTGCATGTTTTGCAGCTGTGGAACTAGTCATTTCAATCATAAGTTAATTTCAGTTATGAATAACATGCATCATTTTCTTTTATGTGCCATTGTCAGTGGCTCAACAGGTAGCACACTTACCTTTAGTGATGGAAAATCAGAAGGCTGAGGATTCTTTTCTCACACCAGGTACTTGGATTCCTTTTTCCAACACTGATAGTGCAGTGCAGCATAAGGGGAGGGCTGCACTTCTGACAGTGCTGTCCTTTGGTTACGATATTAAACCATGGTCTCATCTCCCTGAATTGGTGGTGCCTCATATGGATGGAAAAAAGATCCCAAGACACTTATTTTAAGAGTAGGGGGAGTTTCCTGATGCTCTGGCCAAATTTTCATAGTATTAAACATCACATTGGGTCTCCACAGAAAAGAGGCCACTGATTAGTGGACCTAATATGGTCAGCAAAGTGTAACATAACATACAAAATTCCGTGGCTATCTCTACTTCCCACCATGGTTTTCAAAATTCTTCCTTTGCTTCCTTGAAAGTGTGTAAGGCCTTTCATAGATGAACTTTTTTCATCAGGCTTCCATGTAAGGAACCTGCTCCAACTTAAGGAGCTCTCTGTTATGCTTGAAAAGTGCATTTTGCCTCCCTTTGAGACAGCTTCTAGGGTGCCTTTGACAGGTCTTTCCTGGAAAACCGTTTCCCCTTTTGCTGTCACTTCAGCTGGGCAAATGTTTGGGTTACAAGCCTTGTTTGTCAATCGTATGTATGTGATTTTTCACTAACATAAATGGTCCTGTGAATGAACCCACCCATCCTACCTAAATTTTAACCAGTTCATTTAATCTTTTTTTTTCCCCCAGTTACTTCAGTAAAGGAGAGTGCCTGTTGTACTGTATGGATGTGCACAGGAATTTACATTTTTACTGCGGTGGTGGTGCTGCGGTAGCGTTGTCACCTCACAGTAAGACGTCCTATTCGATTCTCAGCTAGAGCTTCTTCTGTGTGGAGACATGCGTGAATGGGCGTACCTTCGTTGAAGGTTGTGCATCAGAGCTGGCAACAGCGTAAAATCTACTGCCAATCATTAGCGGACCGGAGTTCCACTGTGGCGACCCCTAACCGGGAAAAGCCGAAAGACACAACAACAACAACAACAACTTGAAAAGAACCAAAGACTGCATACAAGATATGCAGTTGGGTAGTTAACAAAGGGTTTTAAAGTTTCCAAGACCACTTTGCTTGCATATATTTTAGAATGTATTACTTTTTATATGATACAGTAAAACATTACTTTTACAACTAAGAGTTGGTTTCATAAGCGCTGTGGCTTCCTATCAGGCTTTTTTTGTAAGAATTCTTCTGTTGATGTTTGTACAGTTGCAACTTAAACCATTTTAACTACTTTTGCAAGGCTTTACATATTCAGCATGATGCCTAAGTTTTGATTCTCGTAATATCACCCAAAAAAAACAGAAAAGACCAGTCCATCTTGAAGAAGTAACAGCTGTAAATCAGGTGCCCAAATATTATGACCACTGAAGGTGAAGAATACCAAATAAATAGTTGAAATGTATTTATTTTATTCAGAAGCAGTTGTTAAGCGCTGTTGTCCTTGTTAAATTTAGGATTTCATCAGAATGATACATACTGAAAGAAACTGGTATATGTACAGAAACTGTAGTCTAACCCACAGTAATTAAATAAAATGAATCAATGGAAAACAGCCTTACATCATCTTAAAAAGCCATGCCATCCATAATATTTATTTTATTTATTATAAATAAAATATTATATATATATATATATATATATATATATATATATATATATATATATATATATATATACAGAGATAGAGAGAGAGAGTAAAATTATATATAGACACACACAACAGAGGTAAAATTGAAGTATTACTGAACCTGTGGAATGTCATTTATTTTATTATTAATTTTTTTATTTATTATTTGTAGTTTTCATTTTTGTCTCTGTCACCTGCCAACAAGTTTTACTATCTTAACACTACATATTCTTTTTTTGTTGCTCCATCCTGCTAGCTTAAGCAGGAGGTGAGGTCAAACTTGGGTGCTACCTGGACAATATCGACACTAGTTGGAATACTGTTATAACCTAAGCCTTCCCTGCAAGTGTTGTTGAAATCTTTGTCAAAGCAGGATGTGCATTGCCAAGTGTTTGAAGTGTGTTTTCTCATGCCGAACTCTGCCTGCATTTTACGTATGCAGCCTGTGCTAGACAATACCTTTGAAAAGGGTCTACCTGAACCCTTTACTGTTGGATGGACAAAGCAAACCAACGTTTGCCACCTTGCTTCTTTCCTTCAATCAAGCTACTCGCTTCTGGGTTTTATAACAAAACATGTCACTGGGGCTGCAGTTATAGTTCAGTCTCTGCACCACAGGGCCAACATCTGAAGTTGTGAATTTAACCTAATGCTTACATGTACTGTAAGAAATCTTATTAGTTAAGAGGTATTTTATTTTGTATGTGTTAGTGTAGGGCTAGTGTTTGCAGAGATATGAAGAAGGGATGACAAAATGAATATATCAAACAGTATTATAGAAGGGTAGCACTTGTTGTACCTAGTGTATATATGATGTTTGTTTTTTGTTTCTTTCTTACACTCTATGGTAAAGATAAATTCTCTTGGCATGTGATGTAACAAATATTCGTAAAGAATATTAGCACTGTAATTACATTGTTTAAAGGTTACTATTGTGATGTATAAATATGAATATCACGGTGAAAAAGGAAAATAAAAATATTTGAAAGCAAAAAAAAAATTCTTGTGCAGAAAGTTGGAAAGAACTTTGTTAATGTACGTCTGTGTTAAGTACCTTAACAAGTGTTTTACAAAGTTCTGCTATCATATTGCAGAACCCTGTTGCCTAGAAACAGTTTAAATGCTATGTTTGTATTGTTTGATAATGGATTGTTTTGGAACAAATAGATATTTCCTGCTGTTGTCAATTAAGCAGACATTTTCAGTGCAGCTTCTGACTTCACTGTAGGCTGCTCTTCTGAACACTAATGAGGCAGCCTAGCAGAACAGCAAGGAAAGATTCTTTAAAGATTAATTATTTCATGCTCATGGGAAGCAGCAGTCATATTGGCAGGAGGGTGATTTTATTTAAATACCATCCAGTGTTAATTAAAAACAACATTTATGTGAAACACTTAATTCAGCACTGTTAGGAGTTTTACTGATTTGTTTCAGATGAATTGAAATTTTCCTCCAAAGTAGAAACAAAAACAGGCAAACACATTTGTCTAAGTTGTCTGTAAGCACAACTGATATTGTAAAAAAGTGCTGCTTTTATGTAAGGATGTTTTGAAAAGCGAGCAGTAGGGATAGATCTGGGTGGTCAGGCTTTGGCCAAACCATGTAGCAGCAGTGCTTCTAGATTACTTTTTATGTTGCAGCATTTCTTTTTAGGTGCTTCAGGCTTGATCTGTTGAGAAGTCAATTATTGTTAAACTCTTGATTGGCTGAGTTTTGTTAAAAAAGGTAGTATGATCAACAGCATGTTTCGTGAGCTAATAAACGTGAAAAAAATCTAGTGTTTGTATGGTGTCACTTTTTTATAACATGACCATATCCCAGGTGAAATTTTCAGTTGTAAACCTTTGTACTGGTACATCTTTCATAGGGTACATATCTTTCTTAAATAGCAAATACATACCACATAATGAGGGTTTTATTAGAATTGTGTTACCTTAGTCCAAAAGACAGGAGCTATATAAGTATTGAGATAATGCATACAATCGGTGCCCTTAAGGAGCACTCATATAGTGTGCAAATATCTCATCTGGCAGAAGGATGTCTGTTGTCATCAAGCAGTAGAACGGAAACTGCAGGCTTTGTCAGCTCACTGTCTAAAACATTCCCAGACACAATGCCCCTCAACTTTACTCATAATAATCAGCTGGCTAGTTGTCTCTCTCATGCTATTTAAACAACTTGCACCAGCGGTAAAATTACCCAAGGCTACTTGGAGTTTAAAGTTGTTATGTTCTTCATGTTTCACTGTTGCAGTTGTAACATTTGGGTTATCCCTGCCAGGGTAGCCCTCGGCCGGCCTGAATACCAGAGACGTAGTATTTCTGTGTTGGTTACTGTCGCTTGAGGACTGACGTCAGGTCATCAGTGGTATAAAGAAAGGCATCTGACACCATTACATCAGTCTTTCTTGCCATGGAGCCTACGGCCATACCACCCTGAATCCGCCCGATCTCATCTGATCTCGGAAGCTAACCAGGGTCGGGCCTGGTTAGTACTTGGATGGGAGAACGCCTGGGACTACCAGGTGCTGTAGGCTGTGGTTTTGATACCCTAGAAGCTTCTTGCAGGGCAGCAGTCACCAGATCTGTCATTAGAAGACATGCATGGCTTAAGGAACAACCCCTGACAGACCATGTCAAATCAAAACTGTTGGTTGCACCCTTGCATAAAGATAACTTATTTGGCACTAAGGCAGAAGAGGTCTTAAAAAAGATGGAAGAAAAAGCAAAATCTATGCAGACTGTTGAACATTTCTTACAGGTCCATCCCCCTAGGTTCAGCAGGCATTTTCCCTGCAAGTACTGGTCCTTTCCTGCTCTGAGTAGACAGGGCCAGCCGAGGCCCATGGAAACAGACCCCCCCCCAAAGACAGCAGCCCCAGGGATTGCAGAGACCTAAGCATTGGACTACCTCCACTTCAAAACCAGGGAGTTCTAAGCCACCCCCTTATGGTAAGAACTCACAATAACTCGCCCCCTCCTGAACTCTCCTCTGCCTACCTTCACATACCCCTAGGAGGAAAACTCTCCTTTCACTCAAGCACTTAGCCCACCATTACCAAGGATCAATGGGTTCTGAACATTTTGTCTCAGGGGTACAAATTCTCCTTCCACATCCTTCCAACCCCAAAAGGGTTTCCAGATCTACCACCAAATCAGTGGGCAGAGCCACAAAAGCAAATCCATTCCCTGCTCTCCTTGGAGGCAGTAGAGCATGTTCCTGCAGAGCAGATAGGCCAAGGCTTCTACTCCAGACTTTTTCTGGTGCCAAGGAAAGAGGACACCTGGCACCCCATCCTCGATCTATCCATTCTAGACACCTTCCTGGTGATCCCAAAATTCGAAATGCTCATCCTCCAGCAGCTGCTACCCATGCTCTCAAAGGAGGCTTGGCTAGCCACCCTGGACCTAAAAGTGGCCTACCTCCACATTCCTATCAGGGAGACCTGCAGAAAATATCTCCCCTTCAGGGAAGGATCTCAACACTTTCAGTTCTCTGCACTTCCCTTTGGCTTATCTAGTGCTCCCAGAGTTTTCAAAAAATGCCTGGCGCTGGCCATTGCCTTTTGCAGACAAAGAAATATTCAGATTTTACCCCTACTTAGACGACTGCCTTATTCAGGCAGACAGCCTGGAAAAGCTGCTCAAAGACCTGCCTTTGTAAAGGACCTACTAACCTCCCTAGGGAACACAGTCAACGAAAAGAAATCCAAACAGGTACCCACCAAAAGGATAGTCTTCCTGGGAGCAAGTCCGGACACAGCATCCCAGATGGCATGCCTTACACTAGAGAAACACATTTTCCTATCAGCTTACTTCTCTTAACTGGCCACCAGGCCCCAGCCTTCTGCAAGGGAAATCCTGCAAGCCCTGGGGTTCATGGCATCTTGCATACTCCTCATTCCATATGCCAGACTGCATATGAGGAAACTTCAGTGGTACCTAAAGAGCCTTTGGTGTCAACACTCTCAAGACCTGGAAACTCTTCTGCCTATTATTCCTTGCCTGAGGAAGGAATTTTTTTGGTGGGGAACAGCCTGCTCCCACAACAAGGGACTGCCCTTCTCCCCACACTCCGCCGTCCAGACCCTCACCACAGACGCATCAGACTACACATGGGGTGCACACCTGGACAGCAGGTGCATACAGGGCCAGTGGAACCCCCAGCAACTCCCCCTGCACATCAATCAAAAAGAGATGATGGCTGTGCAGCAAGCCTTGATGGCTTTCAAACCCCATCTCTCTCCAGGGGATCTCCTGATCAAAACAGACAACACCACTGTGATGTGGTACATCGACAAGCAGGGAGGGACTCACTCCTACCCGCTATGCAGGCTGGCCATGACCCTTTGGTTCACAGCCTTGTCCATGCAAATACACCTTTTACCACAAAACCTGCCAGGCTCTCTCAACTCCCTGGCAGACCAATTAAGCACAGAATGGTCTTGGACCTCCACGAGTGGCAGCTCAACAAAAACACCTTCTTCCTAATAACTCAGAAATGGGGAACCCCGTTGGTCGACCTCTTTGCCTCCCACACCAACCATCAGTTCAGCAAATTCTGCACCAGGGAGCATCACTGCATGGCTTGGAAAGTGGATGCCCTGTCCTTCCCCTGGGTAAACCTCTCGGTCTGTGCCTTTCCTCTCCTACCTCTCATTCCCAGGGTACTGCTCAAAATAAGGGAGGAAAAACCAAGGACCATTTTCATAGCTCCAGACTGGCCCAGACAGCACTGGTACCCCTTGCTGCGCAGCCTGTCCCCGCTGCCTCCATGGAATCTTCCTCAGATTCCAAACCTCCTATCCCAGAGGGAAGGGGAATTCATGCAGCCCAATTGCAGACACTCAGTTTGGCAGCTTGGCTTATACCCTAACCCCTGATCAATTTGCCATCCTCAGTAAACAGGTTCTGGATGTTATCCAAGAGGCCAGACGCCTTAGCACCAGAAAGTCTTATGCAGATAAATAGAAAAGGTTCTGCACCTGGATCCAGGTTAAGGGGGCCAGGATGTCACAGCCCTCCATCCCTCTCATTCTGGATTACTTAGCTGACCTACTACACAGTGGTTTCTCTTTCTCCTCTATAAAAATTCTTCTCTGCTCTTTCTGCTCATTTTCCCACTGAGCAGCCTCTTTTTTTCACACCCTCTGATTAAACAGTTCCTCAGAGGGGCTAGCAATTTGAACCCCCCCCCCAGAAGGGCACCAACACCAGCTTGGGACCTTAACTTTTTCTTGGAAAAGCTTACCCTGCCCCCTTTCAAACCAGCTTCTTCTGCAGAGCTAAAATTTCTCTCCTGGAAGGCAGCCTTCCTCCTGGCCATCACTTCAGCCAGAAGAGTCTCTGAGTTGCAAGCACATGGTTGTGGAACCCTTCATCATCTTCCATGCAGACAGGGTTATCCCTCAGACCTAATCCATCCTTCATGCCCAAGGTGGTGTCCAGTGTGGCTCTCAATCAATCCATCCATTTACCCACCTTCTTTCCTAACCCCCAAAACAAAGGGGAAAAGATTCTGCACTCTCTAGATGTGCACAGAAAGCCCAGATACTATCTGGACAGGACTAAACCCTTCAGAAAGTCTGATCAATTGCTGGTTAGCTTTGCTTCAGAGGCAGAAGGCAAAGCCGTCTCCAAGCAAACTATTTCTAAATGGAGAGCACGCTGCATCCATTTCTGCTACATACAGCATGGCAAACCTCCCCCCAGTGGGGCCAGGACACACTCAACCAGAGCAGCCTCCACCTCTGCAGCTTTCCTCAGAGGTGTCCCCACCAGGGACATCCTGGAGGCTGCCACCTGGACATCTGTTCATACTTTTACCAAACATTACCACCTGCCACTCTTCTCCAAATCCAGGGCAGGATTTAGCTCTGGAGTCTTGCAGGGCATGCTAGCCAGCCCCTAGCTTCCTGGACTGCCTCCACCCATTTCTTCAGCTTTGGGAATCTACCCAAATTTGACAACTGCAACAGTGAAACACGAAGAACATAGTACATTTGTGTACACTTACCATACATGTAGATGTTCGAGTGTATTCACTGTTGCAGTCCTGGTTTCCCTCCCTCCCTCCCTCCATCCCCCTTTCTCTTTTTCTTCCTTTCTTTCATTGTTGTTCTCTTTTCCTTACAAGGGACATATTGGTATTTATTTTCCACTGGTGGGGTTTTACCCCCAGAGCCTGGCCTTCTACTTTGGGGGCTCCTGACAGGTTAGGGCAAGAAAAACTGATGTAATGGCGTCGGATGCCTTTCTTTATACCTCTGGCGACCTGGCATCAGTCCTCAAGTGACAGCAACTGATGCAGAAATACTAAGTCTCTGGTATTCAGGCCGGACGAGGGCTACCCTGGCAGGGATAACCCAAATGTGACTACTGCAACAGTGAATACACTCGAACATCTACATTTATGGTAGGTGTACACAACTGTACTTTACTTGTCTTCATGGTGCAGAGAGGTACAGCCATCACTGCGATGCAGATGACCAAGGTTCGATTAGCGTCCCTGCTACTGAAGGAACCAGGCAAGGAGGATGAAGAATGAAAGGCGTGGCCCATGCCTCTGTCGGGAGATTTCAAAAAGTAGTGAAGAATCTTCAGATAGCCTATGTAGAAGATTGTAGAGGAATGAGAAGTGTACTAATTGATTCCCTGAGAGACTAGCTGTTATATAGAATAGGCTACCAAATTAGATTAAAGCAAGCATTAGTTTAGATGTTTTTAAGAACAACATTGACATTTACTTACTATGGGAATAACTGATTTTGGTATATAGGTGGGACAGAAGGGTATTATTACCCATGTCAAAAATATTTGTATACATGTATGTGTGTATTGCATGCACTCTTGAGGCACACTGGGTAGTGCTAACTCCTTGGTGAAGACCAAGATGCTCAACACGTATATCGAGAGGAGGGACAGAGCTACTAGAGTTGTTTGACTTGAGGAAGACAGTTTAAGGAAAATCTGACCTTTGTTACTTCTTTAATCCCCGGACTATCCAAGACAGAAAGACAGAAGTTGTTAGTTTTGCAGCTGTACCTCCACCCCTGGAGAGGATTTGACTTCAGCACAGTAATGGGGTCAACTCCTTTGGTCACATGGACTAAGCCTCAAGTCTTATAATTCCTCAAAGAGAAATGGGCAAGGGTCATGAGAGAGCTAGAGAATAAGGAATAAGCATTCTGATGCCATTATCCATTACGTTTCTGAAAATTTTCCTGGAACCATTGTTTTTGGACATAGACTATGGGAAGATTATGAGGGCTTTACTTTACGTGCAGCAAGAAATGTATCATGCCTCTCCCACCTCTGGTACTAGGGCAAATAGAGGCACTCCATCCCTGCTCACCTTTTAATCACAGTTTGTCTCACCATCCCCCATTTTTGCATCTGTACCAAAGAGGATAGTCACAAACCTTCAGAGTCAGACATTGAACTCAGAGTCTCATAGCTCACAGTATTGGGCTTGAGAGTGATGGATCCATTATCCCCACTGCTGCTGTTCAAACTACCAACATTGAGCTCTGCACCGATTTTTTCATTGTCAGTCAGCCTCAGTGGATTTTTGGCCTCTCTTCATTGGCATATTCAGCTTCTGCTATGGCTTTGAAATCAATATCAGCACTTAAGATGCAAACAGTTATGCATTTTCTACCTTCAGCATCTTTACCTGAGTCACTGTTGGCCTAGACCAGATACATTTCTGTGGCTATTCCTTTAGCACCCCAATCCTTCTTGAAAGGAGGAGGAACCAGAAGTATTTTGCAGGATCAGCCAAGTGCATGTAGGTTGGTTCATGCTTCTTGTGTTTGCTCAATCCCCCAGAGGTCAGGTAGGAAAAAATCCATCTTGTCCTCAAAGATCAGGTAGGAATCACTTATACACCCTCCCCCGGCCACACACACACACACACACACACACACACACGCCTCATCAATCTCCACAGAAGATCCTGTAAGAAACCTTTTGTCACTCTCCCCCGCCTTTCTCCTGGGTGGGTCCTTCCTGTGAACGAGATGGTGACTTATGTAGTTAGGACTGTATGGAAAAGGATGATGTGACACCTGTTCCAAGTAAGCCAGACAAGATACTCTCAAAGATTTGGCTTGCTGGGTATAGACCTCCAAGCCAGACTCTTGTTGCTGCAGTAGAGTCCTGATGTCCTTCCTTCCACTGAGGAATTCACTGTAGTGGGCAAATTTGAGAAGTGTGTTTACATGTCTTCCACTTTTACAGTGAGGGTATCACATTTGGCACAATATGCTCTGCTTCCAGCATGATTGCGATGATTAGAGCAGTAGGTCATTGGATGAGTTGCTGGACAGTGAGCTCAAGACAAAGTTAAATGTATAAATGCAGATTTGTCTTCTATTATCAACCTCTTCATGTACTTTACACACATTCTCAACATATTTCCAGATTTTACTGGAGCTTCTAAGGCATTTTTCTGTAAATATCCTTTGATAGATTTGCATTGTTAGACCAAAAGTGAAGAACAACTAGAGAACATGGAGGAGGGCAAAACCCACATAGCTCTTGGTGTTAAGTTTCAGACTCATCAGCACCTTATTTTTAAGGTTGCAGAAAAGTCTGTATTGGGTATAAGTGCAGAATAGTCTGTATTAGTTATGGTATCAACATGGTCAACAGCAGCAAGGAAATCAACGCTTTAGAAGGATACTAGTACTTCCAGAATAGACACCATCTCAAAGGCAAGAATAAGCATTATCAATAAGGGTTCCATGATCCACTTTCACGGAGACAGCAATTTAATTACTGAATTCTTGACAAATTGTTCCACTTTGGAGGCATTCAGGGGGTCATCTGTCCTTCCACTTGTAAGCATGGCTGGCTATCATGCACTATAAGTGGACTCGGACAGTATTCCCATCAACATCATTTCTTTGTCACACTCTTTCTAATTGCCAGGACTCCTACCCCATCAAAAGAATGTATTAAGAAAAAAGGTCTTGTACCTCATTAACAAAAGAGCCGTAAAAGAGGTCCCACCATATGAGACAGCATCTAGTTATTACCCAGATTTTTTATAGTTCCAAAAAAGACAAAAGACCTCAGGTCCATTTTCAATTAAGTGGCCTAAATGTGTTTATCTCCAACCAAACATTTGCAAGAATGGGACTGGATTTACTGTTTGAACCCCTAAGATGCATATCTGTGCATTATGATAACACCAGTTTCCTACAGTCATTGAACCTGGCATTTCAGGCACCTTATCCCCAACTAAATCAGAGAGTCCTTTCACTAGAGCCTTTGTCCAACTTGGTCATCATTGAAGAAGGAGATCAGCATTTTGCATGCTGTATGCAAATGTATTCACCCTTCGGTTATGATACAGATGAAGAAGAATCCCTGTTATCAGGGTCTCCACTTTAAGATGTCTTCTTTGATGAGATCCTAAATATGATAAGGGAACATTTCAAAGTGGGTTCAAAAGACAAGCTCATGTACTAAAGGCAGTACTTGAGTTGCTAGAAATTGATTTTTTTTCCTGCGTGCTTTTTGCTGTATTCCTATTCATCATCAGACCCTGTCCAGTCCAGACTTGAGACACTTTCTCATAACTGTTCCAGAGGGGCCATCATTCAAGCAGCCATGAGGCTGTTTGTGCACATGTCCTTGGTTGATGTTCTTCGTATTTCACTGTTGTAGTCTTCACACCTGGGTTATCCTGCCGGGTGTAGCCCTCAGTTGGCCCAAATACCAGAGGCTTAGTATTTCTGCATCGGTTGCTATCGCTCCAGGACTGACGTCAGGTCAATACACTCGAACATCTGCATTTATGGTAAGTATACACAATTGTACTTTCCTTCACTGGTCCTGACACTGTGTGCCCTCATCCCTTCGTCTAAGGGAGTCTAGCTTATTGGGCTACTCAGGACCCTTTCCCCTGCTTAGCTACATCATGTATAGCAGGGACTATGTTGGTAATTTCTTAAAGTCCTAATCTCCTCCATGGGCTAACAAAGACAAATGCATTCTTGCAAGAATCTCCTACACCTTCCACATATGTCTTAGTGCTCTTATGCGTACATTGCTGAGAGGTAACATTACTAGTTTGAGAGCCCATGTCCTCCATCTACTGTACTTTTGTAGGGCAAGCTTCTATTTGTAGGAGAACAAAGTAGGTGACTGGGATCACCTTTCCTCCCCCTAGGATGGGCACAGTGGCACAAGCTTCACCATTCCCAACCCCCTTCTTCCTGTTTCTTCCAGTGACAGTGCTAATAATTGAGCTTAGGTCATCTGGGTCAAAGCCAGGGCTTTATCTGTCTGTGCCACAGAGCTGGGTGAGAGGTGCTAAGAATTGATTAACCTAAGCTGCATGCCCTAAAAGAGGAATTTGAAAGCACATTTTTACACCCAGACTCCTAGCCTTCAGTTCTGATAAAGCTTGATTGATTTTTATTGAGTGGTAGACAGGGCTAAATATCTTTGTAAAAGCCCCATTGCCAGTCCAACTATCTTATCCCTGGACACCCTAAAGGGCTACAAGCTGGTGTCTGGAAGTAATACTCTTCCAGATGGCAAAGTTTGAAAAGGTGAAGTATACAGTAGCCCGGTTGGGTAGTGAGATTTTTGTTTGTCAAACCCCTGTGTTGAGAGTTCTAGGGAGACATACTAAAACAAATAGAAAAGATGGCAGTTTTTGTTTACCAGACAAACCTTTAAAGAACAAAATTGCACACGTTTATTCATGCATCACATAAAGCAGGATCATATGTTGTAAAATGTAGGTGCAAATTCTGGGGTACAGTAATTAGAACGTACACTAAGCTAAGGCTCCAACCCTTGCCTGAAGGCATCAAGAGGCAATACCATAATGTTTCTTGGGAGAAGTAACTCTTCACAAGAAATGTGTAAAAAGCATGAAGAAAAGGATAAAAACTATCCAGACAGTGAAAAAACTTTTTGACCCAGAAAGTCCAGAATACAGTAAATGTTTTTTCACCTTGCAGTGGCAATTTTGTAGGAAGTAAACCAGAGCTTAACAGTTTAAGCAGAATAAAGCTTTTGAAAGAGGTTGTTGGGAGTGGAAAGAGGCTGGGGCAGAGGATAACATTCTCCGAAGACAGTTCTCCTTATTACTGTTTTACATCTTCAAGCTGTTCAAAAAGAATTTGGTTGTTGACAAATCCAGTCCTACTGAATCAGAGAATATCTTTAATTCCTTCTCAGAGCATTCAAAGTCTGATGACTAATTCATCAGCCCAAGCTTGTGGAACCCACTTTGGACTTTTTGAGGTACATGGTTGGCGAGATACAAAGAAAAGCATATCAGTGTCAGATAAATGCTGGTTTTGATTTATGATATGCAGGATTTTGATGGTGTTTGGAGGGGGGGCAAGATTGCTGCTAATAATCATAGACAACACCACAGTCATGTGCTACATAAGCATTCATGGGACACCTACTCTTAATCAGGTGTGCAGGTTGGTCAAGATAACTTGGAGTATAACACTTCATAATCTTTCTTACTTATAGGCAGCTATTCCTTCAGAGGAGAATGCTGCAGCAGACTGCCTAAGCAGATCGTCCTCCAATCCTCACAATTCGAGACTAAACCCAAGGGTCTTCCTTCCTCTAACCTAGTACGGGGAGGGAGGTTTCCAAAAGTATATCTCTTTTCAGTAAACTGCCAGACTAAGAAGTTATGCTCAAAATTCTATTACAAACTGGCATGGACAAAGAAGGTCTTCTGCACAAGATGGGGAACAGAAGACATGTATACCTTACCTCCTCTTACCTTTTCTTCCCAAATTCCTAGTAAAAGCAAGGGAAGACAAAGGAAATGTCATACTGATAGCTTCCCTTTAGCCCAGGCAACCCTGCTTCTCCTTTCTGTTATTTATTAAACAAGGTATCCCCCACCCTACCCATGTCTAGTACTCTGCTGACACAGAACAGAGGCACTGTAGTGCATCACAAACTCTATATCCTCAAACTAACTGACTGGATGCTGTCCCTGAGCTATCTTGGGAACATTTTTCACCAGAGGTTTTGGTCATTTTACAAGAGATTTACAGACAGGAAATTCCACGCATGAACAATC
Source organism: Protopterus annectens (assembly GCF_019279795.1). Lineage (NCBI taxonomy): Eukaryota > Metazoa > Chordata > Ceratodontiformes > Protopteridae > Protopterus > Protopterus annectens. The sequence continues at coordinate 1,477,559,815 of NC_056735.1, read as the reverse complement.
CATCAGAAAGATCATGCTACTTTACCACAACTGCATAATATGACAAGCTAAACAGTAAAATCCCTACCTGAGAAATGAAGATTCATCTCATGGTGCAAGAGGGGAGCATTTTCTCCTAGAAGTTCTGGACATTTTACAAGAGGTGTGCAAAGCAGCTAGTACAAATTCATATCAGGGCAAATGGGGAACACTCCTTCTCATATTATGGGTCTTGACAGATCTCCCCAGAAAATGTCAAACTATAAGAGATCATCAGTTACTTAATTTCCTTATTTAACACAGGACTGGCTTAAATCTCTGTAAAGGTCACATTTTGGCTATTTCAGTTTAATTTTTGCATGGACCCCCCCCCCTTTCCACCTGCCCTATAGGCTGATTTATCATCAGTGGGGTACTCCATATAAAGGCTTCTGGAAATTTCATCTCTCCATCCTGAGCTCTGAGCACATTTGACTTCTGTTTTTCCTCTTGATTACTGGAAGCCATATATTGTGCCAAAGCTGGAGCTTGAAATGCTTTTTGCTGAACATCTGCGGGACTCTTCCCAATCAGTGGTTTCTCTTCACCTTTTCTAGTTGATTTTCTTCCAGGTTCTCTTAATTTCTTCTTTGCTCAATTTGCTAAAAGTGTCATAGTTCCTGGACCTTGTATTTCAGTTTAGTTTTTCACAATGGGAGAGCTAAAGTTAAACTGTTGATCAGTGGACAGCCATCTTGGGCAGAGGTACGTTAATCACTTCTTTACCATTTGTCTAAGATCAGGTGTAGTATCTGATTAAATGTCTCTTTAATCTGTTGACAGAGAGCTAATGCAAACTACCCAGACTTCTACACTACTTGCTTAATTTGGATGAATTACTAGAGCTGGGGTTCAAAACTGTAAACACACGAACATATCATGAGTGCTGATTTTTAGGAATTCTTAGTTGTGCTTCCAACCTTCTTTAAGAAAGAAGAAAACAAAAATATTTGTTTCTTTTTATGAAATAAAATTGAAGAAGATCTTTCAGATTACAAAATTAAAGACAGGTTGTATAGCTGCACACCATTCACAGGAAATTCCACGCATGAACAATCCATCAGAAAGATCATGCTACTTTACCACAACTGCATAATATGACAAGCTAAACAGTAAAATCCCAGAATGAGGGTGCTGATCCCACACAGCTGTATAGCTTTTGAAGCATCCCAAAAATTAACACTCTTTTAATAGTATTTACTTATCAACCTTTAGTAAGGTTGTTAACCGAGAAAGTGAACTAGTCAATAGATGTTTAACAATATGAAAGTTAAGTTTTTCTGTAATGAGTTGGTAGATTTTAAAAATTCCCTACAGCCTACTCTGTCGGAAATATTTAGAGAGCAAATGGCTGCAGCTAAGGAAATGATTCTGCTGAGCTGAAACATGATGTGAATTGCTTTGACATTTAAGGCTCATACCTCTCAACTGTCCAGATTTTCGAAACATTTTTAATCTGTTCCTTATAAAATTTGTAGTTTTCTGGATTTTTGTGGCAAATCGGTGAGAACTGAGTTCACTAAATAGTGAGAGATGTTTGAGTTTCAGACTTCATATCCTTCAGAAAATGTATGGTAACTCAAGACCCTTTATTCTAGCAACTTTCAAAGTTTAAAAGAGCAATGTTTAAAATCTGTCTCTACTTTGGGAACTTTGTCCCCTAATTATTTTTGGCTTTGTCCAGATTTTTTGTGCTAAGAGGTTGAGAGCTGTGTTAAGGGCTTAAGTTTTTTTAATTCTATTGGCTGCCAAAAAAGTATTTACTAGGAAATGGAAATCAAAATCTAAACTAGCTATACTTGATGTAGTCAGTATTGTAAAAAAGATAAAAGAACCGGAAGCTATATCTTTAGAAACTAGAAGGAACTAATTAGATAGAAATAAATGTGGTGTGTGGGAATACTACATACAGAATAATATTCAGGAGGAGGAATGAGGTTTAAGGAAAGGCAGGAATTCAACAATTTATATAATGTTGGACTGAATGACAGATGATGTAAAGAAAGTAAATAATTATGTAATGTATAATGTACATAAATGAAAAAAAAATGTTAACATGGTTTGTTTTCTATTTATGTACATGTAGCTTAAGAGATAATATAAAGGTGCTTAAAAACAATACAAAAAGTTATTGCACTTATAAAGGTGAAACAAAAATGATATGAAATATTTAGTATTTGATAACAGTATGATAAATACAATATAACATTGTGTGAAAATTTTGAATTAAATAGGAAAATCAACCAGAAAAATAATATAGGATATATAAAAAAATTGGTGTTAAAGATTTGAAAAGAAATGGCTAAAGGAAAAGTGAATATACCATAAACACAGAAAATGGGAATTGGAGTTGCATTGTGCAGTTCATAAGAAACAGAGAGATTTGAGAGCAGCAAATCAAAAATGCAGTGGTTTGTAAACAATAACAGAAAAATAAAAATGGTAAAAAAAACAGTAAAAAATTAACAAATTGCAGTCATTAAATATGCAAATTCAGACTCGGTCTAAGTTATTGTATGCAAGCAAGGATTAATAGTGTAGAAAATGCTTTTTTAGCTGTTACTTAAAATTAATGAAGTTATCATTCTTTATCTCATTTGGAAACTTATTCCAGCAGTAAGGGCTAATTTTACAGAATGCCTTTTCTGTAGAAGCTAAAGTTCAGTTTGGTCTATCAAACTGTGCAGAGTTGTGAACTCTAAGATCGTTTCATAAGAACATTTTTAACTGGGCAATAGCAATTTTCAAACAGTAGTTTATAAGCAAGTGAAATGAGAAGCAGAATAGCTCTGGCTGTGATTGGCAGCTATTTTAGCTCTTGAAATTATATGGCAATGGTTTTCATGGGCAACTGATAGGAAAACAATCCTAAGAATGTTATTTCGTACTGTTGTGATGAGTTTAGTATTGTGGTTAGGGAAGAGAGCAGTAACAGAGACAGTGTGTGTTCTAGTCTTGGTAGCAATAGCTCTCCTAGCTTCTATGGTTGGCAGGTCAGACAGTTAATAAGAAACTTGTAACTGATTTAGTACTACTACTACTGTCTGATTCTCAACTTTGAACATTAATTTTTGTGTGGATTGTAACACAAGATATCCCTGGCTAGTGGCATAAGAAATATTTAATCTTGAACAGTCTCAAATAATTAGAGATGGCACTTCATTGATTATTTTCTATAGTGCCATATAGTAAGACTTATGCAAGTGTATTGTTAACTTGTCAGAGGCAAGCCAGTTCAAACACCAGCAGAACTGTTTAGCAAGTCCATGTTAAGTAGACAATAACTTTGTAGGCTGAAGTAAGTAGACTATCATCACCATAAAGAGTGCACGGTACATGGGTTAAGTTTCCAGGGGAATCGGTTCATAGGTGTGTACTAGGCTAATGGCCCTGGAGCCTTTACAAGCCTAGCCCATAGGATTACCCTGGCATTGTGCCACCTAACCTTAGTTCCCAGTCAAGTAGAGTCACTGGAGTGATTCCCCGAGGTGAATTTTGTATTTTCCATCCACTCATCAAGATTTCTGTTGAAGAGGACCAGTGAGGCGCTCCACTTGACATGTATGGAAAGTCTATTCCATAGCATGGGCAGCCTCTAGGTTATGAACCTGTCCCTCCAACTTGTTCTGTTGATTGTGGTAATGAGGTTGATTTCTCTGGAGCATGTAGTGCGGAGGGATTTGGATTTCTTTAGATGTAGCATTTCTAAACAGAGCTGGATTAGACATGGCTTTGTAAATCAAGCAGAGATTGCCTCTAAGTAGGCAATATGAGACAGAGAATAGTTGGGAGTTTTTTGAGTCTGTCCATATAGGACAAGTGTTTAAGGCCTAGGATCCTCTTTGTGAGGTACTTTTGCAGCCCCTCCAGTTGTTGCAGGTGTCTAGTGAGGTACATGCCAAATGGGGCATTGTACTCGATGATTGGCGTAATGAGGGAAGAGTAGAGGGAGACAATGAACTCTTTCATTGATTGGTTTCATTCATTGGTTGATGAACATTGAAAATAAAAGACACCCTAACACCAGTCTTCGTAGGTCTTCTGATGTGAGTACATATGTTCAGTGAGAGATGATTCAGAAGGTAGCTCTAAAACTATCCCATAGTCTTCTCTGAGAAACCATACTCTTGAGTTTATAAAAAAGTAAAGAGTGATCCACTGTTTCAAAGCTGCATCTTAAATCAAGGATGATGGCTCCGGTGTGCATGTTCTTATCCATGTTTGTAAATATAGTATTAATAAGGTTGTAAATAGCTGTCAGGGTATAGTATTTAAGTCTGAATTTGTTCAGTTTATCAGTCAGTATGTCATACATTAGAATATTATACATACAACTGCAGCATCAAAATCCAGTGCACACACCAAATCAGCTAGTAATGTTGCTCTAGAATCAATCTGGTTTCTGAGATTTGTAACATCCCTGAAACTTTCCATGACTAAGCATTGCATTTGTTGCATCTTTGTATCATTGCATGCGTACTACAGTACCAGAATCAGAAACAACATGGTACTAATATTTAATGATTATTCTGAACTCAAGGCTCTAGAATATCTCTAGAGAATATAGTTGCATGATACGTCACTACAGCAGCAGATGTTCAGATATGTGAATTACAGCTGCAGCATTACTAACAACAGATGGAAACTAAACAAAGATGAACATCAAGCTGTCCAGCGTGAACTCCAGAGCTTTGGCTATCCCTGAGACAGCTGATCTCCTCCCCAAGATGGAGACATCAGGGACTTCCAAGGCGGCTGCACATTCAGTAACAGCTTATTTCTAGCTCTCCCAGTGTGAAAACAGAAACTTAGCAGAGAAGGTCACTAGCCTTGTGTTAATAGGTACATTTCAGTAACTGGCTAGTAAGTGTACTGCCTGGATGCCTGAAAAAGATGTACAGAGGACCTGGAAAAAAATCAGCTCCAAAAAGTGAGGAAGAAACACTGACTGGGGAAAGTTCTGCAGCTGTTCAGCAAAAAGCAATGCAACCTCCGGACATTAACTCCAGTAACCTACAGGAAGATATAAGACAACTGCACACAGACCTGGTTAAAATAAACAAAACACTGATAGAGTATATCAACACACACAACAAAAGGCTAGAAAACAAATGAAAGAAGTTTTAAGCAAATATTCAGATGAGGTGATAAAGCTGAAAAAATCAAAGGTCAAAATGAAGAAAAGGCTGTCTGAATGTGAGACTGTTCAGGAAGAGATGTTTCAAAAATTAATAGAATAAGAGGACAGAGCATGTAGGGAAAACCTGAGATTTTCAGCTATATCAGAGAAGCTGGAAGGAACAGACTGCATTAATTTTTATGAAAGCAGAAATAAGCAGCTGGACTGGTATTGCACAGCAGGAGTTGTTAATTGAAAGGACACATCATAGTAAAGATGCAATCCTACCAGTTGAAGGGGTTGATTTTGACAAAACTGTGGCAGAGGGACAAAGTACTAAAAGTGGGAGACAGTAGAGTGTTTGTGGAGAATGATTACTCATTGTACACCAGGCAGAAGAGAAGCAAATTTATTCTACTCTTCAGTGCATGTTGAGACACAGGTGTGAGATTCAAACTATTGTACCCAGCTATTTTCAAAATATTCTTCCCTGGAGGGACAAAATCATTTTTTGATGAAGTACATGCCAAGGAGGAGATAAAAAAGTGTGTCCAAGAAAAAGTGAGCTGTGAAACAGAGGTTCTGCTTCTTGTTCTTTTGGTGATAAAGTCCACAGAGAGACTGTACGTTTGAAACTTTTTTCAATGTTTCATTGGAAATGTTGGAGTGAAGAAAGGGAGCATGAAAGTTAACTAGAAGAAGCAAGAGTACATTGGAAATGAAGCAGAGACAGGATTTGGGAGATGGAGATGAACATTAATAAAACCAGTAAGCTAATGTGGGATTACAGTGCAGTAATTATATATGTGAAATATAATAGAGCAAGAAAATCTGGAAATATTGGACTTTTTCAGAAGTTGTTGGACTTGTGGAGGCTATAAAATATATGCCCTTCTTCATGTCATGAATGTTTTGAAAAATACTTTGAGGAGGGAAAGAGCCAGGTGAAAGTAAACTGGAAGTAAAGAAAACTTTTTTTCTTAATAATACTATTTTTGTACTCTATGGTTTTCTTTGAATGCTATAAAGTAAAGTTTTCTCAGTTATTTTTAAGTGTAATGGGGATTGTAAGTCGATGCTGCTGTTCTTTGTTTTTCCTTTCCTTCTTCCTTCTCTCTTTCTTCTTCATATTTAAGAAATGTAGGTACTGCAATGAAAAAAGCATGGTTAAAAGAGCATGACAAAAGAAAAAATAAATGTGCTTTCTCTCATTCTTGCTTGGGGGAATGACTGGATTAAGGACCGTAGATACATTTAGTGACAAGTTTAAGAGAAAGCAAGTAAATGAAAAAGAATATCGAATGTTATGAGGCTGTTTTTCAAGCAAATTAATGTATGCTTAGTAGCAATTCTGTATTTGGCCCTCATGTCTCCATGGAAACAATCTGATAAAGAGAATTTGACTCTCTGGTTCTCATGTCTCCGTGGATGCAATCTGATAAAGAAAAATTGGTAGAGTCTGGTGGAGAGTGATTGACCAGGAAAACAAAGAAAATAAAAGAGAAACTGGCTAGGAAATAATGTTCTCTGAAAGTATTCAGGAGTTTTCCCAGCTGAGTGAGGTATAAAAATAAGACAAAACCAGTTAGCACTTAGTAGAAGCACAGGCTGCACCATGCGTCTTAGCAAGGATAACTTTTCTTTAAGGTTAACTCAAGTCTATGAGTGTGGCTGTCAGTTGGGACATTTGTTCCTATTAGGAGGATAAAAGTTCAATATTTGAAGATGTACGTAGTTTTTTGTGGTAGTGTTAAATTAATAGGTTTTTTGGGGTATTGGGGGTTGGCTTATTTTTCTGTTTGTTGACTTTCGATAAAACAAAAAGTTTTGTAAGATGTGACATAGACTCAAATGGATATGATAATAAACAACTATATAAAAGTTCATCCTGCCAAATAGTGTATGCATGTAACACAAAAGCTGTAACTAGACATTTAACAAAAAAGATATGCATAAAACGTGGGAATAGTAACTTTAATACAGTGATGCATTCTGTAATGTCTTTAAATGTCAGTGGTTTCACAGATGAATATAAAAAAGAAAGAATAGTGATTATATTTGCAAATAGCTATGTTAAAGGAGACACACTTGGAAAAAAACTGAACATGTGAGTTTAATAAAGACAGGGTTTCAGGATGGTCATTCAGTTGAATATCTGGGACAAGGGAAAAGAGGTGTACTTATATTAATTGGAAGAGGAGCTCCAGTAGTGATAGAAGAGGATAAAAAGATAATGGCAGATTCGTAGTTCTAAGGGGCTATTGGCAAGGGAAGAGTATTATACTAGCATGTATTTATAGTCCACCTAAAACTGCTATAATTAAGCTTAAGAAAATTCTGGGAAAATAATCAGTTTTCAGCAAGGGATATTACTTGTAGGTGTAAACTGGAATTTGATTTGTAGCAGTGAAGATGTGTCTGGAGGGCCCAGAAGGGAAAGTATAAAGGAGTATAGATTTTTGAAGAAATTTATGAAGATATTTGACATGGAAGATGTGAATTCAGTAACAGGAGTTTAGAGTGAATTTACTTATTATTCTCCAAGATATAAAAACTCGGCTAGGCTAGACAGAATTTACATTTCATAGGAACATGTGCATTTAATTGAAGGTCTTGATATGCACCCAATAACTATTTCAGATCACGCGCCAATGGTAACTAAAATAAAAATACAGGGTAATGAAATAAAAATGAGACACTGGCGCTTTCCCACCTATCTGTTGAAGAGAGAGGAATTTAAGCAATGGGTAGTGGATATTATTCAGGAGCTGTTCAAGAGGATAGAAGTTACTTCTGAAAATATACCTAGGTAGTGGGATAAAATTAAGGTGGAGTTTAAAATAGGTTGGAAATAAAAGAACGAGAGCTATGGTTAAGAAGTAACAAGAATTATTTAGAGGGACTGACAAATGTTAAAGTATTGCAGAATAGGGGTAATCTCACAGAACAAGAAAAGGATCAACTGCAGAATGCCAAGCAGAAAATAAGGGAATGCTTCGATAATATACACAAGTTTAGAAAGATTGCTGTTAAGCAACTGCTTTTGGATAATAACACGAGCACAAAAAGATTTAGCACAGTGACTCAGGCAACAGAAAGTAGAAAGGGCTGCCACCAAGCTTAGGGAGCCTATAACAGTGAAGGTAACAATGGATCTTGTAGTGGTATTAGAAATCTTTTGGAACTTCTTTGAAGTTCATATAAAACAGAAAAATATGGAAATTAAGAAAAGATACAAATGGAAATGTTTATGGAAGAATTAAATATGCCAAGGTTAGAGGTAGAAGAGTTTGAATTACTAATGGTCAGGATAGGAGGAGTTGAGATAAAAATTGTGATGTATAACCAATCTACAGGAAAGTCTCCAGGAATAGGTAGTATTCCTGTGGAAGTTTGGAAGCCTGGAGGGGGAAAAAACTAATAAAGATCTAGAAGGTTTTGTTTAACAGTATTTTAAGAGGAGGAGAAGTACCAACATCCTGGAAGAAAGTAGTGGTAGCTGTAATACCTAAAGAGGGTAAAGATCAATCAGATCCAGCTTTGTAGAGGCCCATTTCAAAACTAAACCATGATTATAAAGTGTTCATGTCTATAATGGCTAAAAGAATGGCAAAAGTAATGCCAAAATTGGTAGATATGGATCCTTGTCATTTTGTGGAGGAGAGGCAAACACTTGACAACATTAACAGAACATTGATGATCCAGAGGGAAGCAGACTGTAAGACAATGACATTGTTGAAATAGAAGGAAAAGCAATACAGCTCACAGGCGTACCAGTACTGTTTGTTAAGCGCTTTCTTCTGCTTTACAGCTTGCCTTCCTCAGAATACAAACTACCTTGACTTAATTTGCATTTAAATACATACCCTGTCACATGACATTGATTAACACTCAATTAGTTCCTTTAAAACATACAAATGTAAAAATGTATTAAATTACCTGAAAATAATATTATGCATTGAACAAAATGTTAAATACTTTAAAAAGAAATATACATATATATATATATATATATATATATATATATATATATATATATACACTTTTAAATTAAGTCTTAAACAAGGAAAGGGAGACTTGTATAAAATTGATTGTTTTATAACCTATAAACAATGTCATACCTTATACTATTTAAATCTATTCGCCTCTAAAGCTCACTTAGAGTTCTACTAATCTGGTAGATTGGGCTAGTTGAAATTAATAAAGCCTACTTCTAAGACTTAGGGCCAAACTGGTGTATACACACTTACATTTTGTGATGAAAAAATGCGCAAATTACATGTGAAAATCTGCCTTCAGCTTTAAATAGCTGGAAATCGAGACAGTTTCATTAAGCCCTGGGGGGTTTGTGGCATTACATTTAAGCTGCCACAATAATTCTCTATATTCTAAATAAGTGTTCAATGGACCCCCCCCCCCCCTTCTCTGTGTTGCACCTGTACAAGGGCACTAAATTTAAATGTGTGTCCAGGAAAATCTTTAACATGCTTACTTAATGCATTCTTTAGGTTGCCCTTCTGGATGTCATATAGATGTTGATAAATCCGCTTATTGAAGCTATTGATTGTCAGCTAGCCCCGTCTACTAGATTAGTAGAACTCTAAGTGAGCTTTAGAGGCGAATAGATTTAAATAGTATAAGGTATGACATTGTTTATAGGCTATAAAATGATCAATTTTATACAAGTCTCCCTTTCCTTGTTTAAGACTTAATTTAAAAGTATATATATATATATATATATATATATATATATATATATATATATTTATTTTTAAAGTATTTGTTCAATGCATAATATTATTTTCAGGTAATTTAATAAATTTTTACGTTTGTATGTTTTAAAGGAACTAATTGAGTGTTAATCAATGTCATGTGACAGGGTATGTATTTGAATGCAAATTAAGTCAAGGTGGTTTGTATTCTGAGGAAGTCGAGCTGTAAAGCAGATGAAAGTGCTTAATAAACAGTACTGGTACGCCTGTGAGCTGTATTGCTTTTCCTTCTGTTTCAACAATGACATTGTTGTCAATGGGTCTTGATGCAGAGAAAGCATTTTGACAGAGTATGCAGGGACTTTATGAGCAGAGCAATGGAAGCATTTGCATTTCCTGAAAAAAATATATAGTTAACTGGGAAGATATGTGAGGGATTGGAGGCGAAATTTAAAGTAGGTGGGGTCCTCACTGACAATTTCTGCTTGAGCAGAGGCACCAGACAGGGGTGTCCTCTTTCCCTTTGTTATTTACATTATATTTAGAAACATTGGTAAAGAAAATAAGGGACTCGGAAATTCAAGGATATAATTGGAATGGTAGTCAAGAAAAGCTGCTCTATTTGCAGATGATGTTATTTTATACCTGACAGAATCAGGAGGAGACATTACAGTGTTGTGGAACATTTTGAGGCAGTTTCAAATCTTTTTGAGATAAAAAAAAATAATGAAACTAAAACAAAGGCAGTAGCTGTAAATTATGTACCCACATATGAATTTGTTCAGCAATTCAGCAATATCCATATTTATGGGAACATGAGAAGATGAAGTATTTAGGAGTATGGATTAAAATGGTCTGGAAGGTAAGGATATGTGGGAAGATACTAAACAAAAGATAATGCAAAAACTGAGAAAATGAAAACTTTGTTATATGGGTATTGATAGTAATATACAAGCAGTTAAAATGTTTTAGTCCTGTTAGTCTTATACAGAGGTCAGACATACTTTTATCAACCAGAAGAGATGTTTTTGGATAACAATTAACAAAGAGCTGAAGGACTTTATCTGAGAGGGGAAGACATCAAGAGTCAACTGGGATAAGATGATTATTCCAGTAGATCAGGGTGGATTGTGATTACCCGATTTGAAGGGGTATTTCTGAGCTGCACAGTTACGGCTCCTATACATAGCACAAGTAGAAATGATGGTGATGATGAAACAGGGGGATGCTCAAGAAACAAGGAGAGACTGGGATTTTGGATGCAGGCCTTCAAGAATAATAATGATAATCATACAGAATATTATAACTGTAATATTATCAGAGAGTATCCTAAGAACTAAGCAAACGCGGGAATGGATAAAGGAGATTCTGCAGATAGGGATGACTGCACTTAGAGATATAGACAGTAGGCTGGAATCTATTGGGGAAAACTGGCACAGGAACTAAGATATTGGAAACAAATAACTAGACAGGGAAAGATGATAGAATGGGAAGATGCCAAGAATTTATTTGGACTGCAGGTTAGAGATTGCCTTCTCTATCAAGGATTGATATCAGAGTATAGGCAAAGAGAAAGAAATGAGGGGTACTAAATAAAAGACCAGCACTGGCAGACTTTTTAGTAGAATCTAGAACAGAAGCTGCCATTAAAAAAGAATAATTAGTAGAGCATATAAAATATTGCATGATAACTATAAGAATCAGAGAAGGTTAGAAAGGATTGAGATGAGAGATTGGCTAAGCAGTTCACAAAGAAACATTGGGAAGATATATGTATGTCTCCCAAATATGCAACAAAATCTAGAAGAGTTAGGATTTTTGCTTGGAAATGTTTAGATAGATATTTTTATGCCACAAGTTGACTCCAGCTAATTTTTCCTCAGGAAGACATAAATGTTGGAGGTGTGATGGGGAAGAAAGAGGTAATTGGGAACATATTTTCTGAAAGTGCACTGAGATGCCAGACTTTAAGAATTCTCTGCAATATGCACTGTCGGAGATGCTGGGTGGGCAGATTGGTGTAACGAGGAAGATAATTTTTCTGAGATGTGATACAGAATTGGAATTTCCTAGACATGGCAAGGCGTTCCTGTGTATAATTGTGTTGGCTGACAAAAAAGCAATTATTAGAAAATGGAAATCAAAATCTAAACCAGCTATACTAGAAGCAGTGAATATAGAAACAGCGATAAAACAACTGTAATTGAGATCTTTAGGAAAGGGTAGGAGCAAAATACATAGGAAAAAGGAGAATTGTGGGAACAATACATACAGAGGAGAAATGAGGTTTAAAAGAAGGCAAGACTTAAGTGAACTGTGTAATGTTTGACTGAAAATGATTGGGTAGATTATAAGTAATGTATAATTGCAACTGGGAGTGGGCCAGTATGGTTTGTGATGTAAAATGCTTGCAATCTGTGTGGTTTATTTTCATTTATATAAATGTATGATTGCCTGTGTCGTAAATGAAGGTTTAATAAAGATGTTAATGTTAAACTAAAAGGGTAGGAATTTAATAATTTATGAAATGTTGCTTAGGTTATATGATAAATACAGTATATGTGAAGTATAACGTTTGTAAACATGAACTTGTTAATACACTATGATTATTTTTATATCAATGTAAATTTGCCTGTGTCACAAGTGACAATTCAGTAAAAGTGTTAAAAAAAGATGTTTCAAAAATGGTAGAATTAGAGAACAGAGCACACAGGGAAAATGTGAGATTTTCTGCTTTACCAGTAAAACTAGAAGGAACATACTGTATTAATTTTATGATGGCACAAATATGCAATTGGGCTAGTATTCCACAGCAGAAACTGTTAATTGAAAGGGCACACAATACCTGGCCATGAAAAGCGGCCAAAACCTGCATTAATAAAGATGCAAATCGACCAAGAAAGAGTTAATCTGACAAAACTGTGGCAAAAGAGCAATGTATTAAAATTTGGAGACAGTAGAGTGCTTGTGGAAAATTATTATTCAGTGTACACCAGGCAGAAGAGAAATTAATTTATTCTAGTAATCAGGGAATGTTGAGAGACGTGTGAGTTTCAGGCTGCTGTATTCTGCTGTTTTCTGAATATTTTTTTTTTCATGGAAGTCATTTTGTGATGCAGAACAAGCTAAGGAATAAATAAAAAGTTTGTCCAGCAAAATGTGAGCCATCAAGCAGAAAAGGACTCTGCTCCTCATTCTTCTGATAATAAAGCACATGGAGAGAGCTAGCCTGTGATACCTTTTCCACTGTTCTCTCACCAAGAGAGAGAGAGAGATACAGGAGTTTACCAGAAGAATCAGGAGTACCGTGGAATTGAACCAAAATCTGGAGTTGTTAGATGGAGATGAACAGGAAGAAGACAAGCAACATGGAAATTAATGAATAAATGTGAGACTGCGATGCATCAATCACGTAAAACATGGGTGTTTCAGAAAAAGTAGAAAAAAGTGGACTTTTGTTGACTTTGTTAAACTTGCATGGGACTGAAAAGCATTTTGCTCACTTCTTGTCATTAGTGAATGGGGAGAAACTGAAGGGAGGGGAAATTGATGGAAAAAGACAACTGTTAAGTAAAATAATTTCTCTTCTTAATAGTATTTCTGTGAAACTTGTATGAATTGCATATTTTACAGTAAAGTATTCTAGTTCTTGTATGTGATAAAAATGCATCTATTCATTTTCTCTCATCTTTCTTTCTATTTTGTTATTAAGAAATGTAGTTAATACCGTGCAAAAAGAGAAGAAAAGCTAGACAAAAGCATGTTTAAGTTAATAGGCTGTAATCTTGGATTGTTAAGGTGAGGGTGGGGTGCAACAGTACACAGATCATAATATATGAACTGGTAAGTTTTCTCTTTCTTTCTTTTGCATAGGTGACTGTCTGGATTAAGACCCTTGGGTTAATGTAATAACAAACCTTAAGTGGAAACAAGTAAATATGAGAACACTGAAAATAATGAAAACTTTCCCTTTAGTAATAAATGTTTAAGTCTGTCTTTCAGGCTGCAGCAGAGGACTACATGTTTTCTCTTTCATTTCCATGGGGACAAGCTGGTAATAGGGCAATAAAAGTCAAGTTTCACATCAGTCATGGGAGTGTAAATAAAGATAAAAGAAAGAACAGACACTAATTAGTGTAAGTAGAAGCATAGGCTGTAACATGCATCTTAGCATGGATAACCTCAATTTCAGGTTAATTAAAGCCTGTCTTAGTAGCTGTCTATTTGGGGCAAATGTTCTTATTAGGAATGTTAAACTTTAGTCTTGGAAGATGTATATAGTTATGTATGTTTGTATTATGTAACAGGTCATGGGGGTTTTCTGGGGGTGTGTTTGTTTGTTTGTTTTGAGGGTTTTTATTAAAACAAAAAGTTATGCAAAATGTGGCATAGATTCCAATGTGGATGATAAGAAAAAACTGCATAAAGGCTGAATCTGCCAAACATTAGTGGGGCATGTATCACAAACGCTGGAAATAGATATTTAAAAAAAGCTGCCAATTATAATAGATGGGAATACTGACTTCTTACCATAACGGTGACAATTTCCATATTATCTTGGAAAGTGAGTAGTCTCACAGATATAGACAAAAAGCAAAGAATATTTCGTTATACCAAGAAATGCAGAATGCAAACAGCACTGCTACAGAAGACACAGTTTGAAAGGACTCAGCATGTGAATTTGTTAAAAAAATGATTTCAGGATGGATATTCAGATACTTATATTAATTGCTAGAGGAACTCCAATAGTGATAAACAAGGAAATAAAAGTTAACGGCAGAACTGTGATAGTAAGGGGTTGCTGACACAGGATGAGGACTGCACTGGCATGTATTTATATTCCACCTTAAAATTTTGGGCCTAGAAGGGAAAATATAGCAAAAGTAGATAGATTTCCAAAGAAATCTATGAAAATATTTTGTATGAAACGTGAATTCTAAGGAGAGAATTTGCATGTTATTCCCCGAGATACAATAACTTAGCTAGACTAGGTAGACATTATATTTCACAGGAACATGTGCATTTAATTGAGAAAATTTGGCATACATCCAATAACTATTTCACGTCATATGCCAATAATTGCTAAGATAAAAATGCAGAATAATGAAGTAAAGATGAGACACTGGCACTTCCCCACCTACATGTTAAAAAGGGATGAATTTAAGGAATGGGTAGTAGAAATGATTTGGGAGTTGTTAAGGAAGACAGAAATTGTTCCAGAAATTATACCTGGTGAGTGGGATAAAATGAAAGTGGAATTTAAAAAGAGGGTAGAAATAAAAGAGAAAGAGATCTGGCTAAGAAGTAATAGGAATTATTTAGAGGGGCTAACAAAGGTTAAATTATTTTAGAATAAAGGGAACCTCAAAGAACAAGAAGAAATTGAATTGCAGAGTGCTAAAGAGAAAATAAGGGAGTACCTGGATAATATGTATGAGTTTAGAAAGATTGCTGTTAAGCAACTGTTTTTAGTAACTCCAGAGCACAAAACCTTTTGGCACAAGATTTAGGCAACAGAAAGTAGAAAGGGTTGTTGCCAAAAGTAGTGAACCTATAACAAGAAAAATAATCAGTGACCCTAAACAGGTATTACAGATATTTCGGAAACTTTATAAAACTTTGTATAAAACAAAGAAGTGGGGAAGTCAAGAAAAAGCATAAATGGAAATATTTCTGAAAAACTTAAACATGCCAAGGTTAGAGGTAGAGGAGGCTCAACAATTGACAAGATAAGACAGGATGAGATAAAAATGGTGATGCATAGTGAATCTGCAGGAAAGTCAACAGGAATAGATGGTATTCTGATGAAAGTTTGGAAACTAGGAGGGAAGAAAGTGATAAAGATCTGAAATCTTTTAACTGTATTTTAAAAGGAGGGAGACACCAACATCCTGGGAAAAAAATCTTTGGTGACTTTAATACCCAACGATGTTAGAGACCCATCAGATCCAGCTTAATATGGGCCCATTTCAATTTTAAACCATGATTATAAAGTATTTGTCTGTAATGCCTAAACAATGGAAAAGATGATGCCAAAACTGAAAGATATGAATCAATATGGTTTTGTGAAGGGGAGACAAACATTTGACAGCATTAATAGAATAATGATGATCCAGAGGGAAGCAGAATGTGAGAAAGTACAGCTGTTGTTTGTGAGGCTTGATGAAGAGAAAGCATTTGACAAAGTAAGCTGGGTATTTGTGAGTAGGGCAATGGAAGCATTTGCATTTCCTGATGCAGTAATATGGTTAATTAGAAGGATAGATGCTGGATTGGAATCAAAATCTGAGTGGGATGGTTCCTCTCTGATAGGTTTTGTCCGAACTCAGGATCCAGGCAAGGAATCCTCTTTCCTATCAGGGACTGATATCAGAGTACAGGCAAAGAGAAATAGATAAAAAAATCCACAATGAAAGACCTGCACTGTTTGAGTAATTAATTGAATCTAGAATAGAAACTGCTGTTAAAAAAGGATAATTAGTAGGGCATTTAAAATATTGCACAGTAACTGTAGCAGTCAATCATAGGAGGTTAGAAAAGATTGGGAAGAGAAATTAGATAAGCAATTCACAAAGAAACAAATGGGAGGGCATATGTATGGCTTCCAAATGTGCAACAAAATCTACAAGATTTAGGAACTTTGCTTGAAAGTGTTTGCATATTTTCTTCAGGTAGATGGCAAATGTTGAAGATGTAAGTATGAACAAACTAGACGACTTCAAACCAAGCAAACAGCAGCTGAAAGAATAAATACCAAGTAGTACAAAGGTTTTTATTAAGTGCATTTCATTCCACAAATGTCAGAACTTTTTCAGATAAAAACAGTCAATGCAGACACGCATTTAAAAAACTTTTTGAATCTGACATGTGTTTCATCTTCACCAATAAAAATCCTTTTCCCCTAACTTTTATAACATTAACTCTAGTGTGTCTGGAACATGTTTAAAAACAAGTATGAACACCCGAAATTAGTCTAGGTGAACCTGTTTATGTATATACATGTAAATCTAAGAAATAAGTCTATATATGTGTAAATGTATGTGCATATTGTACGCAAGCTATACCCTAAAAGTTACCTTAACTACATTATCTTGTTAGGCTCTTTAACTTCAATATCCAAAGAATGGAGCATGTTTCATTTAACCCAGGGTATTGCCCTGCATTGAATCTTAGTAGCCACAGTAACTCAAGTCTCTCTAACATAAGAGAATCTGGTCCACCTCTTTCGTCCATAGTTACGTGATCAATGGCTCTATAAAACCTGGTTTGGAAACTCAAGAACATGTTTGGCTAGTGTATTCTCTGATTTACCCCTTCTTATATTATGAAGGTGTTCATACACCCTTTCTTTAAGTCTGCAGTCAGTCTTGCCCACATAAAATGCTGGGCAGTACTGGCATTGAGCCATGTAGACTATCAACTTGGAATTACATGTAAACTTCTTCCCTATACTGTATTTTTTGTTGTTAACTTGGTATGTTTGTCCAATTTCCATGTACTTACAATAGTGTTTGCGTATTTTCCTCAGGTAGATCAATGTCGAAGATGTAATGGGGAAGAAAGAGGTACCTGGGAGTATATATTCTCTGAGCGTAATGACTTAGCAGACTTTAAAAATTCACTACAGAGTATTTTGTCAGTAATACTAGGAGAGCAAATGAGTGTAAATAAGGAAATGATTTTTTGAGCTGGGATATAGGATCTGAATTGCCTAGACAGAATAAGTCCTTGGTAAGTTTAATTCTGGTGGCTGACAAAAAAAACAGTTAATGGAAAATAGAAATCAAAGTCTAAACCAACTACACTTGAAGTAGTGAATGTTGTAACAGAGATAAAAAAAAAAAAAACAGAAAATGAAATCTTTAGAAAAGGGTAGTAATAGATTACATAGAAAAAATGGAAATTTTGGGAACAATGCATGCAAAAATGTTTTGGTGGAGAAATGGGGGTTAAGAGAAGGCAGCAATTGAACGATGTATGCAATGTGGCTTTGAATATATTGTATACAACAATATATGTGATGTATAATGTTTGTAAATGTGAACTTGTCAGTATGGTTCGATTACTTTTATTTAACTATAGGTTTAAGTATTTCACAAGTGATAATTCAGTAAAGGTGCTTAAAAGAAAATTAAGTGATTAAAGTAAATCATTTTAAGAGTTGAGATCCCTTAGGTGGGACTCAGTTTTTAAAAGCTTCTACGACTCAATGTAAGCTAAGCTGCTAAACTCTCGCACTCTCTTTGTCTCTCTCTATCTCTCGCTTCCTGTTACAATTCCCAGTGCTTTAGAGAGAATGGCTAGTTGTGCTTATACTGCATGTATCCTAGGATGCAGTGTGGCATATTTTTATGTACATTATATGTAATATTTATCATAATGTATAATTATCTGTTCTGCATCTGTGAATATGCAACAAGAAGTGTTAATTCTTTGCTACATGTTTCTGTATATGTAACTTGAAATACTGAAATACTTTCATGAGTTCTTTTTTATTATACATATAACTGCTGTGACTGCCTTAAAGCTTGGGTTTTATGTGGAAAGGGTGAACTTACTCAGTTAACAAATATATAAATTTCAAAGCCCTTTCCCCACTACATTCTGGCATCTGGTTGCTTATGTAGGAGGTGGTATGCATTATTTCATAAGGAGGTTTGCTGGGAAAAATAAAGACAAAGTGGACTTAGGACATCAGGCAGACAGAATGTGTCCTAAAAGAAGTTCTGACTTTCTGGTAAACCATTATGCCTTCATCTTGCTTGCTTATTTATAGTGTAGTTATCATTAGCAGACAAAGTAATTCACTCAACCAGACTGTTGAAGGACAAATTTTTCATGTCATGTTCTCACTATAAAATAATTTGTACGTTTATAGTGACTGTCATGAAAGTGTCATGCCTCTCGCACTGGTAGCTAACATACTGAAGAAATCGAAGATTAAAGAGTTGGTAAGAAAATAATGGGCCCGTACGATTTCTTTTATGTGTGTTTTTTACATTCAAAATGCCTGCTGATGTTAGGCATTTATGCTCCGTTAATTAGCTTGCCTGAGGGAATGGTAAGGTTTGCAGCCAGCATACAGTGTATACAGTAGCCCACTCCAGGATTTTTTTTCTCCAAATATGTACAGTCTATGCTGAATGCAGGTATATGCAGTAGGACTATACAGCCTGTTGCTGTCATCATATGTTTAGTTTCCTTAAAGATGTATCTCAAGCTTATTTTCCCTACAGTATCATATGAGCCCCCTGACCTCTGTCCTTTTATTGCCGAAGGATAGCCCATATCCTTTGCTGTGGTCACTGCTGCTGCAGAAATCCACAGAATGTGCCCAAGGACGGAGAGCTGATCTCTACTGCCCCCCCCCCCCCCGCAAACCATCTGGCACACGGGCCATATAATCTGGGTTACCAACATCTTATATGGGAATTCTCTCTCTGCACCAACATATACTGGCAGGTCTTCATGATTTTTCATTCCGTTCCAAGTAATTGAACTTTTTATGCATTTCCCAAATATTTGCAGAATTCCCAGCAACATGTAAAGCCAATGTCAGGCTTTTTGATGCCCAACTCATAAAAATGCTATCCAGTGGCTACATCTGAAAGGTGCATCATATAAATTAGCAGCCATAAAGTGATGTATGTTTCTCAAGAATAAGTCATACTTCAGGCTTTGCAGTCTGTTAAGTTGGACTTGCAGAGAGTGAGACACAATATTCCAGTAAACAATTTGAAGTGTCATAGTTCTCAAGTTGGAGTAAATGTAGGACATTCTACTTAACGGCCCTTTTTGTGGACAGTGACACACAAAACATTTCAAACTGAAGTTTCATGCACTAACTAAATCAACGAGCTGTGTTCTTGAGAGTAGCATCCTGGCTTACTAGGCAGTCACTCCGAGTTAGCTTTTACTATCTGGAAGCCCAAACCGCTGTTAACATTTTCTGCCTTGTAAAAGGTTACCAGTTCTACTGCTTGTAGAGGGTCCTGGTTTAGTCCTCTAGCTGCTGTCTGTCCAGGGTTTAAGTGGTCTTCTTGTGTCTACAGGTTTCCTCCCATTTCCAGAACACATGCTGCTTTGTGTAATTGGCTGCTCCTACTTTACTGTAATCAAGTTATTTTCTCCATAGGACTGCTATGCAAACAAGCCATTGGCACAGTGGACTAATGTGTTTAACGGAATGAATAAGTACATACCTAGATACATAGACTCGCTTAATGAATGTTGTTCTGCGGCCGTTTTTGTGGTCTCAGCTCTTAGAGGGAAGAAAGACTTCCCATCTGATATAGACTTTCTTATCTTTTTAGCCATTTGAGAAGTAGATAGAGAGATCAATGTGGTAAGTGGAAAGTATCTGCACTATGTTTTTTGTATGATTTCTTCCTTTAAGCCACACTTGTTCTGGTGGTAAAAACTTGGATCTTTTGAACAAGCTTTGCCAGGTAACTGAGCTGAGATGTGGTAGTAGTTTAGTAACATGAAAACATCCAGCTCTAGTGGCATAATAGAAACTGAATTATTTTTCTTCTTCCTTTCAGGCTTGTTTGCCCTGAGAATTTTAGATGAAACAATACTACTAATCGAAATGTGAGTGTATAGTAATGGAAAATGGTGTATAGTAGCCTAGGGATTTATTTTTGTTAAATCAAGCATAACTTTGAAACTTAAGAGGAAGATTAGGCTGTCTTATCATATCTGTCTAGATCATTTCCAGGACTGGGCAGGGTTTACAGCTGATGCTTTGGCTATGCTTTTCTTAAGGGTCTCCTAATATTTGAGTTGCTGTACTTCCATCTAACTTTGTTTGCAAAAGTCAGTAAAACTGAATACAGGATTTAAAGGGAATGTGTATATTTTCTCAGTACTGATATTGCCCTTAGAGACAGGAGCGTAAGTGTAGAAAAGATTGAGCACTTTATTAACACTAAGGATTCATTAAATAAAGGCAGATGTTTTTTATGCATAATGTTAATTTCAACTTTATTTCTAAAACTTTAATTCATTTAACTTTAAAATTGATTGTAATGTTAGGTAATGGAAGTTTTTAGACAAATATTAAAAAAAAAATTGAGAAAGGGGAAAACTTTGTTTAATGATTGAAAGGTAGTGAACTGAAACTGATACAGAACACTTTGATGGTGAGAAATGAGTATAGTTGCTTATTTGCATAGTTGAGAAATGCGGAGATGTCATAATGTTGCAGGTATTAACAAAATAATGACTCACTTAAAGGACCACTGCAGTCAAAAACTGAACAGAATATTTAATTTTTATCTTGCTGTTAAGTTGTTATCCAAATCTACCACAAGCAAATTAAGTACTTATTATTTTTATTTTTTTTCTAGCCCTAAATGTCTTTATGAGACAGACATGCTGACATCTATTTCTTGCCCATAATGTACTGTGGGAGCATAGCTGATGAACTTACAGTGCCCTAGTCTTACCTGTCAGATCAGAGTCCAATTCACTTAGAATTAAAATAGTAAGAAATACCAGTGAAGTTGTCAGTGATCATCAGGTCTATTTACCTTCAGATTACAACAGCCTCAGTAGATTTATGGTCTTGGGGAGAGAAAAAAAATGCAACTTTTTTATGACAGTACAAAGTCAGAGTTGTGAACTTTAATAACATAATGACCATGGGGGGATAAAAAAGAGCTGAGGTACCTTGCTGTTTGTGTTTCCCCATTTTCCTTGGCCAAAGACTTTCAGATGTGATAGGTGAACTTATTCAAGAGCAGTGAGACAATTTTCCTAAAAACAATATCATGGGATTTCGTTCTCCCCCACATGTGTGCACTGAGGAAGCTGACTAGAATAGAAATGCTCCAAAAAAAAAGCACACGAGGTTGGAAACCAGGAAATAACACCCCCAAAAAGATTTATTGAACACTGGTAAGCGCTTTCATCTGGTGAACATCACCAGACTTCTTCAGACAAAGTTAACCACCTGTTCAAAAGCTTTTATACACATGTTAAATAGATCAATTAATCAATTTAAAAACAAATTATATTTAATTAAATAATTAAATATAGAAACAGTCCTAGAAAAAACTTTTCTTATGAATTAAGTAGCAGCAAAAGGAATATACTTTGTTCAACTATATATAGATCACAATAACTATATAAAAACATTTGAAAAATATAAAAACATAAAGGTATATACAAAAATATATATGTGAAATATATATATATATATATATATATATATATATATATATATATATATATATACATACTAACTATTTTTTATAATCATTTAAATAAATACTATTAATTTATCAAAAACTTTTAGTTTGAGCTTACTAGAAATAGACATTGCATCATTGAGTCCTGGTGGAAAGTAAGCATTTAAGAAAGCTTGCCACCAGTCTTCTTTCTCCTCAAGGTGCAATTTCCAGCCCCCCCCCAGCTTCACACTTGACTTGCTGAATCACTAAAAATTTGAATGTATGGTCAGAAAATATCTTTACATGTCTATATAGGGCATTTTTTTTCATCCTGCTGACATATTTCATAAAGGTGTTCATAAATACAGTTTACTCTGCGTTTTCCCAATATAAAAAGCTGGACACTGGGAACAGACAGCAGCGTAAACAACTGCATGAGTATGGCAGTTGTATTTTCCCATCACCATAATTTTTTTTACCACAGATGTTAATAAATGATGTCCTCAAAATAGAAATACCACAGAGGAGAATAAATTGCAGTGATACTTTTTAATATATGAAAGTATAGAGAACATTGTCAAGGGAGGAAAGTATCTTTTGGGAAAGGAAATGTGTTCAAAAAGCTTGGGAAAGGAAATATTGTATTCAAGGAGTAATGGTCCTTAATAAATGCCTTCTAATCATCTGGTGATCTTCGTTCAACAGGGCCCTTTATCAGAAGCTAAGTACTTTGGTTCTTTTTCCAGGTGACCTGTAAGTAGCTAGTACTGTCCTGATGAAAAGCTTCTTCACCTGTTGCATGCTTATCACTGTGAAGTACACCTAAGTTGTAATGCACTGGTAGAAGGATCACCAGGATCCCTTGCTGAACATGACTAGCTCCATCTGCTAGCAAAATAAAACAACAGGATATAAAACTGAACATAGTTGTTAAGATAAGTTGTAGTTCCGACAAGTCTTTCCACACTTAATCCAGCTGTGTATGGAAATTTCCCCAGTGGCAACAATGTTATTGCAGTTTCAATCTCTAGATTAGTGATGAGCTACAAACCTGATCCTGTTATAGCTTTGAAAGATCTAGATTTCTGAGAGTTTTTACATGTCTTGCAGGGAAACTGAAGTGATATAATACTCCAGAGTAATGACTAAACAGCTCCTGTGCAGGTCACAAATTAAAGCAGCTTTTAGTGGGTTTGGTCTAAGACAAGTTAGTCAATTACTGCAGTCAGTCCTTTTAATACGGTCAGTCCATTGCAATGCATGTTTTTTACACAGGGCTTTCATGCACTTGCTAGTCTGAGTTTATTTCTTGGTGCAGTGGTGTCTGACATACTTAAATGGATTTCAGGGAAGGAATCTTTAGAGAAATCTGTTGATTCTGCCATTGCTTCAGTGGAAATTGTAGTCAAGATGTCTTTGTACTGCAGCAGGATGTTCATCGTGCATACAGCTGCAGTCATAACAGATGGGTTTTCCTGCCGTCAGGCGGGTCCTCGGTCGGCTGAATTCCAAAGTCTAGGTCCGGCGTCGGATGTCGTCGCTTCTTCCCTGACGTCAGTGCGACAGGGGTATAAAGAACCAGCCAACGCCATTTTCTTCAGTCTTTCTTGCCGCGCGGTGCCCGAAGCAGAAGCAGTTCGCAAGTGCCGGTCGGCCAGCTCCTGAGATTACGAATATTTTTCAACCGAAGTCTTCTTGAAAGCTAAGTACCCCATTGGGGAAACTTTTCTTGCCTCAGACCGATGCCAGACAAAGTTAATAATTGCGTTTCATGTGGGAAGCAAATACCGCATAAGGATTTTCATTCCCTCTGCATTCCTTGCTTAGGCCCAGACCACGACGTCTCGGCCTGTCGTTTTTGTGCTACATTCAACAGACGCACTATTAAGCATCGGGCGGAGTTCGCCCAACACTATTTTGGCAAAAAATTTAATTACATTATGTCGTCGGATACTCCGACTCCAGTTTTGAGTAAAAGACGCAAAGATAAGGACCGACATACGAGGACCGCGACTTCTACCGACACCACGCCAAAGCCGACTACAGGTGGTCCGGTTCTCAGTGAGGCGGCTATGCAGCCCCTGACTACCGACGACACTTCATTGGCGGTGTCTTCTGTGCCCGAGGTTTCAGGCTCTTCGGCCCACACCCCGACTACAGATACCGAAGCTACTCTTGGCGGTGAAACTCAGAGTTTAGACAGACCTGCCACCTCTCAAGGTGTCTACAGGCCTTCCTCTTCTTTTTCCATCAAGGCTTTCACTAAGTCTAAAGCAGCCATGCATACTAAAAGACAAGCTCCACAGCGCCCTTCTCAAGGCCCCATGCCTAAAAAGCAGATGCTCAAAATGGCTGAGGATTTGATTACTCTTATCAGGGGTTCCCAACCCCCCCCCCCCCGGACAAAAGGCCCAGAGTGGAGGAAGAATCCCCCTCCTCGGACCAGGCCTCCATTATTTCAGAACATTCTGAAGACCAGGAGCATTCTTACTCCCCTTTTGAAGATTCTGATGCAGAGGAGTCCATTCCCTCTGTCTCCCCCCCCCCTGAGGATTACTCTTTTGGGGAAACCTTACATACCTTGAGGGAACACTTCCACTGGGAAGGCCAAGAGTACTCAAACTCCAAGAAAAGGCTTAGGGATTTCCTCTTGCTCCCTCAGCACAGGCCTCTGGCTATACCTCCTGTCTTAGACATTCTAGATGATGTGTATTCGGAGGCCTGCCTTAACCCAGATTCTTTACCTCCAGCTCCAGTCAAGCCAGACAGGTATTACCGGGTTCCTGACTCACACCAATTCCTATACAAAAGCCATGCGGCTGACCCAGAAACTATTTCACAGGGTCCCAAGGGAATTAAGGCCTCCACTGCTAAAAATCCATTACCTTCAGAGAGAGATTCCAGAGCTTTAGAAAGGTGGGGGAAAAAGGTATACACCTCGGCCACCTTAACCATGAGGGCATTAAACTGTCAGTTCCATATGTTAAAGTACCAACAGTTTCTGTTATCCCAGTTGAGAAGCAAAATGTCACAACCTGAACAACCAGACTTGAAGGAGTTGCAGGATTTGATACATAGTGCAGAACAAGTGGGTAAACATACCTTGCAATGTGGTTTTGATGCTTTAGAGGCCTCATGTAGAGCTGCTGTTACAGGATCAGTCATACGTAGACATGCCTGGCTCAAAGAGCAAACCTTACCAGATCATGTCAAAGCTAAATTACTAGATGCCCCAGCGCAAAAAGATGTATTGTTTGGTGTTAAAGCTGAGGAGGTATTAAAGAAAATGGAGGAAAAGGCAAAATCAGTGCAAACAGTGAAAGATTTAATACAGGTACAACCTCCATGTTTCAGTAGAAATTGGCCTTCCAAAAATTGGTCCTTTCCAGCCACGGACAGACCCCAAAGAGGTAGATACAGGCGCCCGAGGGGCAGAGGGCAATCTCAAGGATCATTTAGAGGCAGACAATGGCAAGCACCTACACAAAGAGGTGGTGAGGATAGTTCACAGCCATTCAGAAAGCAGAACCAATGACTTTCCCCTTTGCATGCCAAGCAAGGCTCAAATGGCAGCACCTTTAGGTGGAAAACTGGCATTATTTTCGAAAAGTTGGCATATTGTCACAAAAGACAAATGGATCCTGGACATTATAGACAGAGGCTACATATTCTACTTTCACACCCTTCCAAAAATGAGAGGCATGCCAAACCTGCCACACAATCAAAGGGCAGAGGCACAAAAACAAATTTCAGATCTCATGGACATGAAAGCTATTCAAGAGGTACCTGCACAAGAACAGGGTCAAGGTTTTTATTCCAGACTATTCCTGGTACCAAGGAAGGGAAAAGATTGGAGACCTATCCATCCTAAACACATTTTTACTCGTGCCAAAATTCAAGATGCTCACATTACAGTAGCTTCTTCCCATGCTGAGCAAGGAGTCTTGGCTGGTAACATTGAACCTCAAGGAGGCATACCTGCATGTCCCAATCAGACAAGATTGCAGAAGATACCTCAGATTTCTTGCAGGTTCAACCCATTATCAATTCTCTGCATTGCCCTTTGGCTTATCTACTGCGCCCAGAGTGTTCACGAAATGCCTGGCATCAGTAATTGCCTACTGCAGACTTCAAGGGATACAAATATACCCATATCTGGATGACTGCCTGATCCAAGCGGACAGCAAGCACATACTTCTGAAACATCTGGCGTTTGTAATAATGTTGTTGAATTCTCTGGGATACACAGTCAACAAAAAGAAATCAAGGCTAATACCCTCTCAAACAATAATTTTCCTGGGTGCCAGCTTGGATACAAACACCCAGATGGCCTACCTCACGCCAGAGAAACAAGGGCAACTAACTCAATACTTCAGAAAACTGGCAACTTTCACCAGGCTGACTGCAAGGAAAATCCTGCAGGCTCTGGGATTCATGGCATCTTGCATCCTACTAATCCCATGTGCAAAGCTGCATATGAGGAAACTTCAATGGTACCTAAAAACCTATGGTCTCAACACAGCCACAGTTTGGAAACAATAATACCACTGATTCCATGTCTTCAAAAGGAATTTCTGTGGTGGGCTCAAGCATGCCAAAGAAACACAGGTCTCCCATTCTGCAAGCCTCAAGCAAATCAAGTCATCACAACAGACGCCTCGGACTACGCCTGGGGGGCGCACATGACAGATCGGTGCATTCAGGGCAAATGGTCCCAAAAAGAAAAGCACCTACACATAAATCAAAAGGAAATGCTAGCAGTAATAAATGCTATTATAGCTTTCAAAGACCTACTGCATCCAGGACAGCTATTGATAAGGACAAACACCACCACAGTAATGTGGTACATAAACAAACAGGGAGGAACCCATTCATACCCCCTATGCAGGCTAGCCATGTCTCTTTGGAACATGGCTCTGGAATTACAAATCGAACTTCAAGCACAGTACCTGCCAGGCAAGGAAAACACGCTGGCAGACAACCTAAGCAGAAATATGACAGATCCACATGAATGGAAGTTGCATCCTCAAGTTTTTACAAAGATAATTCAAGCATGGGGAAGGCCAGACATAGATCTCTTTGCCTCCCACAGAAATCACCAATTGGCAAAATTCTGCTCAAGGACCTTTCATCCACAGGCCTGGAAAGTGGACGCACTCTCTTTCAGTTGGACAACAATGACAGTTTATGCCTTTCCACCTCTTCCTCTGCTGCCCAAAGTTCTATTAAAAACCAGCGCAGACAGACCAAAGATGATTCTCATTGCTTCAGACTGGCCAAGACAACACTGGTACCCACTCCTGAGAAGCCTGACGCATTCCCCACCATGGATCCTGCCTCTAATGCCTCTTCTACTGACAGCACAACTTCAAAACTCTTCACAGTCAGCTGAAAACACTCAATCTAGCCGCATGGAAGATTCCTTAAATTCACAACAGACCCTACTCTCCAAGGAGGTGCAGGATGTCATTTTGGAGGCCAGAAGGCCTTCTACTAGAAAAGCCTACTCCGCAAAATGGAAACGGTTTTGTGCCTGGAATGAGAAAAAAGGTCAGAATCCTGGAATACTGAATTTACCTCAAATATTACAGTACCTAGCTGAGATGCTAAGCAGTGAACTTTCATTCTCCTCCATCAAAATCCATGCCTCAGCCATTTCTGCAGAATACAACAACACTGATCCTCCTTTATTCTCTCACCCCCTCTTAAGACAGTTCCTCAGAGGGGCTAAGAATATAAAACCCCCAAGGAAACAACCAGTGCCTGCTTGGGACCTCAATTTCATTCTAGAAAAACTGACCTTGCCTCCTTTTGAGCCAGCTGTTTCAACAGAACTGCAAAATTTGTCCTGGAAAACAGCCTTCCTTCTGGCTATCACCTCAGCTCGCAGGGTTTCGGAATTACAAGCCCTCATGGCTGTGCAGCCTTTCATCATTTTCCATCAGGACAGAGTTTCCTTATGAACCAATCCGTCCTTTATGCCAAAGGTAGTATCCAGGGTAGCCTTGAATCAGGCTATCCACTTACCTACCTTTTACCCTAATCCTCAAAACAAAGGGGAGAGACTACTACATTCCTTGGACATTCACAGACAGTTGCGTTATTATTTGGACAGAACAAAGCCTTTCAGAAAATCAGAGCAACTCTTTGAGTCCTATGCTACAGGAGCTCAAGGGAAGCCTATTTCCAAACAGACAATTTCAAAATGGATAGCCCACTGCATACGCTTTTGTTACTCTTTTCATGGTAAAACTGTACCTGCAGGCATCAGATCTCACTCCACAAGGGCTACAGCTACCTCTGCAGCTTTCCTCAGGGGGGTTCCTACCAAAGATACTTTGGAAGAAGCCACTTAAAGTTCTGTACATACCTTCTCCAAGCACTATCACCTACCATTATACTCCAAATCCAGAGCAGGCTTTGCCACTGCAGTCTTGCAGGGCATCCTGGTTCCTCCTTGTTCCACCTAGTGCCTACCACCCCTTTTTTAGCTTTGGGATTCTACCCATCTGTTATGACTGCAGCTGTATGCACGATGAACATAGTACAGTTTTGTACCTACCATAAATGTAGATGTTCGAGTGCTAATAGAGCTGCAGTCCAGGTTTCCCTCCCTCCTTCCCCTCTTGGGACAGGCCTAATGGCTAACACCTCCTCATACAACCTGATTGGGGTATTCTTTTATGGTGTATTTGCTTGCAACTACTGTTTTTTGATTATATTGCATTGCATTATTACATAAATTTATGTATTGCCTTCCTTCTGGGGGCACCTGACATCTGGGGCAAGAAAAACTGAAGAAAATGGCATCGGCTGGTTCTTTTATACCCCTGTCGCACTGACGTCAGGGAAGAAGCGATGACATCCGACACTGAACCTAGACTTTGGAATTCGGCCGACCGAGGACCCGCCTGACGGCAGGAAAACCCATCTGTTATGACTGCAGCTGTATTAGCACTTGAACATCTACATTTATGGTAGGTACAAAACTGTACTTTTGGCAGAACTTTCACCAAGGAGTAATCTTATAATTATCATATATATTGTCTACTAAGCTGCATGTATTAGATTTTCCTGCATTGCAGCAGTTCCCTTTGTTGTTAACTTCACTGTCACATTTACATGAAACTGCTTTGGGCCCACTCTATCTACTGCCTGCTGACACCTAGCATACACTTGTTATCCTGGAGCATCATTTCCTGCAAGTGTCCTCATTTTCTTGCTGTACGCTTGTGAAGATGGAGCTGTTGGCTTTTGGTAGTTTTGTGTTACCTGCAGGTTCCTGCTTTCACTATACATTTAATCCCTCTTAGTTCTTCTTTGCCAGATCTTGTGTAGTACTTTTAGTGGGAAGATAGATTGGAAGGAGACTGCTCTTTCTCTTATGAAAGTCATTCATTTGACAACTGATTTACTAATATAAATGTGTGGAAGAAGGTGGATGTTTGGTGACACAAGCTGCTTAGAGAACTGCCACCTGCTTCTTTCTTTCTTTTATATATATATATATATATATATATATATATATATATATATATATATATATACATCAGTGCTGATTGCTGAAATTGTATTAAAATGTGCTTTAAGTATCCTGCATGCATATTCTTTTTACTTGTTTGTTATTTCCAATAAATCTTTTATCAGTACAAAGCAGAGCCAAGTGTCTCTTGACCCACATAATCGTGCAGCAGTATATTCTGTATTGTCTACGATTCCATTTGTCCCTTTTTACTTTCTTGGGAGTTTGCGAGATTTTAACTGTCCTGGTACATTGCTTTTTTGTGCTTGTCTTGTTCTCTGTATCTTTATTTTACTTCCAAAGCAATTTCTAACAATTATTTTTCTAAAAAATTCCAAAAATGAAAAACACTCCTGTGTTACCCTAGTTTCTCCTAATATCACTAAAAGGACAAGGTAAAATGTATTTATATACCATACAAACACTTTTTTCTTGGTCTTGTGAAATTTCTGTCCAATGTCTTTAAGCAATATCCCTCCCTATTTTGCGCCCAATATTTATTTCTCTTATCTTGTGAATACAGTGGACTGTATTAGTTTTATGAAAGCACAGTTAAGCAACTGGACTGGTGTTCCACAGCAGTATTTGTTAATTGAGAGTGCATATCATGTGTGTACTTCAAATATGGCCATAAAAAAACAGCTGAAAATTATATTAGTAAATATGCACTCATATCAGGAAAAACGAACTGTCTACAATGAAAAGGGGAATTTAGCTGATATGCTGGTAAAATGTATTCATGTCTGTATAAGTTCCACATTGTGGCTTGTTTTCAGTGGAGGCCCAAAGAGCTGAACTAGGTCAACCAAAGTAAATAGACCCAGCCCTGTGGTGCAAACCGATGAAGTCCTTACTGTATCACAGGTGATCAATGTTTGGTTAGTGTCTCAGACATTGGAAGGGCGGGACCAAACAGACCATGCTTGTCCATATTGGGGGGGGGGGGTCCAACTTCATTGCTGTTTTCTATCAAAGTATTAAGGGAACATAAGGACACAGTTAGCATGGTTTGGAAAACATTGATCATAAAGTAAAAGGGTGGTCCAGGGGTGAGAGAAGGTCTGACCTTAGGGAGTTTCTGTGCAGCAGAGGCACTTGTGGTCCATGGTCACTGCAGGAAGGGAAATAGGTAGGGAGAGAGTAGTATACTTCACATGAATGATGACTTGCAAAAGCTTGACTCACCTTTTCCGGGGTACAGATGGGCTGACATACTCATGCCCCATGTAAGTAATGAATTGGTCATTAAGTTCTCACCAAGATCAAAGAACAAACTGGCCAGCTGTCTTCGCAACAAGAGGAACAAATAGCTCACAGAGTGCTGAGAGGCTTGATGGCCAGGATGAGGTACAAAAAAGAGCAAATAAAGTAGATAATATAACCCAAGAGCTTAATAGGATGAGCTTTGTTTCAAGCATTGTGTAAGCATGTATTAAGTTACTTAAGAAAGACCTCTTGTCTTGGACTTCCAAGATGGAGTCTAACTGAGTAACATACTTTTTAAAGCTCTTCTACTGTGAAAACTGAAAAATTATTAAAAAGACATCAATCTGGGTAAAAGTCAGTTACTGACTAGGGAATTACAGTGCCTGGATGCCAGCAAAGAATAAATTTGGAAAAGTAAGAGAAAATCAACCAGAAAAGAAGAAGAAGAGTTATGGTTGGGAGGGACTTTGCCGCTATCCATCGAAATGGATTTCAGTTTGCTGCTTTAGAAAAATAGATGACTTCCACTAATTTATAGAGGAAAAAATAAAGCAAATGAGGTATTTAAAATAAATGGGATTCTGGAGAAAAATCTAAAGTTAAATGACAAAAGGAAAAAATAAAAGAAACTTTAAGTAGCCATTCAGCAGAGCTGGTAAAACTGCAGAAATCAGAGACTGAAGTAAAGGTAAAACTGAATGTGAGGTGTCCCAAGAAGAAATATTTGTAAAAATAAAATATGACAGAGAAAAACTGAATATTTTTTGCAATACCAGAGAAGGAGTGCACTGTCTTAGTTTTGAAAGCATAGATAAGCAGCTGGACTGGTGTACCATAGCAGTATTTGTTGATTGAATGTGTATATAATGCGTATGCTTCAAAATCTGGCCACAAAAAAAAAAAGTTCCTGCCAAGTAGTGGCATGGAGAGAAATACTTATAACAGCAACACTAAAGTTTTTGTGGAAAATGATTATTTTGCTGGATGTGAAGCAAAAGAGAGCAAGCTTATCCAAGCAGTCGGGGAATGTCAAGAGAAAGGTGTGAGATTCAAGTTGCTTTATCCAACTCTCCTCAAATGTTTTTTTCCTGGAGGATCACATATTTTTGGAAACGTAACTTCTTGGCTGGAGTGCCTTCTTTGTGGAGTTTGCGTGTCCTCCCTGTGGTCGTATTGGTTTCCTCTGGGTGCTCCGGTTCCCTCCCACATGCCAAAGACATGCAGTAGGTGGATTGGGCACTTTAAATTGCTCGTAGGTGCAAGTGAATGGTACGTATGAACTACTGTGGCAGGGCTAGCCACCCAGTGGTATAAATCTTGGCTCGAGATGATTGTCACTGTTGAAGTTATACCCCGATCCCATGTGCAAAAATGGGAAAAAGGGGTAGAGCATGGATAGATGGATCAAAAAGTGAACCAGCAAGATGAATGAAACTCTGCTTCTTAATACCATGTTAATAACAATTAATATAGCTTTCAGATGACCGGGTCATCACTACTGTATACCCTGTCTGTGAACAGCCTTGTTGTAATAAAAATAATATTAATAAAGAAGCCCAGAAAGAAAGAATTTGTCAGTGAAACCTTTCCATTGTTTCAAAGAAAAATGCTTCCACGAAAGAAAGCAGCACAGCAGCTGTCTAGAAGAATCATGTGCTTCTTGCAGTCAGACCAGAAACCAGTGTTGGGAAATCATGATCATCATGAATAAGACCAGCAGCAAAGTGAGTTTATATTAGAGTTCTTCTCTGTTAAATTGGTTGGAAAACTGTAAAGCATAAACCCCATTTAATCAAGGTTTAGGACACTGAATGGACTGACCGTAAGTAAAATAGTTTTTTTGTTATTAATGTTTATATAATAAGAAACTACATGTCAGCTTGTAAAATAGTTGAATTTAGTATGCAATCAGATGTATTTTAAATATGAGCTGGGGGAGTGATATCTGTATACGTTAGTGATGTTAAAGTAAATAAGTACCCATGCTTAGTTGTGCTGCATCCAGATATTATACTATAACAATATAAGAAAGGAAAGATGCAAGTTAATATAATGTGATCTTTACTTGCTGGGAAGAATGTAAATGTGTATTGATCATATTATATAGAGAATTAAATGATAACCCTCTCCAATTGTATACAGGTAGATATCCAGATTAATGTTTTTAATTTAAACTATAGAAAACACTTTTAAGCAAAGACAAAAATGTAAGAGAAGATTATGAAAAAAATATGAAAAACTGCTAATTAACTAGCTATGGTTTTTCTACTGGCACCTGCTTTTGGGTCACAGCAAGCTGCCTGCCGATGCAGTCAGTTAATAAGGAAGAAGTCTTGACAGTGTATTCTGAGTGAAATCTGCAAGTTACTGTATAATTAACTCTTGCATGGATACTGGTAAGCTGTTCAGAAAAAATAAAAGTAAAGCAAGGAATGAAGTCTGAAACTTGGAGCATGAATTTATACAAGCAGTTACTTCCCCACAGCCTTAGTACTGTAATGCATTAAATGCAACAATGCACATATTATTGTATTTATTTAAGGTTAGTCATTGCTCTTAATTTTAAGGCTAAAATTAATGTTTGCTGAATGTATGCACCTGTTTTTCACATATGGGTGAGGAAGAGAGACAAGAACAGATAGCAAATGTATAAATGGGACCACAGGTTCTAACATGCACATTAGTACAGTTAACCTTAACTTCAGAGTATGTATTACCAACATGCCATCGATTTGGGGCAACTGCTTCTATTTGGAGGGGCTAGACTTCCTTTTTGAAAAGTGTATATAGTTTTATGCATTTGCTGTGAGCTAAAAGGGTTAGGTTTTGAAAATGTGTTTAGATTTATGAGTGTTTTTATTGAAGCAAAAAGGCTGGAAAGATGTGACATGGGTTCAAACAAATAAGAAGTAACTAAATACAACATCAGTTTGGCAGTTATTAATATGTGTGTATAATCTGTAAAATGGAAATGTGTATATATATATATATATATATATATATATATTCTTAAGAACTGTCGTGTATAATATGCATGAGTAATGTCTTATATTAGAAATAACTTAAATCAGAATGGCTGCTTTCCAGTCGTAACTTTTAATGGAAAAAGTCTTATAGGCACAGACAGGAAGCAAACATTATTTAATTATATTAAGTGTAAGCAAAATATTAGTATTGCAGGAGATTCGTTTGGATATAAATGAACGTGAATTTGATAAAGAAATTATTTCTGTGCAGTCAGTTAGCAGAATATCATGGATAAAGGGAAAGGGGGATAATAACATTAATTGCAAGATAGATTCAATAGTGAAAAAAAGGAAAAAAGGACAATGATGGTTGGTTTGAGACACAAAGGGTTTCCTGGCAGGATAGGAACATTACGACTGCACGTGTTTACAGTAAAACTAATGTTATGGAGCTCAGGAGAATTTTGGGAGAAATAATAAGCTTTCAACAGGGAACATTATTTATGAGTTTGAACTGAAATCTGATTTGCAATAGTGAGAATTTGTCAGGGGTAACTATAATTAGAGGGTAGATTTATGAAGAAATATATGAAAGTGTTTGGTAAAGAAGATGTGAACCCAGTCATTGGAATTGACATGTTATTCCCCAATATGCAGTAACTGGGCCAGACTCAATGGAAATTATATTTCACAGCATGTGTATTTTATGGCTTTGAGACAAGACAATAAGAAAGTTAAATCAATCACCACAAAAACTAAGATAAAGATGCAGGACAGTGGTGTAAAATGAGACTTTGGCGCATTCCTACTTATTTGTTAAAAAGAGAGGAGTTTAAAACATTAGTAGTGGGCATAATTTGAGAGTTATTAGTAGTGAGAGACATTACTTCAAAGGGATAAGTAGAGTGCGAGATAAAATGAAAATAGACTTTAATAGCTTGGTAGAAATAACAGAGAAAAAAGTAACAGGAATTATTTAGAGGGTTTGAAAAAAGTTAAAAGTACTACTGAAGAAGGGGAATCTCACAGAACATAGGTTCATAGAAGGAACAAGAAGAGGAACAACTGCAGAGTCCTAGAGGTAAAATAAGGGAATATGAAAATATAGGAGTATTTGGACAATTTAGAGTGATTGCTGTTAAGCAACTATTTTTTGATGAACTTAGAGTACAAAGATTTTTAGCACAACAGTGTAGGCAACAGAGGATAGAAAGAGTTGTGGCCAACTATAGGGAGCCTGTGACTAAAAAAAAATAACCAGAGATCCTATGGAGGTATTAGAGATAATCAGGAAAATTTATGAGAATCTGTATAAAGTTCATTGTTACAGGAAACCAAGAAAAAGCACAAATGGGTGATGATGCAACACAGGGGAATTTCAAGAAACAAGGAGAGACTGGGATTGTGGATGCAGGCCTTTAAGGAGAATAACAATAGTCATGCAGAATATTATATCCATTAAGTAGCAGAAAGTATTCTAAGGACTAAACCAACACAGGAATGGAGAAAGGAGATTCTGCTGATAGGGATGACTGCAGTTAGGGATACAGACAGTAGGCAAGAGGGGGCTGGAATGTATTGGAGAATGCTAGCAAAGGAATCAAGCTATTGGGAACAAATAACTAGAGAGGGAAAGATGATAGAATGGGAAGATGCCAATAATTTATTTGGACTGCAGGTTAGAGATTGCTTTCCCTATCAGGGATTGATGTCAGAGTACAAGCAAAGAGAAAGAAATAGGGGGTTCCTAAATGAAAGACCAGCATTGGTACAGTTTTTAATAGACTAAGCTACCATTAAAAAGGAATGATTAGTAGAGCATATAAACTATTGCATGATAACTATAAGAATCAGTCAGAGGAGGTTAGAAAGGATTGGGAAGAGAGATTGGATAAGCAATTCACAAAGAAACAATGGGTGGATATATGCATGTCTCCCAAAAATGCAACAAAATCTAGAAAATTTAAGATTTTTGCCTGGAAATGTTTACATAGATATTTTTATACCCCAAGTAGACTCCAAAGAATTTTTCCGCAGAAAGACAGCAAATGTTGGAGGTGTGTTGGGGAAGAAAGTGGTAATTGGAAAATATTTTCTGAGAGCGTGGTGAACTGGCATGCTTGGTGGGCAGATTGGTCTGATGAGGGAGATGATTTTTCTGAGTTATGTTACAGAATCAGAATTGCCTATACATAGTAAGGCCTTGCTAAGTCTAATTATTGTGGCTGCCAAAAAAGCAATTACTAGAATATGTAAACCAACTGTACTGAAAGTAGTGAATATAGTAACAGAGATAAAACAACTGGAATCAAGATCTTTAGAAAAGGTTAGGAGCAATCTACATAGGAAAACTGAGAATTGTGGGAACAATACATACAAGGGAGGAATTAGGTTTAAAAGGCAGCAGGACTTAAATGAGCTATGTGATGTTTGACTGAAGAAGATTGGGTAGATTATAAGTGATGTATAATGTTTGCAACTAGGAGTGTGTCAGCATGGATTGTAATGTAAAATGCTGCGTGCAACTAGGATTGTGTTGGTGTGGTTTGTTTTCATTTGTATAAATGTATGATTGCCTATGTAGTTAGTGATGTTTTAATAAAGACGTTTCTTAAAAAAAAAAAAAAAAAGCAGGAATTGAATAATGTATGTAATGTTGCTTAGGTTATATAACATATAGCAGTAAATGTGAAGAAAAATGTTTGTGTTAATTAGTGTGATTATTTTTATATGAATGTAAATTTGCCTCTCACAAGTGATAATTCAATAAAGGTATTTGAAGAAAAAAGAAAAAGCACAAATGGAAATATTTACAGCACACTTATGTCAAGGTTAGAGGAAAATGAGGCTCAACAAGTAAAAGAAAGTGATGAAATAAAAACGGTGATGTATTATCAATCTATGACAGCACAGAGGATTATGGCTATGAGCTGTTAATGAGTTACCTCTTGTGGTACATGGTTTATTTCCCTCAACCTTCATTTGCCTACTGTGTGACCTTGAGCAAATCACTTAATCAGACAGTGCTTTGGGGCAGTAGGGATTTGGGCTAGGCTCCTTAATGGTCTCCTAGACTGCATGTATGGTAACTACGTATGAAACTAAGAAGAGATTGGCAGAGATCTGGAAGGCTGTTCAACAGTGATTTAAAAGGGGATGAAGTCCCACCATCTTGGAAGAGAATAGTGGTGGTGGTGGTATTACCTATGGGGGAAAGATCAGTAATAATAATAATAATGATAGAGGGAAGTGGAGAATAAGCAAGTACCATTATTGTTAGTGGGTCTTGGTGCAGCGAAAGTATTCAGCAGAGTCAACTGGGATTTAGGGTTGATATAGAAGACATATGTAGGAGTGGAGGCAAGAATTAAAGTGGGAGAAACACTGTCCAGCAAGCTGTGTTTGAACAGAAGAGTTAGGCAGGGATGCCCTCTTTCCCGTCTTATTTTCTTTAAGTTTAGAATCATAAGCAAAAAACAAAACAATAGGGATTCACAAATTCAAGGATACAATGGATATAAAATAAAGATAAAACAGAAGCTGTAGTTCTAACTACAAACCCCCTACATGAAATAGCTCAGAAATACCCATACTTGTGGGAATATAAGATGAAGTATTACGTGTATTTATTAAAAAAAGATCATGCATATGAGCCTTAGATGTGCAGTTTTAAAGTACCCCTTCACATCAGGTACCCATAACCCACATAGTTCTTGTGAGGAGGAGCAACTTAATCTCACTTAATTCTTGGTGTATTCCCTTCTCAAATAAATTCCTTCAACTCTTTATTTCCATCCACACATTCTTCAGTTGATAAAACTTCACCTGACCTGTGTAGAAGACTAAAATGGAACATCCACAAAGGTTTCTCACTAAAAAGAATGCAGGACATAAGTAAAATGTCCTCTGCAGACCACCTCAGAGCTCTATCTCTGTATTCTCTCTCTCCTACAGGCTTTTGAGGGGAGATTTGTGTCTGAAATACAAGGCATTGTCAAACCCCACTCTGGACCTCCTGCATATCCACAAAACAAACAGCACCAGAATTACCCATTCTATAGACTTGCCTGTGATATAAATAGAACCTGCTCAAGAGACAAGTATGTATCCCAGAGACTACCCAGTCTATGGAAGAGGCTTCCCATTCATGTGAAGCAGAGTTCCTCCTTAACCCAATTCAAGTGCAACTTGCACAGTTAGATGGGGAACAGGAAATTCATCCCTGGTTTGGCACCTGTCTCTCTAATGGATGTAGACAGCCTGTAAATAGTTCATCTCCCAGGCCTCTGTTTGTTAATGTTTCATCTCCCAAACCCTACTTACACTTATCAAGGGTATCAGAGCTTGTCAGAGATTTGGGATGCATGGGTAGGCTTAAAAACACCCTTGTGACCATTAGCCTAATAAACACATATGAACTTATAAATGAACTAATAAATTAACTGTATCCATAATCAAGAGCTTCCTACATAGTGCCTTGCTATTTAAAATCATAAATCGAGGTTACTGACCCCAGTGAAGAGAAACCTTACTGTCAAAGGACAAACTTGCTCTCTAAACTGTACCAGACCAAGACTCAAAACTGCCATAGGTGAGAAAGCCACTTCCAGACTTGGATCAGCCACCTGGAACTGAATCCCTAATAAAATCAAAGCATAGCTAACCCTAACAGATTATAAACCAGAACTAAGGAAGCTCCTACAATAAGAAGCTGAATGGTGGTGCTTTAAGGACTGTGCATAACCACTGTAAGTCATTTAACAGTTCAATGCCTAAGTTTTTTTCCCTCAAGATGTATTACATATACCATCTTAAGTGTTAAGAAATCCCGGTTTTACTATCTTCTTCACACTAGTCTTTGGCTATAATTTATATGGCTAGCCAAACTTTGTATTACTTCTATACACTTGATCTCTCCATGTTTTACATTCCATTCCCCCTGTTCATTGTTTCTTTATTCGCCAGCATGTGTAATGTGTTTACAATGTCCAATTTCATTGAAATCTTTCTGTATTAGCTGTGTTAATTGCTATTATTGTATAATCTGTATGAATTGCTGTCATAGCTTGGGTTGTGGCTGAAAAGGTTATTCGACCAACCCACATACCCATTTAGCAAATGGAAAACAAGCAAACAAATAAATATCTTGCATGCCACAGTTCTGATGAGCTGATTTATTTAGGGACCATCAAAGGTATATAAACCCAAAACTCAAACTTGTGATCCTTCCACTGAGACATGTTTCAAAATCTTCATCTTCCACTGCACGTGACTTTGCCTGTAAGGTTATGAATTTAAGTCTCTGCTTCTTGCAGCTAAGGACAGTTTGACAAACTTCTGTATATGTGCCATGTTATATCACAGCAACATTAGTTCCTGCACTAACACTGAAGATCACAAGAGTTGTGTGCACATGTACTGCTGCAGTGGTGTAGAGGGATAAAGTCCTCACTATGATCTAGATGTCCCAGGTTCAGTTAGCAACCCAGGTAACTGATGGAGCAGCATGGAAGGATGGGCGTGCCTATCCTGGTAGGAGGGTGGTGACATGGGTGCCTCCTATGTTAATCCTTGGTGAAGGCTGGGTTCCTTGTTGGCAGGAGGTATGATTCAAAGAGGAGTTGGGGTGGACCTGGTTGAGTGGCTACAGAGACAGGGTGATACGCCGTCCCATTGCATGCCCACCCCTCGGACATAACCATGTCAGCATGAGAGATAGGGGGAAGTGGGTAGGGCATAAAGGGAAAAACTCCCTGGACAAATGAGGAGATGGCAGAGCCCTTGGGATTCCCCTAGGATCCACAGTTGGTCCCAGCACACTGGAGTAAATTGGGGAGATAAGGAGATTTGCTGGTAGACCCAGTATGGATGTGGGGCAGTGGGCTGTCGAGCAGGTAACATGATGGGAGAGGGGGGTTCTGTGCACGGGAATTTTAACTTGCCAGTAGATGCAGCCTGTGTTCCCACTTACACGAGCTGCTGCTTTTTCTTTTTTTATCTCTGTTACCCTCTCAGATGTGAAAAACAGCTTGTATACTTTCACAAAACATTAACTTTTAGCCCTAAGAAAAAGTGTACTTGGCTACTTTTAATAGAACTAAATTATGCACTATTCTATTAAATGCATTAAAGTATTAAGCCTGCTGGAGGACTTGTATCTCTTATTCACTTTCCTTAATCTATAACTTTCGTTTTCACTGAACTACTTGTTATTGTACATTTACATTTTGCATTTCCTTCAGCAAAGAATGCTCAGAAGTCTCAAGATTAATTGCTTGTATCTGCAAACAGCTTGTTTCCATGTAAAAGCAGTTAGCCATGGGGGGAGCAGTTAACTTGCTGATGTGTGGAGGAATTTTTTTGTAAATTTCAGAGTCGAATGTATTGAATTCTCCTGGCTAACTGCCTTCAGCTGCAGACTTTTCTTACTGAGAACATTTATTTATGAAAAAAACAAGCCAGTATTTTTGCAAATGCAAGAAGCTTAGGATGTTTCCTGGCTTTTATAATTTTTTGTATTATTTTTCAAGCCTATTTGTTTACAAAAAAACTTAATTGTATCTTAAGCCAAGGAATTAATCTGGGCATTAACCCTTGTAAAATAAAGGAGATCATCATCCCAGTTCTACGTATACCATAATCAGTACAGTTTTGCCTCCCACCCCACCCCAGCAACGCAAGGCAACTAAACTAGGTACTGGTTTACTTAATATCTTTATCACACAACAGTCACTGAAAAGACTTCTCCCAAATTTAAAACACCCCTGACTGCGCATGATACAAAACTGATTTACAACATAACATGCGGTTATACCCTAAAATGATTTAATACAAATACTGATACATATAAATATTGTTTTACTTACAGTTTTTTCTCTCTTTTGTGTCCTTCTAAACATTAAAGACATAATGTAGGATATATGCTTTACACCCCACCCTCAAGTTTAATAAAGTCACAAAGTCCAGTCTTTGCACAGCCACTTTTGTTTGGAAAGCCATATTTCACAAATGTGATTGATGCTTTATTAGTTTTACATTTATTCACTAATTTCAATGGTGCTGGTCATCTTCCTGATCATCTCCATCTCCAGGCATGTGGCTCTGGTCCAAGTCCAAGATGCTGCTGTATTGTAGTCAATTCCTATGTTTTATTCTCTCTTTCTGTAGCATTTTCCTTTGGAACTTTTGAAATGGTTTCACTGGCAAAGTCTTGTCTATGACTTCATTGTCAGAAGAATGAGAAACAGAGTCCCCATATGCTTTATGGCTCACTTTTTGATGGATAAACTTTTTTTTATTTCCTTTTCAGTGTATTCTGTATCAAAACATTTATTTGATCCTCCAGGAAAAAATACTCTGAAGATGGCTAGATACAACAGCTTGAATCTCAGACCTGCCTCTCGACATTCCCTGATTGCTGGGATAAATTTGCTTCTCTTCTGCCAGGTGTACAGTGAATAATCATTTTCAACAAACACTCCTTTCTTCAAGTTTTTAATACTTTTCCTTTCTGCCACAATTTGAAAGGATCAACTCTGTCTGCTAGTTTGATTGCATCTTTAAAAGTAATACACTGTTCCTTCAAGTTTCTCTGGTACAGCAGAAAATCTCAAGTTTTCTCTACTCACTCAAGATGTCCTTCATGGATGCATCTGCAGTCATAACAAATGGGTTGTCCTGTCGTCAGGCAGCCCTTCGGTCGGCCGGATTCCAAAGTCTGGGTCCGGCTTCGGCTGATGTCGCACTTCACCAGACGTCATCTCTGCTGGTCTTCGGGTATAAAGGCATCAGCCGACGCCATTTTCCTCAGTCTTTCTTGCCGCGTGGCGCCCGAAGCAGAAGCTGTTCGCAAGTGCCGGTCGGTCAGATCCAGAGATTACTACTACCGAATACTACTTCGAAGACTTCTAAAAGCTAAGTACCCGTTGGGGACTCTTTCTTGCCTCAGCCGATGTCAGAAAAAGTCAATAACTGTTTAACTTGTGGGAAACAAATACCTCATAAAGATTTCCACTCTTACTGTTTGCCTTGCTTAGGCCCAGACCACGACGTAGCAGCCTGTTCGGCCTGTGCTTCCTTCAACCGACGAACGCTTAGGCATCGGTTGGAGTTTGCTGAACAGTTTTTCGGCTCAGATTTTGCATACATTATGCCGTCGGATCCTCCGACTACCCAAATTGTTAAAAAACGCAAAGAAAAAGACCGACACTCGCGGTCCGCGGTTTCGGCTGAAACCACGGTTAAGCAAGCCGCGAGTGTCTCGGTTTCGGCCGAAAACGGGGAAACTGGTCAATCTTCAGCCGAATCCATGACTACTACTGAGGCCCCTGCTACCTTATCTGAATCAGCCTCAGAAATTTTGCCTACTACTGTGGTTCCTACTGATCTATCAGACACCATCCCCTTGGATATCTCTACCCCAGCACGTGGTGCTGCTAGGCCTCCTGCAGCCATGTCTATTAAGGCCTTTGCCAGGGCTAAAGCAGCCAAATCAGCTAAATCAGTGCCTGTTAAACCACCCTCACTCAGGCCCACTTCTAGTTCACAAATGCTTTCTCTGGCAGAAGATTTAATATCCTTAATTAGGGGATCCCAATCTCACCCAGACAGGGCCTCTCAGCCCCCAGAAAAGAGACCTAGAGCAGATCCCCCCAAGCCTGTGTCCTCTG
The DNA here is from genome assembly GCF_019279795.1 of Protopterus annectens. Classification (NCBI taxonomy): domain Eukaryota; kingdom Metazoa; phylum Chordata; order Ceratodontiformes; family Protopteridae; genus Protopterus; species Protopterus annectens. The sequence goes on along the minus strand of NC_056735.1, from coordinate 1,477,517,427 downwards.
ATGATTCTGCGGATGACTCAGACATTACAGACCAGCCAGAGGCCCCTTTTTCCAATTATGAAGATTCAGATGCTGAAGAATCCATTCCAGCTGCCTCTCCACCAGAGGAATTCTCCTTTGGGGAAACCTTACATGCCATGAGAGAACAATTCCAATGGCAGGGTCAAGATTTCTCAGATTCAAGAAAAGGCTTAGGACTTTTCTGCACTTACCACAACATAGGCCCTTAGCTATACCTCCTGTCCTATCTGTTGTGGACGATGCATTTAATGATGTCTGCACTGCACCTGATTCTTTACCTCCAGCCCCTGCCAAACCAGATAGATTTTACAGGGTGCCAGACACTCATCACCACCTATACAAGGCCCCACTTGCAGACCCGAAACTATATCCCAGGGGCCTAAGGCAGTAGCCTCGACCACAGCAAAACCCTATTCCTCTGAAAGGGAATCCAGGTCCTTAGAGATGGGGGAAAAAAGTCTACACCTCTGCTACTCTCTCAGCTAGAGCTTTAAACTGTCAGTTTCACATGATCCAATACCAAGAGTTTATGCTTGATCAGTTAATTAAAAAGCTGTCCTCTGATTAATCTTTAGATAAGAAATATGTATTAGAAATTGTGAATAACATCCAACAGGTTAGTAACCATTCTTTAAAATGTGGCTATGATGCACTGGAGGCTTCATTTAGATCAGCCATGACTGGCACAGTGATAAGAAGGCATGCATGGTTGAAAGAACAGGTCTTGCCGGATCATGTTAAAGCTAAGCTATTGGATGCTCCTATGGATAAGGCCAGTCTGTTTGGGGAACCTGCCCAGCAGGTAATGAAGAAAATGGAAGAGAAGGCAAAATCTGTACAAACAGTTAAAGATTTCCTACAGGTTCAGCCCCCAAGGTTTAGCAGGAACTGGCCTGCCAAAAATTGGTCCTTTCCTGACTCCACAAGATCCCAAAGGGGCAGGAACAGACGCTCTAGGGGCAGAAATCAATCCAGAGGAGGTGCCTACAGAGGGCGACAGTGGCAAGGCAATAACCGAGGCACAGACGCAACCACTGCCACTGCAACAGGACAATCACAGTGACTTGGCTCTGACTCCGCCTACCAGGGAGCAAATAGCAGCACCATTAGGCGGAAAGTTAGCCTTATTCTCGAAAATTGGCACTATATTACAAAAGACAAGTGGATTTTGCAAACCATAGACCAAGGCTACGGTTCCACTTCCACACTTTACCAGTAAAAGAGGAATGCCAAACCTGCCCCCAAATCAAAATCTAGAAGCCCTGCACCAGACAGCAGAATTAATAAAGATGAGAGCTGTGGAAAGGGTACCAATAACAGAACAGGGCAAAGGATTCTACTCCAGACTCTTCCTAGTACCAAGAAAAGAAAAACTGGAGACCTATTCTCGACCTGTCCATCTTAAACACATACATCATTGTCCCAAAATTCAAAATGCTGACCCTACAGCAACTTCTTCCCATGCTGGGCAAGGAGTGTTGGCTGGTAACTCTAGATCTCAAGGAGGCATACCTGCACGTCCCCATTCGACCAAATTGCAGAAGATACCTCAGATTTCTTGCAGGATCAGAGCATTATCAATTCTCAGCATTGCCCTTTGGCTTATCTACTGCCCAGAGTATTCACAAAATGCCTGGCATCAGTAATCGCTCACTGCAGAGTACAGGGAATCCAAATTTATCCATACCTGGACGACTGCCTGTTACAAGCGGACAACAAAAGCAAGCTGACAACAGATTTACAAAGGGTCATTTACTTGCTACAAGCCCTGGGATACACAGTCAATCTTCAAAAGTCAAGACTGATACCATCCCAGACAAGAACTTTCTTGGGTGCGGAATTGGACACAGTAAAACAGATGGCATTCCTAACTGCAGAAAAACAAAAAGAACTCCCTCTTTACTTCTTGGCATTAACAAAGCAGAACAAACTAACAGCAAGAAAAGTTCTGCAGGCCTTGGGCTTCATGGCATCATGCATAATCTTGGTCCCACATGCCAGACTGCATATGAGAAAGTTAGAGTGGTACCTAAAGAATTTATGGTCTCAACACAGGCACAGCTTAGAAACAGAAATACCACTAATCCCATGCTTAAAACAGGAGTTCCTATGGTGGGCTCGGGCATGCCAGTCAAACCCAGGCTTACCCTTCCACAACTTTCGAGCAACCCAAACTATCACAACGGATGCCTCAGACCTAGGATGGGGGGCACACATGCTGGACAAATGCATACAAGGACTGTGGACTCAGGACCAGCTGCGCCTGCACATAAACCAAAAGAAATGCTGGCAGTAAAACTGGCAATCCTAAAATTCAGACCTTTCCTCAAAGAAGGCCATTTGATGATAAGGACGGACAACACCACAGTCATGTGGTACATCAACAAACAGGGGGGCACTCATTCATACCCCCTATGCAGAATGACTTTGGACCTTTGGAATCTGGCTCTCAGCTACAACATCCAGTTACAGGCAATATTTGTACCGGGAAAAGAGAACACCCTAGCAGACATTTTAAGCAGAACCACCTCGGATGCTCACGAATGGATGCTACACCCGGACATCTTCAAGGCCATCACAAAGAAATGGGGAATGCCACAAATAGATCTATTCGCTTCCCCACAAAATCACCAGCTCAAAAAATTCTGCACAAGGACATTCCACCCACTTGCATGGAAGGTGGACTCTCTATCCTTCAGCTGGAAAGGCCTGACAGCATATGCATTCCCACTTCTTCCCTTGATGCACAAGGTACTACTGAAAATCAGAGGAACGTCCAAGGATAATTCTGATAGCTCCGAACTGGCCAAGACAACACTGGTACCCATTGCTGAGGAGCATGTCTCGGGAGAAAATGAGGTCAATACCCCTGATGCCTCTGATGTTAACTCAGAACAACTACAACATCATACATCCAAACCTAAAAACCTTGCAACTGACTGCCTGGAACATCACATAGCAGTAACTAACCCAGACCTTTCACAAAGGGTTAAAGACATTATCCTTGAAGCCCGCAGACCCTCAACAAGAAGGAACTATGCAGGAAAATGGAAAAGGTTCGTCATTTGGAGTACTGAAAGAGGAAAAGATGTGTTTAACATAGATATTGCTAACATTCTGGAGTACTTGGCAGAGCTTCTACATACAGGCCTGTCCTATTCCTCCATCAAGATACATGCATCAGCTATTTCAGCAGAATACAGCTTTGATCCTCCTGTCTTTTCACATCCTCTACTCAGGCAGTTTCTCAGAGGGATCAAGAATGTAAAACCTCCTAGGAAACCACCATTACCAGCATGGGACTTGAATTTTGTACTAGAAAAGTTGACACTCCCTCCGTTTGAACCAGCAGCAACAGCAGATCTACAACACCTGTCATGGAAAACTGCTTTCCTACTGGCTATTACTTCAGCAAGGAGGGTTTGAACTACAGGCCTTAATGGCAGTGCAACCCTTCCTAATCTTCCATCAAGATAGGGTGTCCATGAGAACTAATCCTACATTTATGCCTAAGGTGGTATCCAGAGTGTCTTTAAACCAGGCAATCCACCTACCTACCTTCTTTCCCAATCCACAAAACAGAGGTGAAAGAATAATGCATACCTTGGATGTACACAGACAGTTACGCTACTACCTGGACAGAACCAAAGGTAACAGAAAAACTGACCAGCTATTTGTAGCCTATGCAACAGGAAGGGAAGGAAAAGCAATTTCCAAACAGACAATCTCCAAATGGATAGGAAATTGCATAAGATTCTGTTACTCCTACCATGGAAAACCAATTCCACAGAACATAAGACCTCATTCTACAAGGGCTACAGCCACTACCACAGCTTTCTTAAGAGGAGTGGCAACCAAGGACATTATTGAGGCGGCTACTTGGACCTCCGTGCATACATTTGCCAAGCATTCCAATTTACCTCTATATTCTAGATCCCGAGCAGGGTTTGCCACTGCTGTACTGCAAGGGATCCTGACTACACCATAATTATTATTCCTCCTCCCTAGTTTGGCTATGGTATTCTACCCATTTGTTATGACTGCAGATGCATCCATGAAGGACATAGTACAGTTTTGTACCTACCATAAATGTAGATGTCGAACTGGATAGCATCTGCAGTCAGGATTACCCTCCTCCTTCCCCTCTGCGGTACTCCTAGGGTATTTACCCTCCTAATAGCTAGCTGGGGGGGGAGTCTCTTATGGTGTATTTGTTTGTATATATGTACATACATGTTTATTTTTTGTGTTTGCCTTCTACTATTTTGGAAACATTGGCATTTATCCAAAATTTAGCCTTCCAAGAGGGCAATTGGCATCTGGGGCAAGAAACACTGAGGAAAATGGCGTCGGCTGATGCCTTTATACCCGAAGACCAGCAGAGATGACGTCGGGTGAAGTGCGACATCAGCCAAAGCCGGACCCAGACTTTGGAATCCGGCCGACCGAAGGGCTGCCTGACGACAGGACAACCCATTTGTTATGACTGCAGATGCTATCCAGTTCGGACATCTACATTTATGGTAGGTACAAAACTGTACTTTTTCTGTACTCACTCTGTCTTCTAACTATTTTTTGGAACAGCACTTCTTGAAAAGCTTTGTAGTCAACTAGCCTTTTCTTCATTTCATTTGTTTTTTGCAATTTTCTCAGTTCATCTAAATATCTAGTTAAAGCTATTGTTTTTCTAGCATTTTGCTATTGAGTTGATATATTCCTTCAATATTTCATTTATTTTAATCGTGTCTGAGTTTGTTAGTGTCTTTCGGCTTTTCCCGGTTAGGGGTCGCCACAGCTGAACTCCGGTCCACTAATGATTGGCAGTAGATTTTTACGTGCTGGCTTGCCGGGCCTAACGCACAACCTTCAACGAAGGAACGCCCTTTCACACATGTCGCCATACAGAAGACGCTCTAACTGAGACTCGAACGGGCAACGTCTAACTGTGAGGTGACAACGCTACCGCAGCACCACCACCACAGTTAATCATGTCTGAGTACATTTACTTTATTTTTCCTCTTTCAGTAATTTAGAGGAAAAATAAAGTTAATCATGTCTGAGTACATTTACTTTATTTTTCCTCTAAATTACTGGAAGCCATCTCTTGAACTAAAGTTGAAACTTGAACTGCTTTTTGGTGAAAAGCTGTTGGATCTTTCCCAACCAGTGTTTTCTCTGCCCCTTTTCTGGTTGATTTTCTTTCCTTTTCTCCAAATGTCTTTTTGCTGGCATCCAGGTAATTTACTAACTAGCCAGTAACTGAATTTTACCCAAATAGCTTCAATAGCACTCCTTTTTCTCATTCCTATTTTCACACTGGGAGAGCTGAAATTAATCTGTTGAAAGTCTGCATGACTGGATCTTAAGTTCTTCCATGGTTACAGCTGCTGGTGTCACCATTAGAAGTTATGCTTCTGGTATAGGATTATCTCCATTGTCAAGGTGTTTCTAGGCATAGGCTGAAGTTATTCATCTTTTCCCTTAGAGTGATGGAAGCCCAAGGAACCGACATCAAGGCTGTCTTTCAAAGAATAGTTTAGATCCATGTTTTAATAATCTTACTGAGGCTAATGGTTTTGATGGTGTTCACAGTGTCATTGGCCTATTTTTACTTATGAGTCATATAGTGGACTGCTTATTGCCAGTTGCTGCAGTGCTCCATGAGCCAACATTCTCTTTCAACTGTGCTCCTCATCTGTTCTTCTTGCTCATCTTTCTTAATAGTGGTAAATTTCAGCTTGCAACCTGGAGATCAGTAGATTTCCTTTTTTTGGACCACTGTTGCAGTATTTGAATACTGTTGGGTTAGCCTGCATGAGGTAACCTGACATCCAGCTGAGGTATCAAAGCTGTAACCTTCTGACGCACCATACTTTTAGTATATGACCTCAGTCCATTGGTGTAGGGGGTACATAAGTTGAAGTATGAGACAAAGATCCTCAAACTGTCTTGCTGCTAGTCCAAATGCAGGATCTCTACCCCTGTCTGTCTGTACATCTTGTTGTCACTGCCTATAGTTATTCATATAAGTGATAGGTGCTCCACTGGGGAACCTTTTTTCTTGACTTTTATACAAAATGTTTGTTAATAGAGTGAAGTGTGACTGTTGTAGGCAGATCCCTTACAAAGACCTCTACTGCCAGTGTCTGTTTTGTTTAGGGGATGAACACTGATAGACAAACAGTTGTTTGTCTCAAAAACTCATTGTACCAGGCTTTCCTCTTTAAATAGTTAGATCCAGTGTCTGAAGCACCTCAAACAAGTCAAAATGGTGGAACCCTAAGCCTCTGATTTCCCACTCACACTAAAAAAAGATCAAGAAATCAAGACAGTCTTCATTTGTCCAGTCTGATTCAGATGTTCCCAGTGAGATGCTGCAGGTATCAGAGGTTTGTCCGACTCATTCTCAGATGCATGATACCACAACCCTGCCAGAGGCCAGTATGGTATCTGCTACCTGCATGTGCAGTGAGACTGAGCCTACTTTGATGTTAGAGTAGGAAGGAATGTAGGGTGATCTTTCAGAGGGACCAGAGGACATACCTCAAATCCTTATTAAGGAAGAGGTACTGGGCACTGTAATTGAGGTCTGTCAGGGTTCTGAACCACCATGTTTTGTTAGGGAGGATATCACGCCTAAGGAAAATAAATAAAAAAAAAAAAAACAAGCACGTTTCTCCTACTTAGACATCTCAGGAAAAGGATTGGCCTGAATTTTCACAAGGCGTGTACAAGACCATTTTGTTTTTGAAACCACCTTCCTTCCAACTCTCCCAAGTGCCCCCCTGAAGAGGCAACCTGAATCTTCATTTGAGGAGGAGGAAGAATCTGATTTAGATGAGGATTCCTTAGCTTACTCATCTCAAATCTATCTCAAATCCATTCCCCTGGACAGCTTGCGTCAGATGGGTAAGACACACTGTTTGCTGAGTCACCTGTAAAAGAGATTTTCTTTGAAGAGACTATTACTTGGATGATGTAACATTCAGGCAAGTCACTGATATGCAAAAAAAAAAAAAAAAAAGATACTGTGACTTGCTTGAGGTTGAGGCTACAAAACCTACCCCAGTTCTCCCTTTAGTGACTTTCCTGGGTGCTTTTGCAGTCAACTTCTTGTTCCCAGATTCCCAGCCTCCAGCTCTGAAAATGCCTGAAAAGTCCATGAGGGGATGTGAAGTTGCTCTGCAAAAACTCTGTAGTGGACCCATTGTTTTTTTTCAGCTTCTAAAGCCCACTAAGATTTTAGCTGCAGCTAATGTGTTATTATCATATTGAGATAGTAGAGTTATGGATATGGCCACCACCTGAGTTGCTGTTCAGAAAGGAGGCTGTGGAAGTGGTTCTGCCAAGAGATTTTTCAGGGACTGTGGTTCTGTTCCCATCTCTTTCTTGTTCCAGCTCATCTTGGACATCAGTGATGTCAGTCTGACAGGTTTTTATAAGGTCCCTGAGGACATGACGTTTCTGTATAAGAACAGATGGGACCAAGTCCTGCCAACACTGTAGGCTAGTTCTTATGGCATGGGACCACCCAGTAAAAGCAAATCTGCCCCTAAACGCTGTTTACTTTCCATTAAAAAACATGTTCTTGCAGGCTACCTAAGCAGGTCAGTGGAAGACAGTAACAAATGGGTATTGAACAAAGATCTCTTCCTGGACAAAATTCACATATCGGTTGTCCCTCAAATAATGTTTGCCTCATCTCAGAACAGACAGCTTAAACTGTTTTTGTTCTAGGACCCTATTGTCCCCAGGTCTGGATAGTGGACACCACTTCTTCTATTGGAGGAAGTTCCTCTGTGCCTTCTCTCCTCCCCCCTAATCCCAAAGTTCTTCCTGGAGAGCCAAAGGGACAAAGCAACAAATCTTAAAAGTGATTCTCTTTTGGCCCAGGCAGCATTGGTTCTCCCTTCTTCTCCACTGAGCTAGGAGCTATCATTGCAAGTTACCCCAGAAAGTGTACTTCTTCATGCAGAAAAAGGGCTGTCTGATACTTGCTAATCTGCAGGCTGTCTGCCTTACTCTTTGGATGATATAATTTTAATCCCTTTCAGTCACCAGTTTCCAGAGGATGTGTTCCTCCAGGGAGGCTAGAAAATCTTACATCTCCAGGTGGAAAATATTTTCCATTTGGTGTCTTAAGAAGAGTAAATACCCCTTTCAGGTAGAGGTTCTGCTTTTTTCTTTCTTTCTTTCTTGAATTGTTTAAAAGTGGATTAGTCTATTCCTCCATTAAGGCACACCTGCCTGCTATTTCTGCATGCACGTTTCTAAACCTTCTGTTGCTTTTCAGAATTAAACTCAAATAATTTTTAAAGAGCATCCTTCACCTGAACCCTCCTTTTAAGGCTTGTTCTGCCCCCTCAGGATCTGAACTTTGTCTTGGGAAAACTTGCTTTACCATCTTTTGAGCCATCAGTCATCTTCTCATTAAAATTCTGTACCTGGAAATGGTTCTGCTGGTTGTTCTTACACTCCCAGAACACTTTTGGAGTCTCAAGACCTTATGACTATTCCTGCCTTTCTCATCTTCCATAAGAATATGGTTTCCTTAAGGGGTAACTTCTGTTTTATGTCAGAGGTAGTAAATGAACTGTCCCACAACCAAACCATCCATTTGCCTACCTTCTTTCCTTACCCATAACAAGGGTGAAAGACCCCCCATTCATGGATGTCCACAGACATCTAAGATTCTATTTGGACAGGAGAAAATCTTTCAGGAAAATTTACCAGCTTTTTGTCTCCTTCCAGGGGAGGTGGGTGGGGCAATCCTATCTCCAAACGACATCTCCATCTGGATTTCTAAGGCCATCCCCTTAAGTTAACCTTACATGGCAAGTCCCTATCTTTACCCTTAGAGGCTCATTCTACCAGAACAGTTTCCATAACTAGAGCCTTTTTCAAAGGCATTGACTTCAGGCCAATAATGGACGAAGCCACACAGTTATCAGTTCATGTCTTTACTAGACAGTACAGAGTGGTTGCCTTTTCCAGCTGTAGGACCTCCTTTGCTAGATCTGTCCTTTTAGGACTGGTAGACAGCTCCCCTGTCTGTAAGCTTCTACCTGTAACATTCTCTAGCTTTGGGAATAACCCATCAGTATTGGTACACTGTAACAGTGATCACTAGGATGTCTGCTGTTAAGGTAAATTCTTCCACACCTGTACTTTCCTTTTTTAGGTTCCTTCTTTGACTCTTTCAGGAGCAGATGAGCTACCAGAAGTGTGTGATTCTATTTCATGCTTACCTTGATATAAAGATATTGCAGTTGTGCAGAGAAGCTTCTTCACATCATTATCTTAGAATGAGAGTACTACTTCTAGCCAGACTTGAGTACTTCTGAAGTTAGAGCCTTCTTTGTTAAGACTGTATAACCAGGTAATAGTGTAAATCTACACACTTGGTTGTTCCTCCTATTTAAAGTAATGGCCTTTGGGAGTGGGACACCAGCCTCCATATTTTTCTGATGGTAGCCCACATTCCAGAAAAAGCAAGTATTCTGTTGACACCTTAAGGCAGGGGTGGGTTTTTTGATTAGTGGGGCCCATTGAGGTTCTACATTTGACAAAAGGGCCGAACAGGAGCAGATAGATGGCATGCTTTGAAAACATCACCTCATTGGGGAAAACATTCTTTTAAAAACTCGCCCTCAGACAGTGGTTTGCTGGCTTCAAATTAGCTGCAACTTCTCAGCCACAGCTTCCAATTCTTTTTTGAGAGCTTGCTAGCATAATTAGCGGCATTGTTGGCAAAAAGTGATGGCTTATTATATACTCTAAAAACCGCCACAGTTTCTTGGCATATCAGGCAAACAGCAGATTGGTGTTCAGTAAAAAAATATTTAGTTGTCCTCCTTACTGACTTTACTCTGTCATTCTCACTTTCTTTTCTTTGGTCCGCTCATTCATCTTCATGGAGGCGGTGGGTCAAGGTAAAGTGCAAGGCGGGAGTAATGAGCCTATGCTTCACCTCAACAAAGCCAATATATAGATGCCATCTAGTGAGGAAACATCAGAATTGCAGGGGAAATAAAACATTAAAGGTTAGGTTATTTTATTTTTTTTTTCAAGTTGGGCCGAATCAAACGCTTTAACGGCCGTATGTGGCCCCCGTCAGAGGTTTGCCCATGCCTACCTTAAGGCATGGCTTGAACTCTGTCTTGGCTCTTTGAGTGGATTATATGAGTATTTGGGTAGTATTTCAGAAGTAGTGTACTTTAGAGGTTGACCAAAAGAACAGAAGAACACTGTGCTACCCAAGTTGTACCTTGCACCTCACCCGATGTGTGTACTTTGCACTAGATGCCTTCTTCACAAAAAGGGAGAAAGATTTGTTTTCTGTGCAATTTGCTGGCCCAGATAAACTTGATTTCATATCCCTTTAATCTTGGCCTTCTCAGAAAGTGTTTTGGTTCAAGAACTTAGATATCCAGAACTGTGGAAATATCGTAGTCTTTGCTTGAGGTCATGATTTTTATTGCATTATCACTAAAGCTGCCAGATGTTATGGAATTAATTTCAGAGGTCCTAAAAGCTTTTGGGGAGCTCTCAACTGTGTACTCCTTAAAGGACAGCTGGAAAACGTTCTCAATTTTGGACATTTTTGGACTAAGAAATTATGTTTCTTTATTATACAGTTTCTCTGTATGCGGGTTTGTCTGTCATAGGTCTTGTATGTGGATTTGGTTATTCTACCATCAGGCTCCAGGTTTTAGGCCCTTTTTGCCTTGCATGATCTGGTGGAAGATTTTGGCTCTACACAGCATTGTGTAAGGGGTGCTTTTTCTCAGCCCTCCATTTTAGAACTCATTTCTGTCATGAGACTTGAACTTCATGATGAAGGTGTAGCCACACTGTTTTATAGTAAAAAAAAATTCTATTTTTCCATGAGTGATGATCCAATTAATTGAATGCCTAATTCTCACTCCTACTTACTGTGTGAGCCCAACTGGAAAAATTGCCACTTTTTCAGTGGAAAATCCATCCATCCACCAACAACCCTTTTTCCCATTTTACACAAATGGTCAGGGTGTCACTTAAACAGTGACAATCAACTACAGCCAATGTTTACACTGCTGGATGACTAGCACTGCCGTGGTAATTATTCCACACCACACACTTGCAATCAACTTATAACCAATATACAGTGTCCAGTCCACCTACTGCATGTCTTTGGAGTGTGGGAGGAAACCAGAGCACCTGGAGGAAATACTTGTGAACACAGGGAGGACATACAGACTCCACACAGAAGAGACCCCATCCGAGAATCGAACCGGAAAACCTCTTGCTGTGAGGCACCGACACTATCCGCCATTGTTCATCCCTTGTTTTCAGTGGATTACATTTCCCAGGAAATAACGCACAGGTCAAGCATATGAATTTTATAAGATTTTTAGATCATGGTGTTTTACTAGACTGGTGATCTGCATGACTATGTAAAGCCTATACATGGGACCTAGCGTTTTCAATACTTAATGTTGCAAAAATGAGAAAATCCATACAGATCAACTTGGTCCTAAAAAGTACTACAATGTCAAACAGGGAGTCAAGTGCTATAACCTCTATTTTAGATGTATAGTGACCCAAGTCAGATATTACTTTATACTAGTAAAGAGGAAAAATGAGAACACTTTACAGATTACCTGTTAAATTAATGTAGCTGAAGATCTCTCTCTCTGTCACAGACACAAAGGAGGTCTTTTTATGTCCAGATGAGCCATTGTCTAGTCATATGGCACTTAATCCAGGTGTCTTTTGGGCAACCAGAACACTTGCCCACTATTAATCTGAATGGAGCCTCCTATATGCAGAACAATGCTGATGTGGCATTACTGACAGTGCATTTCCATACAAGCAAAAAACACATTATCAGTCTGGACTAGTTTCAGGCTCATCTAGTGAAACTAAACTAATTTCATCCTATGGGAATGAATGAATGTTTAGCTATAGGCAAAGATAACCATTCCTATGAAAGGTGACATACTTTAATACTAAGGAGCAAAGGTCAGCAGACCACCTGTTTTGTAAGCCAAAAGCTTGCATTACTATAACTATAGCCTTGCTTAAACAGGCAAATATCTTTCCCATTCCCTTTCTAAAGTTGAACAAGATCACCTATTCGTTTTTAGCAAAAAAAATAATAGAACATTTAGACTCAGGAAGGCTACTCCTTAGGAATGACATTTTTCAGGATTTGCAAAACATGTAATAGAATAACCATGTTTGTTGTCCTTTCCGTTGAGAAACTAAGCAAAGGTTAAAAAGTATAATTATATTATTTCAGTCCTAGGCTGTGCTTGCTTATGGAATTCAGTGACTGGAATCCACACAAGGAAATACCTGAAAACACTTCATATTAGTATTGGATAAATAGTAGTAAAGGAATTTGTTTTTTTCAATTGTTTTGTCATATAAAATAATTATCCTAATTGTACACACGCACACTTCAAACTAGCCATTTCTAATGATCAGAAGTCTGTGTCCTGGAAATCACTTTTATCTCTTTAGTTCTATTCAGTCTGTCTAATTTTCTCCTAGAAACTGTCTGAACTGTCATTTAATCAGTCTGTTCATATTTTTAGAGGCTGAGAAAAAGAAGTGAATGCATCCTCCCTATTCTCGGTATATATCATCATTTGCAGTTTCGTTGTATTTGTTTGTCAGCAAAGGGCATTTTACCTTTCTGGTCTACCCTTTTAAAATATTCAGCATCCTACATCTTTCTTTCTTCACTCACCCTTTTATTCTCTTTGTATCTATCCCATACTCTCTTGAATGTATTTGTGGATCCTGTCTTTTCAAACCATTGTAATCATCTGTTCCATTAATCCATTATACAGTCCATGAAAATATCCATCACGCAGTCCATGAAGATATTTATAACATGGTCCATGATGGTATTCATTACATGGTCCATGAAGATATTCATTACATAGTCCATGAAGATATCCATTACGCAGTCCATGAAGATATCCATTGCATACACAATCCATGACAGTGAACATTCACAGGTGTAGAGAGTAAATTTGCTTCTTCAGTGTTTGTTCCCCTAATTTACCCCCTGTCTTTCCTGATCAGTTTGACTGATCCATTTGGTTCTCCCCATCATTGTCTTGTGACATTGTATCATGTTCAGTTCTTTCAGTATCCTTTTATAATTTTCTGTTACTATACTGCTCCCTCTTAGTGACCATTTGCTGGGTTCTCTGCAGTATTCTAATATTGCCTGTTTTGTATAACCTTCACAGCCTTATGCTATATTTGAGGTGTGGTCCCCACTCAACCAATTACAGAGGAAGTAGTGCTTCATTACATCTTGAATGTATCCTACTAAGAATACAGTATGTCTTCCTTGCTAGTGCTGCTGTTCATTGTGTGTATGTCCCTGTTTTACCTCCAGTATGTATGATAAAAGTGATGAGACAGTGACCAAGTTAACATAGTCTAAGTGAATATCCGTGCAAAACGCAAGTAGGCCTGTGATTACTGCAGCTAAAATAAATTATGCCTAGATGATGTCTGTTTCAGTACTTGCTTCTTAAATGTATCCACTGTGGATATGTATTCATTGGCCACCTGGTCATCAGTGTATACCTTCACCTGTCATCATAGATTAGATGGAGTCATTTGCTAGGCTTTTGAGGGAATAGCCATCAGTAACATGACACCTGATGAAATGGCAATCCATGAGAGGTCATGTTTGCCAGAGTAGATGTACAATGTGAGTGATGTGTTCTTTGGAGAAGCACTGCTTCTGGGTAACCTTGCCCTTCTTGGTCTTGATATGGTACCCAAATGTTCTATTCTTGCAGAGGACACATTGAATATGGAATGAGATGAATAGAAATTGATATTTGAGAGGGCCCATTATAGTAAGTAACTGCATCTCTCCTCATATCCAATAAGAATGTTTTTATTTTAGCTCTTCGTTTAAGCTGCTGCTAGAATATCTATAATTAAACATATTTGTGATTTTAACTTTATAGTTAGTCTACTTTCTAGATGGTAGGTTGCAGTTTAGGTGGGGTAGAAACTGAAGACCAGTGGTGTTATGCATGTCTTCCAACACTATTATAGAGACACTGTGTTTAAGTAATAGCATGAAGTGCACAAATGTGTTACAGCTTTTAAAGCTGTTAAGTATCACTCTTGCTGTTCTGTAATATATGATGAGTGATGTTCTTCGTGTTTCACTGTTGCAGTCATCACACTTGAGTTATCTGCCTGCAGGTAGCCCTCAGTTGGCCTGAATACCAGAGTCTTGGGATTTCTGCATCGGATGCTGTCGCCTCTTCCATGACGTCAGGTCATCAGGGGTATAAAACATGCAGCCGACGCCATTACATCAGCTTTTCTTGCCGCAAGGGAGCCCGAAGCAGAAGCAGTTCGCAAGTGCCGGTCGGCCGCTTCCTGAAATTTTCGTTTTTCGAGTTTCAAACCTGAAGTCTTCTAAAGCTAAGTACCCTGTTGTGGATCCTTTTTTCTTGCTCTAACCGATGTCAGAAAAAGTTAACAACTGTCTTGCCTGTGGAAAGCAAATACCTCACAGAGATTTTCATTCTTACTGCTCCACCTGTTTAGGCCCAGACCACGACGTCCCTCACTGTCATTTTTGTGCCTTGTTTAACACCCGAACTATTTGTCGTCGGGCTATCTTTGTCACTAAATTCTTTCGCTCTCATTCTCCGTATTCCGAAATGGCTTCGATAAGCCATCTGAGTACCGATCTTCTGAAAAAACGTAAGGATAAAGGCAGAGACAGACCGCCTAGGTCCAAAACTGCTTATGACGCTTCCATTAAGCTAGTCACCAATCCGCCGGTACTCAGTAAGGTGCTTTCGCAATCCTCTGCTGAGACCCATTCGAAGTCCGGTATGCTGCGAGATGCTTCTTCGACTATGGAACCTGCGGATGTCTCTACATTGGATGGGTCTGGAGCTGCTGTGCAGGCACCGACTTCTGAGGGTGTATTCCGACCTTCCGATGTTCGTATTAAACTGACAACCTCATTTTTGACAAAAACTACTGAGTTTCTCAGGCCCAGAGTTCGCACTATGCCTAGAAAACCGACGACCACAGCGCATGCACAAGCTCCCATGCCACAGAAACAAATGCTTAGAATGGCTGAAGACCTTATAACTTTAATTAGGGGAGGCCAGCCTTCCCCCTCTAAAGGACAAAGAATTGATTTTCCTTCTGATTCTACAGACCATGAGTCCGATGACTCTGATCCCTCTGATTACCAGGACATACCGTTATCTGCCTATGAGGATTCAGATGCAGAGGATTCCATTTCATCTGCCTCCCCTCCAGAGGACATTTCTTTTGGTGAAACCTTGCATACCTTAAGAGAGCATTTCCGCTGGGAATGCCAGGACTACCCTCAGTCCAAAAAGAGACTCAGAGAATTTTTAGACTTGCCTCAGCACAGGCCTCTAGCTATATCCCCTGTCCTGGATATTGTAGATGATGTCTTCATGGAATCCAGTCTTACTCCTGATACTTTACCACCAGCTCCTAGAAAACCTGACAGGTACTACAGAATACCTGACTCTCACAAATTTCTCTTTAAGAATCCCACTGCAGATCCTCAGACCATTTCCCAAGGACCTAAAGTCATTAAGGCTATTACGGCCAAAACCCTACCCCTTCGGACAGGGATTCTAGAGCTTTAGACAGATGGGGTTAGAAGTTATATACCTTTGCAACTTTTGCCATCAGGGCTTTGAATTGTCAGTTTTACATGTTGAAATACCAGCAACATATTATGGAACTAATTAAACAAAAAATGTTGTTGCTTCCAGATTGTACAGAAAGTAAAGATTTACAAGAGTTAGTGCATTCTGCAAACCAAGTTAGTAAACATAGTTTGCAGTGTGGTTTTGACACCTTAGAAGCATCTTGCAGGGCTGCTGTCACTGGGTCTGTACTGAGAGGACATGCTTGGCTGAAGGAACAAATCTTGCCAGACCATGTCAAAGCAAAATTACTAGATGCTCCATTAAACCAGGAACGTTTGTTTGGCACAAAAGCAGAAGAAGTTCTTAAAAAGATGGAGGAAAAAGCAAAATCTATGCAAACTGTTAAAGATTCCTTACAGGTGCAACCACCCAGATTCAGTAGGCATTGGTCTTCTAAAAACTGGTCCTTTCCAGTCCCTCCTAGGCCTTCCTCCAAACCAGTGGGCAGAGGCTTAAAAGCAAGTACTTTCTCTTCTCAGTGTCAGGGCTATTCAACCTGTTCCAGTAAAGCAAATGGGACAGGGTTTCTACTCCAGACTTTTCCTGGTCCCCAGAAAAGAGGGCTCTTGGCACCCTATCTTGGATCTGTCAATTCTCAACACCTTCCTGGTGGTCCCAAAGTTCAAAACGCTTACACTGCAACAGCTTCTTCCTATATTAGCCAAGGATGCCTGGCTAGTCACCCTAGACTTAAAGGAAGCTTATCTGCACATCCCCATAACGGAATCTTACAGGAAATGTCTATGTTTCAGGGCAGGTTCTATGCACTATCAGTTATCTGCACGTCCCTTTGGTTTATCTACTGCACCCAGGGTATTCACAAAGTGCCTGGCTCCAGCCATTGCATACAGCGGGCAGAGAAATATTCAAATTTACCCATACTTGGACAATTGCCTGATTCAAGTGGACAGTCAGGAACTGCTACTTCAGCACCTGGCATTTGTAAAGAGTCTCCTAACTTATCTGGGGTATACCATCAACAAAAAGAAATCACAAATGGTGCCCAGCCAAAAGATTGTATTCCTGGGAGCAAGCTTGAACACAACTTCCCAGATGGCATTCCTCGCTCCAGAAAAACAGGTTAATTTGACAAACTTCTTCAAACTAGTGGCCACCAAAACCCAGCTATCTGCAAGAAACATACTGCAAGCCCTAGGGTTCATGGCCTCAGCATTCTACTAATTCCATATGCAAGACTGCATATGAGGAAACTTCAGTGGTACTTAAAAAGTCTCTGGTGTCAACATTCTCAGGACCTGGAAACAGTGATTCCTATCATTCCTTGTCTAAGGGCAGAGTTCCTTTGGTGGGCAGAGGCATGCAACCACAACAAGGGACTTCCTTTCACTCAACCCCTCGCTGCCCAAACCCTGACACAGACGCATCAGACTATGCATGGGGGTACTCACATGGCAGGCAAATGCATTCAAGGCAAATGAAGCCCAGGACAAATTCCCCTGCATATCAATCAGAAAGAAATGTTAGCTGTACAGAATGCTCTGACAGCCTTCAAATACCTTATCCTTCCAGGACAACTCCTGATAAAGATAGACAATACCACAGATGTTCTTCATTCCACATTGCTGCAGTCCTAACTATTGGGTAGTCCGCTGTCCAGTCGGCCCGAATACCAAAGTATATGGCTGCCGGTCAGGGGGCATTTGACTGTCGGCAATACGCCAGGGTACTAATGCGCATGACCCACGCCATATCCTTAGTCTTTTTTGCCGCATGGTCCGATGCAGAAGCAATTTTGCGAGTGCAGGTTGGCGTTCTGAAAGTTTCTGAAGTCAGAGTTTCAGACCGAATCAAAGTTGGCTAAGTACCCGTTGGGGATTATTTTGGTTTTTCTTGCCTCAGTATTTAACCGGATGTCAGAAAAGTGAATAACTGTATTTCTTGTGGGAAACAGATACCTCATAGGGATTATCATACTTTGTGTATACCTTGTTTAGGGCCTGAGCACGACGTTGTTGGATGCCGCTCTTGTGCTAGATTTAACAAACGCACTATTAAGAGAAGGTTAGACTGTGCCAGGTTAGTGTTTGGGAAGCGTTGTAATTATAAAATGCCGTCGGATGTTCCGCCGCTTCGCCAAAAGCGCAAGGACAAAGCAGCAAAGCCTAGGGGAAGAACCGACAGTCCCAGACGTCGGTTCTTTGGAAGGCTCAGTGGAGCCGGAGGTTCTGCCAGGTGTTTCTTTGGAGTCTCAGGGAGAGACTTTACTGTTACAGGATGTATCCTCTCAGGAAGTAGGCCAGGCTGAGGGGGCTTCTCAGGTGGCTGTTCTTCCCTCTCTTCCTAAGGTGGTTAGGGCCTCCCCTTCTGTTTCCAAGACTTCTTTGAGAGGCAGGCCAAGTGTAGCTTCAGTGGGGGCTCCTAGTGCTTCAGGGTCTTTGCCTAAGAAACATATGCTTAAAATGGCAGAGGATTTGATTACTATGATAAGGCCCCCTCCTGATAAGAGGCCTAGGGTGGAACCTGAGTTTGAGAGTTTTGAGCAATGTTCGGAGGCTTCTGAGTCTTCGGCTGAAGACTTGCAGGAGTATCCTCCTTATTCTGATTCTGATGTGGATGATTCTACTCCTTCGGCTTCCCCTCCTGAGGATTTTTCATTTTCAGAGACTCTGCATTCCATGAGGGAGCATTTTAAATGGGAAGGTCAAGATTTCTCTGATTCCAGGAAAAGGCTTAGGGAATTCTTGTTTTTACCCCAGCATAGGCCTTTAGCTATACCTCCTGTTCTGAATGTGGTGGAAGATGTTTTTGCAGAGGCTTCCCTGAATCCTGATTCTTTGCCTCCTGCCCCAGTTAAACCGGATAGGTATTATAGGGTGCCTGAAGCTCATAAGTATCGTTTAAGAGTCCTAGGGCAGACCCGTAAACTGTCTCTCAGGGGCCTAAAGGTGTGAAGGCCTCAGTTGTTAAAAATCCTGTCCCTCCTGATAAAGAGGCAAGGGCTTTGGATAGATGGGGAAAGAAAGTGTATACTTCTTCCACTTTAGCCATGAGGGCGTTGAATTGTCAGTTTCACATGTTAAAATATCAGAATTATCTCCTTTCACAACTGAAATCTAAGGTGGATGCTCTGGCGGAAGGTATTGAGTGTAAAGAGTTGCAGGATTTAGTTCATGTGTCTGAACAGGTGGGCAAACATTCCTTGCAGTGTGGTTTTGATGCTGTGCAGGCCTCCTCGAGGGTGGCTGCCACTGGTTCTGTTCTTCGTAGGCACGCCTGGTTGAGAGATCAGAATTTAGCTGAGCATGTTAAAACGAGGATTTTGGATGCTCCTTTACAGTCTGATGTGTTGTTTGGTTCACCAGTGGAAGCAGTCTTAAAGACAATGGAGGACAAAGCTAAGTCTATGCAAACTGTCAAGGATTTTTTGCAGGTGCAGCCTCCGAAGTTTAGTAGAAATTGGCCTTCTAAGGGATGGACTTATCCTGCTTATGATTCCCAGTCTAGGGGTAGGTCTAGACGTGGTAGGGGCAGAGCTCAGGGTTCCTTTAGGCCTAGGACAGGAGTTCCCTGCTCAGACTTCTAGTGAGGGCAGGGGTCAGTCCTTTCGTAAGCAGAACCAATGACCTGCCTTTCCAGCTGCCAGTTCATTCTCGCCTGGCAGCACCTTTGGGAGGAAGGCTGTCTCTTTTCAAAGAAAATTGGGATTTAATTACCCAAGACAGATGGGTTCTGGATATCATTCACCACGGTTACAGGTTTTATTTCCATACCTTGCCTCCTTTCAAAGGCATGCCAGACATTCCTCCTCTACAAAGAACAGAGGCTCACAAGCAAATTTCTCTGTTGCTCCAAATAGGGGCCATTCAGCCAGTTCCTGTACCAGAAAGAGGCCTAGGATTTTATTCTCGCCTGTTCCTAGTACCGAAGAAGGGGAACACGTGGAGACCAATTTTGGATTTATCTATCCTCAACACTTATCTGGACATTCCCAAGTTCAAAATGTTGACGTTACAACAGCTTTTACCTCTGCTGGGCAAAGATCACTGGATGGTAACTTTAGATCTCAAGGAAGCTTACCTTCATGTGCCTATAAGACTAACTTGCAGGAAGTATCTGCGTTTTCGAGCTGGAAATTCTCATTATCAGTTCTCTGCATTGCCCTTTGGCTTATCTACTGCGCCCAGAGTATTCACAAAGGTTCTGGCTCCAGTGATAGCTTACTTCAGGCTAAAAGGAATCCAAATCTATCCTTACTTGGACGATTGCCTGATTCTGGCTCAAGAAAAGGAAGATCTTCTCCAGCATTTGGAATATGTCATAGCAGTGCTAAGATGCCTAGGGTATTCTGTGAACGAAATAAAGTCCAGTCTAGTACCCTCTCAAGACGTGCTTTCTGGGTGTGAGACTGAATACAGCAGCCCAGATGGCCTTTTTAACCCCGGACAAACAAAAGAATCTTTCCAATTACTTCCATCACCTATCTCTTCAGTCCGGGCTGACTGCAAGGACAGTCCTTCAAGCCTTAGGGTTCATGGCATCTTGTATTCTGGTGCTTCCCAATGCCAAACTGCATATGAGGAAGCTGCAATGGTATCTCAAAAATGTATGGACACAGCACTGCCAGGATTTGGACACTGTCATTCAAATAATACCTTGCATTCAAAAGGAATTTTTGTGGTGGGCTCAGGAATGTCACCTAAACAAGGGACTCTCTGTGACCCGCCAGAGGCGAGTCAGATTCTAACGACAGATGCCTCAGACATTGCTTGGGAGCTCATCTAAATGGAAAGTGGATACAAGACAAGTGGCCTGCCAGACTACAGCATCTACATATCAACATGAAAGAGATGTTAGCAGTCCAGTTTGCATTAATGGCTTTCAAGGAATTACTTCTTCCAGGGCAGGTGTTGATTCTAACAGACAACACAACTGTCATGTGGTACATCAACAAACAAGGAGGAACACATTCTTACCCATTGTGCAGGCAAGCAATGATTTTATGGGAGACTGCTCAGCTTGCAACTAACTCTTCAGGCAAGGTTTCTGCCGAGCACAGAACTCCTTAGCAGATGTGTTAAGCAGACAAATCATGGATCCCCACGAGTGGAAACTGGATCTTCATGTATTTCAAAAATTGACAGTGTCATGGGGAACTCCAGACATAGATCTGTTCGCTTCTCCAATAAACCACCAGCTGCCAAAGTTTTGCACAAAGAGGTTTCATCACACAGCTTGGAAAGTGGATGCTCTTTCTTTCAGTTGGAAAAATCTTCATGTGTATGCTTTCGACCTCTGCCTCTTCTTCCAAAGGTGCTTCTAAAGGTCAGACAAGACAAGCCAAGGATGATTTTAATAGCTCCAGATTGGCCTCGGCAGCACTGGTATCCATTACTGAGGAGTCTGGTAAGGAAGCCTCCATGGCCTTTACCTTTGATTCCACACCTGTTGTCTCAGAGGGACGGTCATCTGCTCAATGTCAAGCTTCACTCTCTTTATCTGACAGCCTGGCATATTCTGTTTTGAAAGACAGCAGGTCTCAACTTCCTCAACAAGTTTTAAATGTGATTATGGAAGCCAAAAGACCTAGTACAAGGAAAGTGTACGCAGAAAAATGGAAGAGATTTTTATTTTGGAGTGCAGCAAACAATTTGGAGATTTCTGAGCCTAATTTGAGTGTGGCTCTTCAATATCTTACTGAGTTATTGGACAGAGGTTTGTCTTTCTCTTCCATTAAGATTCATGCTGCAGCAATTTCAGCTCACTATGATTGTGACCCACCATTGTTTTCGCATCCTTTGTTCAAGCAATTTCTTAGAGGGGCAAAGAATATAAGACCCCACGAGAGCTCCTACTCCTGCTTGGGATCTCAATTTTGTGTTGGAGAAACTTACTCTACAACCTTTTGAGCCTGCGCTACTGCTGAATTGAAATACTTGTCATGGAAGACTGCTTTTTGTTGGCCATTACTTCTGCAAGAAGGGTTTCTGAGTTGCAGGCCCTTATGGCAGTGGAGCCTTTTTGATTTTCATAAGGATAGGGTATCTTTACGCACTAATCCTTCCTTTATGCCTAAGGTGGTTTCTAGTGTGGCTTTAAACCAAACTATTCATTTGCCTACTTTTATGCAGAACCCCAAAATAAAGGGGAAAAGATTTTTGCACACTTTAGATGTACACAGGCAATTGCGTTATTATTTGAGCAGGACTAAGGATTTTAGGCAGTCTCAGCAGTTGTTGGTTTCCTTTGCTTTGAGTTCACAGGGCAAGCCTGTGTCAAAACAAACTATTTCTAGGTGGATTGGGTGTTGCATTGCATTTTGTTATTCCCATCATGGCAAGGAGATTCCAGCTGGGATTAGGCCTCATTCCACTAGGGCTACTGCCACTTCAACAGCTTTTCTAAGGGGGGTGGCAACTAAGGATATTTTGGAGGCAGCTACTTGGAGTTCAGTGCATACTTTCTCTAAGCATTATCACCTTCCTCTCTACTCTAAGTCTAGGGCTGGTTTTGCCACAGCTATTTTGCAAGGCATGTTGTCAGTTCCTGCTTCCTTATGATTTGCCAGCCTCCCTTACCTCTGCTTTGGGATTCTACCCAATAGTTAGGACTGCAGCAATGTGGAATGAAGAACATAGTACAGTTTTGTACCTACCATAAATGTAGATGTTCGAGGATCCACATTGCTGCAGTCCAATTACCCTCCCTCCTTCCCTCTGTGTTTAGGGGTGGTTGTGTAGGTGAGGTTGTCTTCTGCTAATTTTGTATATATTGTACATATTTTTGGTGCAGGTATGTTTGGAGTTTTGGGTTTTGGCCTTATCTTTTCAGGGTCTTCTGACATCTGGGGCAAGAAAAGACTGAGGATATGACGTCGGTCATGCGCATTAGTACCCTGACGTATTGACGTCAGTCTAATGCGCCCTGACCGACGTCAGCCATATACTTTGGTATTCGGGCCGACTGGACAGCGGACTACCCAATAGTTAGGACTGCAGCAATGTAGATCCTCGAACATCTACATTTATGGTAGGTACAAAACTGTACTTTATGTGGTACATAGACTGGGGGGGCGGACTCATTTGTACCCACTCTGCAGGTTAGCCATGGCCTTGTGGAACACAGCCTTGAGCAGCCAAGTGCACCTGCAAGCTCAATTCCTCCCAGGCAAACAAAATTCACTGGCAGACGACTTAAGCAGAAATCTACTGGACCCACATGAGTGGAAACTGCAACCCAACTCATTCAAACTTCTAATCCACAGGTGGGGGACACCAGAGGTGGACCTCTTTGCCTCCCCCCAAAACCATCAATTGAGCAAATTTTGCACCAAAAATCCTCACAGCAAAGCTTGAAAAGTAGATACCCTATCCTTTACATGGGAAAACCTGTCAATTTATGCCTTCCCCCCTCTGCCCCTTCTCTCAAAAGTACTACTCAAGATCAAACAGGACAGACCAAGGACAATCCTTATTGCCCCAGACTCTCATCCATTAAGATTCATGCCCCTGCCATCTCAGTTCATTACAATACTGAGCCACCTCTCTTTTCTCACCCTCTCATCAAACAGTTTGTGAGAGGAACTAACAATTTAAGGCCCCTGAGGAGAGCTCCCACCCCTGCCTGGGACCTTAACTTTGTACTAGAGAAGCTCATGCTTCCCCCTTTTGAGCCTGCTGCTGCAGCAGAGTTAAAATTCCTCTCTTGGAAAAACAGCCTTACTTCTAGCCATCACTTCAGTATGAAGAGTGTCTGAGTTACAGGCACTAATGGCTGTGGAATCCATCATCATTTTCCATGCTGACAGGGTTTCCCTCCGGACTAACCCATCATTTATGCCCAAGGTGATATCCAGTGTGGCTTTAAACCAATCCATCCATTTACCAACCTTTTTCCCCAATCCTCAGAATAAAGGCGAAAGGATCCTGCACTCCTTGGATTTTCACAGACAGCTCAGGTTCTACCTTAGCAGGACTAAACCTTTCAGAAAATCTGACCAGCTGCTAGTCAGCTTTACTGCAGGGGCAGAGGGCAAGGCCATTTCAAAGCAAACCATTTCCAAATGGATAGCACACTGCATCCATTTCTGCTACAAACACCATGGAAAACCTACCCCACAGGGGATCAGAACTCATTCCACTAGGGCTACCTCAACCTCTACAGCATTTCTCAGGGGAGTCCCTACCAGGGACATCCTGGAAGCTGCAACCTGGAGTTCTGTACACACCTTCACCAAGCATTACCAATTACCTATCTTTTCTAAATCCAGAGCTGGATTTTCCACAACAATCTTACAAGGCCTGCTAGCCAGCCTTAATACTTCTTGACTGCCTCCACCCTTCCTCAGCTTTGGGAGTCAACCCAAGTGTGACGACTGCAACAGTGAAACACGAAGAACATAGTACAGTTGCGTACACCTACCACAAATGTAGATGTTCAAGTGTATTCACTGTTGCAGTCCTGGTTACCCTCCCTCCAGCCCCCTGATTTTTTCTGTACTTTCTACCTATCCTCTTTTTGGGCATATCTTATGGCAGTGGTATTTACTTTTTACTGGAGGTGTTACACACCATGTAGTTGCTTCCTATTTTGGGGGCTCCTGACATCTGCGGCAAGAAAAACTGATGTAATGGTGTCGGCTGCATGTTTTATACCCCTGACGACCTGACGTCATGGAAGAAGCAACAGCATTCGATGCAGAAATCCCAAGACACTGGTGTTCGGGCTGACTGAGGGCCACCTGCAGGCAGATAACCCAAGTGTGATGACTGAAACAGTGAATACACTTGAACATCTACATTTATGGTAAGTGTACACAACTGTACTTTCTGCCATGAGGTGAGAGCATATCATGTGCAAAAGGTGTGTAATTAAAGTTTGATGTCAGAAAAAGTGTATAATCAGCTAGTATTTTTGCTGATTTCAGAATGAAGGCAGTGAGCTATGTCATTTGCAGTAGTAGTTATAAGGCTAATATGTTTAACCTATAATATAACTTTTAAAAAATTTATATTATAGAGCTGTGTAGTAAATTGAGGAAATGTAGAACAGAGTAGTTAGTTAAGGGCGGAGTAAGATTGCTAGGTAGTAGTGATGTAACAATTACATCATATTAATTCTGTAATTTGGAAAGAAGGTATTTTCTAAAGAAAACAGCACTGATTTGGAAGAGAGCTCCAGATGACCAGAGAAATGTTTAAGAAGGCTCACTCAGTGATGAAAAGTACAAAAGGAAGCATCCTAAGTGTGATACAATACACTCTGACCCCATTGACTCCAGTGGGGTAGTGTTGAGTATACCTAAAATGAGAGAGTTCATTTAATCGTGAGAGGTGAACAAAAGTTTCATGTAATCACTTCAGAATTAAAGTGGAAAGTGTAAATGTGTTCTTTTCAGATGTAAGGAAGTTGTTATAAAAACTGAATAGGTGATATTGGCAAGTACTTAAATTTGAAAGATTTGTAAATCTGCATATTTTTTTAAAGCTGTTTAAGGAGCTATTCTGTAGTGAGGGGCCATGTAAAGCTACAGGGAGATGACATATTTGAGTCATGACTTATTTTTTACATTCAGTAATGAGCCTCAAGAGTGAGAAAGCTGGCCATTCTGTATTGTAAGCTTAGCGTAATGCAGTACTTTGTTGATAGAAAGTTGGACATAGTTATCAAAATGGATGATAAGATCTACATGTGCTCTGAGATATCTTTAGGAGTCAACTGGAAGCGTGGCATTACCCCAGGGATTAGACATTTGTTAGGGTGAGTTTAAGGCCAGGACAAAGATTGGGGTCTTAGTTTTAGTTGCACTTTAAAGTAAGTTATTCCTCTTGAGCCAGCAAAAGGGACCACTAAAATCTGCTGGGAGAGAGATCTGCAGGTTGAAAAAAGGATCTGATATTTTCAACAGTAATATACCATTAGTACACAAAATATTTTATCCTTGGGAGGTTATCAGGGAGATTATTGAAGAAGAGATAAAATAGATGCAGTGATCCCTGGGAGACACCAGACTTCATAATGGTTGATAAGGAGACACAGTTATCCAAATGAACAGATATTTTTCTTTTGGATACATATGAAACTTCCTCTGTGCAACCTAGTTTAGGTAACTGAAAAGAATTGTGTGGTTAAAGTATTTGTTTAACAATACCAGGTCTGCACCTGAACTAAACTGAAATGCCTTTCTCTTTTTTTTATATGAAGTGGGCAGACACCTGCTGAATCAGACTTCCAGCTCCTTGAGGTTGCCCGACGATTGGAGATGTATGGAGTCCGATTGCATCCAGCTAAAGACAGTGAAGGAACAAAGATCAATTTGACTGTAGCAAACACAGGTGTCTTAGTGTTCCAGGTAATTTCTTTTTTTTTTCAGCTAAATATTTACTAATTGTGATGCCTTAAACTTAAAATAATTCTTGTATGAACATGTGTAACCATGATAACATTTGGCACTTTGTATTATGGTCAAAGACCATGCAGCTATAGAAGAAAAGGTGGGTGTTAACAATAATTAAAATGCAGATTAGCAGTCTTGTATTTTGACTGCAGTTCACTACAGTTTGCTGCCTTGTCTTGAGGGTATATTAGTAGTGAGGAACTTTTTGCCTGTAAGTATGCATATTGATGGATTTCCAGGGAAGTACAACTCAAAAAGCAGTTTACCAAACTGTACATGGCCAGCATTTTAAAAGTTTGAGTGAGTCATACTTCAAAGTTTAAAATTTGCTAGAGTCCATGTACAGTAAACTTGATAACTGCATATTGTTCAGCTTTACTTTTCCAATCTTGTCTTTTCTTTATTTGTTTAACTGGGAGACGTCATCTACTGTAAAAATGATTTTTAGCCAGTTCATGGACCAGAAGCATATCACATTACCAACACAATGATACATCAGTTTGTCTTGCTTTTGTGTAGTGGTTGTTCTGTTGTTTGATTACTGCGTGAGATTCCTTCTGTGGGGAATTTACCTGTCCTTTCTGCGTGTGCCTGCATCTTTTTTTGTGGAGACTAGTTTCCTCCCACATCCCAAAGACATGCAAGTTAGGTGAATTATTGAGCCTCTAAGATACATGAAGGTACAAATGCATCATGTGAATAATTGTCTGTCCATGACTGTTTCTCACTCTGGCTTGTGCCTATTGAGTCCCAAGATAAGGTGTGTCTCTTGAGTACCCTAGGTAAGGTAAAGGAGGAGTAGGATAGTGAATGAATGATGACTAAATAAACAGATGTGTAGCAGAAAAATAGTACCATTGTATTTGTAGATTCATTTCACAATTTTATAGAGACATTTTGACATGTCTCCTTGCAATGAGCAGGCAGTAAGTGAGGCCGGAATATCTTCAACACATGTAGTTTAGATCAAGCATGGTCTTCTGATGCACATCCTAAAATTGTTTTTGAGAGAAATGCTGTGCTTAGCATGTAGTGTCAGTGGTGCTAACATCTCCTTGCTTGTGAGCGGTTGAGTATAGATTACTACTTTCTGGAACAGTTGTTTAAAAGTGCCATCTCACAAACTGTGTTGACTGCCCCATCTTTCAGAACTGCAGATGACCTTCATAAGGACCATTGGTGCCGGACATTCATAGGATGAATGGGAATATGCTGCAGGCAAGGATCAATCCTCTGGTTATACCTGAAGAACAGTCTGATGCCCTTAGGGAGTTACTGATCATGGTATCTACAGGAATTTATAATAATAATAATAATACAGGAAGTCTCGCAGAAGGCTAAAGTATAGCCAGCAGCATTCATTCAGTTACCTGTCTGTCTATCGATATTTGCCAGATAAGTGAACTAATCCAAAGACCCTTTTCAGTCATGATCTGAGCCACAGGGGGGAGTACAACAGACATTGTTGACACTGAAGTGAACAGTTGCCTGTAAGACAATAGTCAGTCACTTTTTGACTGATCTTTAAGAAAGGTATGTACCTTTGTAGCTATTTTCAGTGTTTACTGTCTGCTGTCCCTGCTAACTGCTGTTCTAATTCTTTATGTTGATTATTTCAGATTTCATGTGGTGTCTTATGACATCTCTAGAAAAACTTACAAACAAATGTTCTTGTAGGTGATAGATTCTCCCACACATTAGTATTTATGATGTTTGTTTAAGGTAGTAAACGAACATGACATTGATACATATAAACACTGTAACTCCCTGTTGTAATTCCGTCACCCATATTTGCATATCCAGGAAATATGGGAAAAAACAGTGAATCTAATGGAAAACAGTGAATGTTGACAATCGCTGTCCTTCTTTAGTTATTTTTTGCAGAGAGCAAGCCCTGCTGTACTCCCCCACACTACTATGACTTATATTCATTAATGCCGAGGTCATCATACCTCAGAGAAAAGGGAATATTCTCAGACACCATGGTCTTGGACCTCTCCCCATTTTTTTTTTTGCATTCAGTCTCACTATTCAAGGGCTTACATGTAGGAGTCTTGGAATTTAAAATGATTGGTGAACATTGTACTACTACATTAAGAATAGTCTGCTGATACAAGCCAGCAACCTCAATACGTTCATTGAATACTTTAAACTTCTGCCTTGCTGTACAGGATGTCTGCCTCTGCCTCAGTGAGAGAACCCTCTTGGAAAATTAGACACTCCTTATATGTGTCCCCAGGGAAG
The DNA here is from genome assembly GCF_019279795.1 of Protopterus annectens. Taxonomy (NCBI): domain Eukaryota; kingdom Metazoa; phylum Chordata; order Ceratodontiformes; family Protopteridae; genus Protopterus; species Protopterus annectens. Next base: position 1,477,489,068 of record NC_056735.1, on the reverse strand, counting down.
TAAGAAACAGAGGCAGTCTCTGAAGGACCACAAAACGAAAAAAAAAAACAGAGAAACCTTGAAATGTACTGTCTGTGGGAGAATAGAGCCACCAAACCAAGACTGATGTTAAAGTCCTTACTGTCTTGGTCAGAGAGACTGAACAGTTTATTTTCCCTGAAACCATGTAATTTGAAGTATTCCTCCTAATCCATTGTATATTGATTGTTTATTTAAATAGCAGTGATGTTTGGTGCAAGAATCCCAACAAAAATGCTTTAAAAGTGTAGCGGCAAGTTTTTAAATTTACTGTTTTTCATTTGATTTGCATTTTTTTTTTGAAACATCAGAACATGTAGCATCAGGACTTCTATTTCTGACAGAACAAAGTATTTAACCAAATCAGCAAGTCTTCAGTAAAATCTTTTGCAACCACTGCCTTCCCATCTTTTGTCATTTGCTTCTTTTCTGTTCAGGAGAGCTACCAGAGGAGCTGTTGTGGATGATCATTCCTCTTTTCTAGTAACAGTAATTAGAATAGAAAGAGGTGGAATGGGTTATGGTCTACTTCTTTATTGACCACTTCCAATTTGTACAAGTATGTGTTATTGACAGTACTTTGAAGATTGCTGCAAGCATAGGACGGATGGCAATTATTAGTCATCTGCACAATTTGTTGCTAAAGGATCTCCTCTGTTGTTATGCGTGTCATGAATGTATCTATACTTTCTTGTGCAGTCAGACCTCTCCTGGGTGATGGGATCAGCTGGAACATTTGAAATGTTGGCCACTTTTATTAATTCATTTAATTGTTGACTGGGTAAATGAAATCTGAGGGCACTTTTTTGTCATGACCCAAGCAATTCGATATAAAAATTACATGCAAAATCATTAGTGAATGCACAAATACCTTTTCTTTGCATTAGTATAATACATTTTAATTAACTCAATGTAATGCATTTGTATGGACAGTAGAGATGAGGTAGCATTTCAGCATGGAATGATCTTCTGGTATCAATATTTTATGTATATGTATATATATATATATATATAGTGTAAGCCTCCCACCTAAAATGCTTGTCGATGTAATGAACTTTCAGTGAAATGAAAGTTCGACGAAATGGGAGTCAGTGAATAGAAGTAGACCCATATATATATATATATATATATATATATATATATATATATATATATATAGAGAGAGAGAGAGACACACACACACACACACACACACACACACACACACATATATATATATATATATATATATATATATATATATATAGATAGATAGATATAGATATTAACATGAAGATGAAGATCTGGCAGCAGAGGGCATCTAACCATTGTGACTGTTACTTGTATATACAGATGTCGCATGTTCCAGTAGTTCTGTTAATTTTTCTTAAGTTTTTCATTCTGGGTATGAGGTGGTAATAAGTTAAGGGTAATAGGTGCAACTTTATGGAAGTCCCTGTCGCCAAACAGTAGTACATAGAATGGTCTATTCAGAAATACCCATCTTGATTCAAGAGTGCTAGGGAATAATGTGTGATAATATGTGATAATCTGTGATGTAAGCATGTAAATGGCTGCATTGAAGCTGACACTACCTACCAGAAGTAAGCCCAGATCTAACACCAAAAACAAACCACACTGGTGAAATCCTTACCTTAACAGGCTATATAACAAAAGAAAAAAGTCATGGACAAAATCAGGAAGAGCAATTCTCATGGAGACAACAGCTCTCTGATTCAACTAAAGAAGACACTAAGTGGTCTAATAAAGTCCAGCAAAGCCATTCATGAGGTCAGGACAGCTTCCCAGGCTAAAAGCAATCACAAGGCCTTCTTCAGCTGTATCAGGAGTACTCAGCAATGTGCAAAACTAGTGATAATTGGCACAACCTTCACTGACCAGGGTGACATATCAAATCTACTAACTGATAAATTTAACTCCAACTACACCCCATACTCCTCCACTACTCCCCCTGTGAAATCCCTTCTAGCATATTCTGTAGGGAGCATGTCCTAGAGGTGCACACCTATGGCTAAAAATACTGCGTCACTGTGCCTGGCAGTATCCCTGGTTGCCTCCTAAATAGCCCAAAACATGACCTAGCATGACCACTTGTGGTACTTTTCAGCTACAGCCTCAAAACAGGTTATGTGTCTGGTAAATGGAGGGCCGCAATCATCAACCCCTTTCATAACAGTGGACCATCAAATGACCCTGGGTACTACAGACCTGTCCATCTGACAAGTCTAATATGCACAGCCTTGGAACAAATTATCTTGAAAATAATCAACAAGGACATTGGCAACCTACAGACACTGGACCCATCTCAGTTTGGCTTTGTTAAGGAAGGGCTTGTCTACTTAACCGGGTATATTTCTTCAAGAAGGTCACCGTGACTATGGATAAAGGGAAAATGGTCCATATCACCTACCTTGACCTGACCTAGGCATTCAATACAGTACCCCTCACAGGTATTCACAAACTCTCAGAACTAGGCATAAATCCATCCTTACATAACTCACTGGATTGCCAGCTATCTCGCAGACAGGACCCAGGATTGGTGAGACCACCTCTGTCAAGAGACTGTGGGCCTGCTCTTGTGGCATTTACTTCTTGGAAGTCAAGGCTGATGTCAAAGGCCTCTGGTTCACCAAGTTCACAGATGACTGTAAACTGGGAGCTATCATAGATTCCTTCTTGACGTTAACATCGTACAAGAGGGTCTAACACAAACAAATGACTGTTGTGAAACCCACAGATTAAAACTCAATGCAAAGAAATGCATTATAGTGCCCTTTTGGAAATTGCCCACACAAACTAATTACTTCATCGATAAAACACCCCTAAGTGTTGACCAGGTAGTTGGGGATCTGGGAACATACTTAGAGAGTAATCTAACATTCGACCAACACATAGCCAAGATAGTAAGAAAATCATTCTATGTTACCCAACTCATAAGCGAGGGTATGGCATCCATGTCCAAGGAAGTAATAGTACAACTGTAAGTGGCCCTTATCAGACCCATCATTGAGGACAATGCTCCTTTTGACATGTACCTAAACAGGCACTTGCAACAGTTGGAATGCTGTCAAAGATTCTTCACCGGGAGAAATCAGGGTATAAATACCCTGTCCTACACAGATTGCCTTAAGATCTTGTCTCTGTACTCAAGTCTCCTACACAGGTTACTGACAGGCAAACTGTGTCTAGCATATATGGCATCCTCAGGCCCAACTCAGATGGATCTCTTGCATATCCACAAGACAAACCGCACCAGAAGCACTAGATCCAATGATTTGAACTTTGTCTACAACATAAATAAAATCTGCTGGAGGGACCGATGAGTGTCTCAAAGGATCCCAGCGCTATGGAATAAGCTCCCCATCTATGTGAAGCAGAAGTCATTCCTGATTGTATTCAAAAGAAACCTTGATCATTGGATGGAAACAGCAAATTCAGCCCAGTCTGGCTCCCATCTCTCTGATGGACAGAGGTTGACATTGAGTAAATTGATCCCTAATTAACATAACCCTTAGTTACGTCTTCTAGCATATCCCATCATAATAGGCATCCAAGAAACTCTGGGGCAAAACTGAGTTGGGTTGCATGGCTAGGCTTGTAAATACCCTGGTGGTGGTTAGTGTAGTATTGATTATTCTCATAATTGTTATTGCTCTGTCTAGATGCCAATTGTACAGTTGTACTTTTCTTTTCACATCAGTGTATTTATATTTTTTATATTAATACCTATGTAAATTGTATTTCTGGAGCTTTTCTCCCCGGGCCTCCGCTGAAAATGGGCTCACACCCAGTCGGACTTTCCCGGTTAGCAAATGTAAACTAAGTAATAAATAAATAAATAAATAAACCTATGAAGTTAAACACTGAAAATGTGACATACAAAAGTGATTTTATTCCTGTGTGTAGGGATGAAAATATGCAGCAATTTTCTTCTGCTTTACAATTTTCAGTAGATAAAGAGCTTGAAAAAGTGAATAAAAACAAGAAAGAAATTCAATGTAATTTAAGTAGAGAAGAATGGCAAAGTCTATTAAAGTTAAGTGAAAATAGGGAATTGGTGTTTAAACCATCAGATAAAGGGGGCAAATTAGTGGTGCTTCATCATAATCAGTATCTGAGTATGTGTTATGCTCATTTAAAGAATGTTAAAGTTTATGCCTTGGTGGAGCTGGGATGTTATCAGGAAGCAGTAATTAAATACAGAGAACTGCTAATGAAGGGGTTAAGACTAAAATATTTCTCACAAGAGGATGTATGTAAAAAAAATTGCAGTTAAAGATAACACTATGGCATACTTCTTTTGTGTCCCTAAAATACACAAAAGCTTAGTGAATCTACCAGGGTGTCCCATAGTCTCTGCATGCAGTTATTTTACACATAACTTAGCTCTTTTTTTACATTCCTACTTGAAAGAAGAAGCAGAGAAGTTAAGGTCTTGTATCAAAGATTCCTTTGATTTTTTAAGTAAAATCAGAAATGTAAAGTGGAAGAAGGACATGTTTTTCATTGTTATGGATGTTACTAGTTTATATACGAATATTGAACATGTACATGGCTTAGAAGCAATATTATTATTTTTACAAGGACTTTCCTAAAACACATTATATTATTGATCTAATACATTTTTGTTTAAATAATAACATCTTTGAATTCAATGGGGAACTTTATAGGCAGCTTCGTGGAACAGCCATGGGGGCAAGTTTTGTCCGCATATATGCAAATCTTTTCATGGGCATGTTTGAAAACAAATATGTATATAGTAATGAATTTTTTAGGAAGTATGTCATAAGTTATTATAGATTTATAGATGATTTAATATTAATTTGTGAAGGGGGGTGGGTAAATCCTTATAATATCAAGTTCGATAGAATACAGACAAGTGTTAAACTTTCTTGATATAACTTTTCAAGGTATTAATGATGGTAGAATACAAACAAGTTTACATAGAAAATTTGAAGGGAGTGGTCATATACTGCGTGGGGAAAGCTGTCACCCCCCCCCCCCACACACACACACACACACACACACGCTATTAAATCTATCCCCTGTGGGGAATTTCTTAGAATAAAAAGAATATGCAGTGATAAAAAAGTGTGTGAGAAGGAAATAGAAAAAACAGCACCCATGTTTGTAACTAGAAGTTACAAGGAAACAGTGGTGGAAGAAAATAAAAGGAGGGTAGTACAACAAAGTAATACTAAAAGCAGGTATAGCATGCAAGGTAGAGTGCATCAACAGGATAAACAAAAATTATGTTATGTGACTAAATACAGTGTTCACAGAAGTTTTAATAAATTTGGTAAAATATCATTGGGGTATTTTAGAAAAAAATAAATTTCTTAATGTAAGAGCAAATGAGTATCTCATGTTTTCTTACTCGAAAGGTAGAAATATAAGAGATTTCTAGGTGCATGGCAAGTTTCAGCTGCCTGTAAGTCGTAAGAGTTTGGGGCTAGGTGCAACAGGTACTTTCCCTTGTGGAAAGTGCAGTTGTTGGCAGTATGTAGTAAAAAGTTTTGATAAAATTAATGACAAGTATTTTACATGCAAAGGGAGATTTTCCTGTGACAGTACTGGAATAGTTTATGGTTTGAAATGTCCTTCTGGTAAGGTATACGCAGGGGAAAGTAAAAGAAGTTTCAAACAAAGGTTGAAGGAACATGTTAGGGATGTTAAGAAGAGCAAAGAAGAAAGTCCTGTTGCATTACATTTTAAAGAATCTCACAGTGGAAATATACAAGGCTTACAAGCTACAATTTTGGGGCAAGTACAACAAATGTGTGACTTTGATATTAAGAGACAACTTTGGAAGTTAGAATCTACTTTAATTCTGAAGTTTAATACTTTAATTCTGTATGGAATGAATCAAGAATGTCATTGGAAATGTTTTCTTTAATTAATTAAAGTTTATGATTGGTTAATTGTTTGTAATCATGCTATTTAAAGATAGAATATGTGAAGTAGGGATATACTCTGTAAAGGCTGAAGAGCAGAGGCGCTAGAGGAGTCTGCATTTTATGCTTTGTATTTGCTGCTAACCAGATTTTATTGGATCCAGTGTGGGCTTATTTTACCTGTTGTGTGGGACTACATTGTGGATCTACTACTGAACTGGACTATAATTTTAATAAAATATAAAGGTAATCACTGGCTTTTTTCCTTGTGTGGTGGTGAGCTGTTCTATTTCCAGTTTGTGGTGAAGTAAACCTATGAGCCTATTTAGTTTTTAATTTGTGAGATGAGGGCGATAGTCTATGTGAAGCTCCTTTGAATATCAAGTTGAAAATCATAAAAGTGGCCCTAACAGCAATATGGAATTGGCCCAGTTGATGGAGTGAGAAGCTTTAATAATCAGTAGTTTCAAAAAATGAAACCGACAGATTTTATAAAGAGTTTGCAATAAGCTTATGTTAATATGAGTTTAGGACACAGTTGGTAGGACATATTCAGGGTTTTGTAACAGCTGATTTTCTCTTGTTGATCTTCTCCCCCCAGAAATGAGAAAAGTTTGAACATTTCTAACATCCTTTAAACTGCTTTAAAACTTTATCCACTGCTTCCTGTGGCCCTTCAATCACAGTAACAGTTCTAGTCAGATACCTAAATATGTACATATCTGCGTGCATGAGAAAGGGCTGTGTGAATCCATTGATGTTTTGCTGTGATGAAAAGTGAAAGAAATTATGGCTATAGTAATGTATATAAACTGGTTGAATACAGATCCACAGAGAAACTCTCCACAAGCCCTAATAGGGGTTATTTATAATGATATTTGCCCTCAGTTTTCAGTCACAAGTTGCACACACACACAAAAGTGCAAAACATTTTCTGGGGTTCATAGATATGTAGTACAAAACACAATGCTAATTATTAACCATATGAAGGGGATAGGGATTAAAACAGTGAGAAATGCATGTCATCTTAGGTGTAAGCCACCCCATGAAGCGAACTTTCAAATATTAGCTGTGCAGTAGCGTATAACACTAGTCTGTTAATACCAGCTGTAATGTATCTTGCTGATGTCATTAGAGTAGGTTCATATGTAAGTACTAGGACAGCTGTCCTTGTGATGTTGAATGGTGTGGAGTATGGCTTTGGACTGAGATACAGCAGTCTAGTAAAGAAATTAGTTGCACTGACAGTAATCAATAAATTCAAATAAGTAAAAATGTATTTAATATTTTTTTAAATATTTCTTTTTTTGTTTTTTTAGCTTTTAAATATGATGACTTGTGACACTTTGTTTTCAGGATTGCTCCAAAGTTCAAACAAGCATCTTCTAGGAAGGCAGGTAAATGGGATCCTAATAGTTCTTCCAGTGTCTCTTCTTTGCTTTTCTTGCTTCACTCTTGGTTTACTCTTTATTGCTTAACTTGACTTACCACAGAAAGTGCTATGTGCTATGCCTCATGTTTCCATTTAAAATTCACCAACTCTAAACAGATTATTAAGCCATGTTGTACTTCCCAACATTCCTTATGCTGTTTTCCATGACTTGTGGTAATAGGGTAATGGATGGACTGCACTACAATGGAGAGAGGAAAGCCACTAACTATCCCTTCCATTGTACATGAAAATGCAAAGCAAGTATGTGACCATTGAAAAGACATAAAATTGTTGGAAACAGTTGAAAAAATGTTTAAATTCTGAAGGTCAGGAAAAGAAACCTTTTGAAAAACTGTCAACAAACAGCATGAGTAGGGACTCCTAACTAGTACAGAGCCCTAGGCAGGTGACTAATGAACTTTGTGCTAGCTCCAGCTCTGGTCTTTAGTGCACGCAAATCTAAGGTGTCTTGACTACGTGCAGCAGGGATTCATTTAGAAGGGCACAGTGGTCTGGCAGGTGAGCCCTAAGTTGGGACTCTACTGAGATTTAAGTAGTTTTTGCCACAAGAAAAGCTCATGTGCTACTTCTTGCTAATGACGTAGGGGAATTGGTTCAAGGACCGTTTTCAGCCACAACGCAGGCCACATGGCAAAGACATGACATGGTAAGTGACAGTGTTTAGCACTGAACATTTTATGCTTGACAGTAGTAGAATTTCTTATACAGTACAACAGAGTATGCATAAAAATGAAAACGTGAAACATATATTTTTTTCAGGTGAATAGCTTTCCAGAGGTTCTTTGGCACATTACGTATGCTGACATAGTCAGATAATCAGTATAGGGAAAAGCTCAAGAAAAAGTGTAGCATTTATTTTAAGGAGCATAATATGTACATTGTTGATAGTACTGCTTGAAGAACAGGTGTTACAAAGTTCACCACAAAAGTACATGTGTTCATGTGTAGCCAAAAGGATAACCACTTGAAATGTCAGGACCTGTTAACGCGAGTCCTGAAACACTGAGACTGAATGGCCAAAAGAATGGACTTAGTACTACGTCCGAGATGGAGTTTCCCCGGAATATTCCCTTTTCTCTGAGGTATGGTGATCTCGGAGTTGGTATATACAAGTTCAAGGGAGTGTGGGGTACATGGGATTTCCCCTGCAAAAAGATGTTTTGAGGAGAACAGGGATTTTTGAGATTTGCCCTCCTCTGGTTTTGGTCTTTTTTTCAGCTTTTTGGCACTTGGCATTTTGAGTGTTGGCATTTCTATAGGGAGCCAGCTAGAAGTCATACTAAACTCAGTAGGTATTGAATGCTATTTAACTATTTAACTAGTATGTCAGAAATTTATGATCTACACATAGATGCATATTTATGTTAATATAATGAATCCATCTATTTCCTTTCGAGCCTTCTACATGTAAAATTGAGTGGGCTGAAAGATTAATATTAGTTTCAAGGAAGAGGATGCCTGGTAAATTCGCTTGTGTCTCTGAAACAGTTGCACTTAATTTTTTGTCAAATGGACCGTCAGCATTTTGCTATATAGTATGTAATTCTGGAGAGTTCTTAACTTATTAGGCTTTTTATTTCTCGAGGCAGGGCTATTTCACAGAAGGCTGTTTCTATGCAGGCTAAGGTAAAGTTAGATCTTACCAGTTGTGTGTTATTTCACAGGACATAGATTGTGTTATGAACTGTGAGGATATTTTGATTGGGGGGTACAGTATTGTTTACTGAGTAATCTGAAGCCTAAGTTTTTGAATTGGAAGGTGGTTCTGATTGTGACTGGAAAGATCTTGGTTTTATTTGAAGTTAAATTGTGCTTTTCAGTGGGTTTGGATAAATAAATGAGCCTGAGAATTTTGCTTTCAGTGTTTTGTAGCAAATTATTACCGCATGGAAAGAAAAGGGCTACGTACGATACTCATTGCATACTCTGTTTTGGGTAATACAGTAGCCTTTCCTGCTACTGTGGTGAAAAGGTATGCTACTTTATACCACATTTTTAGTTGATTTTGAGCTCAGTATGTAGTTAAATGAAATATTTTGGTTTAATTCTATGTCAAGGTATTTTTGCTATGTAATGTATAGTATGGGATTTCTGGGAGAATCCTTAATAACAAGTCCATCCACAACCCCTTTTGTGTGCACATGGGGTCAAGGTGTCATTTCAACAGTGACACTCATCTAGAGCCAGTATTCGCAAAACCAAGTGGCTAGTCCTGCTGCTGTTGTTCTTCCATACCACCAATACATGCACTCCCTCCTATGGCCAGTTTAGAGTGTCCAGTCCTTGCATGTCTTTGGAATGTAGGAGGAAAATGGAGTACCTGGAAAAAACCCACTAGAACCAAAGGAGAAAATGTAGACTGCACATAGAAGGCATCCGAGCTGGGAACTGAACCAGAGAACCTCTTGCTGTGAGTTGACAAACCTACCTGCTGCACCACTGTGCTGCTTTTAATAGCAAGTAGGGGTAAGATAGTTATTTTGTTGTACAAAATAACATGACAGTTTATTTTTCTGGGTTAATAGACACATTGTTTTTGGCAAGCCAGTTCCAAATATCAGTGACTCTTTTGGGTAATTCATTTTTAATATTCTATTGCTTTGTTTTGTTTTGTTTTTTTTTCCTTGAAATAACATAATTATCTGCATTTACAGTGCAGAAGATATTTGGCAGACCTCAAAGGAGTCAATTACTGAAAAGTGATAAAGAGTGGGCAAAGCACAAATCTTTGTGTGACATCTTTTGTAATGATGTTGTTGCATGTGTATACATACCTATTTGACCTCATTTGTTAGCATTTGATTTATTAGACAGTAGATGATCAAAATTGCCCTACATTTGGGTCTAAAATGATGCTGTTGTCTATTAATGTGTTATATTTTTGTATATGTTCAAGAGTGTGGTCGCATACATTTGTCAAGGATTTTTGCAAGTGGGCACACACACATTTTTGTCATTAAGGTGTTATCTCTCGCATCTGCGAGTGCAGGATCATTAGGAGGAAGTAAGATTGTGGCATGTTTGAGGCTCACAGGATAAATTAAAATGTGTTAGTGGTTTGGTGAGTATTGCACTTCCTATTTTTATAAATTTGGGAAGCAATAGGTATATAAGCCTGTTTTGCTTAGCCTTTCCATTACTAGTTTAATGTTGCTAGCGTTGAGACAGAAAGGAAGAACGTATAGGCAGATGCAGAGTTAAGCTGCAGGTGCTGCAGTCATTACATTGTTAAATAGTAATATTTTAGCAAAGGCCTTAGGAGTCTTGTTTTGCTAAATGGAAAAATCTATCATGTATGGTACCACTAGATTATAAAAGGTTGAAAAGGCTAAAGTAAGGTCAGAGCAGTTGGAACAATAAACAAATGTTGTGCAACCTGTACAGTCATGTTTGCCCTGAGATTTTACATATGGATCTTGTTAGCAACATCTGCAGCAGTATTTTTTATTGACTTTGGAGACCAGGAAGAAAAAGAAGTGGTCACTAATAATATTTGTGTGTAAAAAAGGTTTTCAGCTTATTGTTAATTTTGTTAGTACATCTAACTGTATGTATTTATCTGTGACTGTGTAACACTAAGTAATGCTTTGTACCATTTGTGTAGGTTAATCTTATGCAGAAATATATGTTGGGACCTTTCCAGTCTAGATTTAAGTTAGTGGACCGGAGTTCTGCTGTGGCGACCCCTAACCGGGAAAAGCCAAAAGACACAAAAAAATAAATAAATAAATAATAACTTTATGTTGCACAGAATGTGCTGATAAGTCTTTTACAATTTCTTATACCAGCCAGACTGCTGGGGGGGCTGTTTTTGTATACCCTCCCAAGATAATTTGAATAACTGACCAGTTTGGAGCAGTATCACAGGTATAATTATTTTTGTGTACTGGTATAGGAGTAAATAGAGTTGTTTTGTTTACCAGTATAAGAACCTCTCCACCAATATGGTTACTAGGTCTGCTGCCCCTAAATGTATGGTATGACTGAGTAATGTGAGAGGACAACCACGAGGTGCATTTTAACCAATATTCCATTAAAGTTAGAATCTTTGGGTTGTGCTGAACAAGCCATGCTTCAGTTTAAGTCCATTTATTGTTGATACTGCAGATGTTTTTGCAGGCAGTTGTCAGATCTTTATTGCAGTTCAAGTTTTGCATGGTTGGTTGTATAGGAGGTGGGTTTAGTTGAATGTAATCTGTTGTTATTATTATTTTTATTACTAGTAGTAGTAGTAGTAGTAGTTTACATGTTGTTAAAGTAAATGTAGGTCTTAAAGTGATGAAGGCAGCTGATTTTGAATTCCAAAGTGCAATAAATGTGATACAGATGACACAACATGTCATTGAATAATAATTAGATATATAAATTGATGAACAATACATACTTGTTTAAAATAACTCCATGGAAATCACTGATGTAAAACCTTTTGTGCACATATAAATATCCATTGAATGCATCATACAAATCATCAAATTGTCGTTCTTTGAAATTACATTTCTTCAGATTTCATTACCTAGTTAAATATTTTGTCAAATACATTCAGCCTACGTGTCCAAAGCACTACTAATAGATAAGTTCTCATAGATTTTTGGAAATTGGTTGAAATTTAAAAGTGTCTGCAGATGCAGCTCTCTATATACCAAGAAAATCTTCCAGTTTCCGCCTTTGTTGTTTTAAAGGACCTTTTCTAATTTGTAAAATAAAAACGTGTTAAAACCCTTTCAAGTTTTGGCATGCTTCATCAGTGTGTTATCATTATCTCTTCTAATTGAGTAAATATGTTGGTAAGTGTGCATTTTGAAGGCATGATTGAGTTTTCCCGCATAAAATCCTGAGCAGTTTAGGCAAATAGCCACATATACCACCCCCTGAGTATTGCAGTCATGCCTTCTGTTCATAATGATAGTTTTAGGGTAATTCCCTATGTGACAACGCCTTTACCCTCAGGAATAAATCGGCATTGTGCACATCTCCCACATTTAGCCAGTTTACTGCCTCTTACTGCTAAGTTATCCTTGCTGTTCTTATTGTTCTCCAAATTAGACTTCATGTTTTTACCTTTGTATGTAAACAAGAGGTTATATATAGCCCAATTAAGTGGTCAGTCCTACTGTGTCAAATACCCCTTTCAAATTCTTACTTGCAATCTTTTTGAACTTGTGAAAATTACTATCATAGGACAAAATTAATGCCCCTGTGTAATCCTTGTCATTAGATACACAAGATCTGACACTTTCGGGAAACCTAATAATCAGTTTATATTTGTCCGATCTTTTATTAATAATTTCCCACTTATTTCATTGTCTTTCAACAAACATGTCACTCAGTTTAAGGTCTTCATTGAATATAACATCAACTGAAACTAATCTTGACACTAACCATTTGCCCTTTAGTAAGATTTCTTTTTTGCCAACCTGGGAGATTGCTGTTGTAATCTGACAAACTGCTGGAATATGTAGGTTACCTGTGAATATTGGACTCATAACCTTCCTTCCTCCTTATGTTTTGAAATAGTGATGTCCAGATAATTAATGTATTCGGTCCCTATGTGAAACGTAAAATGTAGGAAGCTGGTAGATCCATTAATAAATTCCATAAACTCAAAAATGTTCTTTGTTAATCTTCCAAATTATCATGATATTATCTAAAAGAAATATTCTGCAGTGTACATAATAATGTACAAAACTAGAAGTAAAAATAGTATTCATTTCACATCACCATAATACTATATTTACAAAAAAAGGGGCAGCTGCTACCCCCTTTGCAAAAGCTGAAATCTGTTTGTAATATTCATTCTCAAAAAACACATAGTTGTTATTTAAGATCATTGCCATAGCACTAATCAGTATGTTAAAGTCTTCCTGGTTGTATCATTTGTCAAAGATAAGGGCCCCATTAGACCAATCTAAGCCAAGTCTGTGTGGAATCACTAGAAATAGATTTATTCCAGTCAACAGGGAATCCTGTCTAAATTCAACTTTGCGTATAACTTTAAGAAAATGCCATGAATCAACTAAAATATGTTTTTCATCACTGACCTGGACCATTGTTTTGTTGGTCGAGTTTGTTCTAAAAAAACATCATCTCCTTCAAGATTGTCATTCACTTCCACATACTCTTGAAAAGTATCCTTAAGTTCTTCATTAGCGTTGCTGTTGTGCTTACTTGGAATACGATAAACCTTTTTCCTATTATAATCCAACTTGTCCTATCTATGTTTCTTCTTTTTCTTATCTATAATTGTTGCACAATGCCTTTCCATATTGTGAAATATTTTGTTGTACAAATCCTTGGTGGCATTAAAAACAAATCACTTTTGCTATCTTCTTCCAACTTTCGAATATCCTTTTTCAAACCACTCATACTTCTAATATTGCCTTTAATAAGCAATCTCATGATCTAAACAGTCAAGCAGTTCCCCATGCAAAACTGATCTCGATGTCAAACCATTGGGAAATTTAAAAATATGAAGTCCCTTGGAGACCTGCCTTTTCTTGATACAGTTCTCATAAAAAAGTTGTCCAGTTAAAGCCCCTGTACTTTTTGAGGAGCCTCTCAAGTTTGTGAATTTCTCCTTTAGTGTCTCACTGTTAGCACTGGCTAATGCTCCAGATAAGGAAAGTAAAGAAAATTTATTTTTTGAACCAGTCATTAATGTTACCCTCTCGTGTTTCAGTAACATCACCAGAGGCTCTTACATGCTGCTTTCTCACTGCCTTGGCGAAGCTAATATGCCCTGAGGTAACAATACCACTGTCACCAGTCACCCCAGCTGTCATCTTCCTTGGCGCAACAGTTTCAAGCACTCTGTCCATCGTGAAAGAAGCTAGTCAGTAACTGCAATAGTTGTGCTAGGCCTCCATTGACACAGGACTCGTACTTTCAGTATTGTTGCTAAGTAACTCCTGCAACATAATCACAAGCTAAGAGTAAAATTCAGCTAAACACCCAAACATTCCTCTCGGATAAATGTTTTACATTAATTTGAGAGGAATTTTTGGGTGTATAATTAAAATATAGTAATGCAGACCTAACTACTTTTCACCTGTAATATGAGGGGGGGGGGTGCATGTTTAGTGTACATGTTATGACAGCTAAAGACAATGTGTATAAGGGCCTAGTAGTGCACATGTTAAATTAGTTTTAGTTTTACTGAATTAAATGGCTTTAGGGCTGGTGTGTGTGATTTGTACAAGAGAGATGAAAAGGAAACTTGTAGTAATGGAACATGTGTAGATGTGGGATAAATTAGTTTGTATTTATTAACTCAAAGCGAAAGGGGATTTAATGAGTATTATTATATTAAGGTGAGGTGTAACAAGAAGAAATGAAATTATGGTGTTAGACTAGGAACACTGTAGTTTGATATGTTATAGGAAATACTGTCAAACTGGAAAATTTGATTTAAAGCCGTTATAAAACTTGGATATTCCTGGAACTGTTTCACTGTAGTAATGGTTATTTTAAGTATCATCAAGAAATTTTGAGATGAGGAACATCAAGGATAGCTGTTTCTTAGATACAGTTTAGTGTAGAGGTATAATGTTTGCTGTGTTAACAGTAATGTAATCTATTAGAAATTGTTACACTTGTTAAGTGCAACGGTTTGCGCCAGCCAGAGTAGGCATCGATGGACCACTGTATAAGTGATGAGGGGTGCAGTGGCTGGAGAAGGGATGTAGGAAGTGTAAAGTGGGTTACGCATCTCCTTTAATGGGATTCAACCTGTACATGAACAGTTTTGAGGTCAGCAAGCAGCTTGACAGTGGCAACAATCAAAAAGCTAAACACTGTAAAATTCACACTGCTACGGCATCCGTACAGTAATCTAAAATAGACCCGTAACCTCACACAGAAGGAAATCATTGTAACCAAAAGTGGGAGTGTGCAAAAGCAGGATACTGTGTTGTAAGTATGCTCAAGTTTATTTGAATTTGTGATTCAGTAAAAATTAGGCACAGTGCTTTAGGATATCGCAGTCTCTGCAGAGATATGTTCTAGTGGTTTTCTTTCTGGCATGGTCTTTCAGGAAGGTTTGGGTTCTGAAGAGCATGTCCAGCTTCTGACCGGACATAGAAATTACATTTTATTGCATGGAGGTTAAATCTGAGCACTAGTGGGTTACTACTGAATCCTCTAATGTATTTGTAGGTGATCTAAGGTTTTAGAATGATGTCTATACTCATATTTGGAAGTTTTCTAGTTGTTTTCTTTAGTTAACTGGAAAAAGGTTATTGGTTGATCAATGGAAATGTATGTGATCAGAGATAATTTTGTTCAAATCCAGCACGGACTCCCAGAATTTATTTAACTATTTTTTTCATGGTTGATCCACCATAATTCCCCCATGCAGGAAACACGTAGTATATTCTGCTAAAGATGAGGAGAAATCCTACATGTATCAGCAACCTGGCGTCTGATAAAAATTTGAGTCACACACACAGTTTGCAGCCAGTTGACCTACTACAGAGGGAAAGATTAAATCTTTCCTGTCCTAGTGTACCAGTTGCACTCATCACACTGAAACAAGCAAGAAATCCCCTTTAGTAAATATTTTCTGCAAGTCTTATTTTTTCATTTATGTATTCCAGTTTTATAATCTACTTGTACTAGATTCTGCAAATAACATCCATTGCTGCCATTTGCTATTTGTTTGTCAAATCAACTTATTATGACAGTTTAGATGTCTTTTATATATTTCATGACTTTTATTAGATGTCTACTGTATAGCTCAAAAGGGTTCCCTAGCTTAGTTCACTTACCAGTTAAAAAATAATTTATGGGAGATGAAGACAGACATATTGGTTAAGAATGGTGGAAATATATTTTCAAAGTTCTAAGAGGTGGATGTTGTTGAGAGTAGATTTAATTTTATACGCTAGTGATTTGCTGTACAACGTATACCTGGAACCATTGATTTAAGTATAATTAAATCAATATCTGCTGCCATCTAGTGTTTCTGGGACATATGCCATGTTTGTTTGAAGCCTGGCTGTAGTACCAAATCTATTAGCTAGGGCAGTGTACAGTTGAAGGGTGATGGTGTTACATTGTACTGAAAGAGGGGACCTACTCTGGCCTTGCAGCAGTCCTGCATGATCTGAAGCCCAGTGCATGTTGTGCCAGAGGTATTTAATTGAATTATACCAAGGGCCACCAAGGTGGCAGCACAAAGAATACACACATCTGCCTTTAAGGTAGAATGAGACAAAGAATCTTGAATTAAGTAATGACACAATTTGTCCAGTATAGTAGGAGGGGGAGGTATTAAAAGTGCAGGTTCAAGTAAAGAAAACTCGGCAAAAATTTGAATGTTGAAAGGTACTTTAGGTTTAATTTCCCCCAAGACTTTCAGGTGTGTAATACTATGACGGGAATGGACGCAATTCCTAAATTCAGAGTGTGATTAAAATTCATGAAATTAGTATTGTTTCAGACTTTGATGTTAGCGAGAAGTGCTTTTGTAGCTCCCACAGTGTGCCCAAATTGACTTCTCCTGCAGTTCATATGGAGTTACAAGTACTGGTAGCATTTCTAAATGTGACTGTAGATTCTTTTTTATTAGGCCTGTTGCTCCTACTACTTTAGCGACTGTCTGGGTATCTTTCTTCCACATTACTCTCATTTCTGCCTTCATATCCTCGTATTTTTTGACTTTGTGCTTCTCTGTACATAAGGCAGTGTATTTATTGGGTGTAACAATACTTTTAGTTTTATGGGGAAGGAGATGTTGGTAGTTGGTATGGTATATGAGGGGAATAAAACTCTACCTCTATGAAAAATGTGACCTGCTATTCTTCACCCTACAACCAATGAAACTTTTGCCTTCTAGTATGGCATTTAGGATTGAGGTCCCACATTGTGTGATGATATTTCCACACCTCACCTCCTTAAGCCCTGCCTAATGGCTCCTCTCCCTGCACCCAGATGTCCACTTCTTTCTATCAGGAGCAAGAGGCAAGAAGCCTTTGGCTAGATGAGAACCCCATGACCTCTTCTTTCCTGTCTAGGAAACTTAGCCAGCTCATTATTCCCCTTCTGGGAAGAGTCTGGTGATGTGGAGTGAACCAAACTCAGATCCCAAGAAGCAGTCTATCCATCCAGTACATGCACACATGGCTTGCAGTCTCAGTTGCCGCCTGGTTGAGAGCAGGAGACATGTATGCTGCCATATATGACTCCTCTAGCTTTCTTCAGTTACATCGAGCAGAGCTCCTCATTTAACAGTACAGGCCAACCTGGTCATTATAGATGAGCAATGCACCTTGGTCATTAAAGATAAGTGAGATAAGTGATACACCCTGCCACTGATAGGTGTCATCAGTGCCATGGACCCCTAAGCCCCCCCCCCCCAGTGTGTAAACCCCAAGGATGGGTAAGCTGGTGGTGGCTGGTCAAGCTTATCCTCCTCAGTCCCTCAGACACTCATTTCACTAATTTAATGTGGGTCATGTGGGCTGTAGTCAGGGCTTCTTCTGTGCCCAGGGGCCAAGTTAAATTCGTGATGAGTTTAGAGTGGCTTTGGGTCTTCAAGATTAAGACATTTAAAAATAAAAAGATAAAACAGTTGCTTTGTTTACTCATCATCAGAATATTAGTAGGTGAGGTTAGGAGCTTGATATTTTGAAGGCTCAACAAGCTCTTGATCCCCACTAAACCCCCTTTCAGATACATAGTGACTTATTACCAATATTACTGTGAAGATGACCTTTGAAATTAATGGAGCTTGAGTAATAATATGTATGCTTTGAGACCTTCTTCCTTTATTTGTGATATCTAAAAACTGTAAATACCTTTTGTAATTCTTTGTATCAAGAGTCCTGTAACATTTTTTGGAGCTTCTGAAAAAGGGCTATTGCCCAGTGGGACTTTCTCAGTAAACCAATGGAAATAAATCAGAATTCTTCCCCTGGAGCAAACTATATTATAAACAGATATAAGCACATGAAGAAGATGGGGGAATGTATTAACTTATTACATCTGAGTGACGCCTCCAGGTACATCTGCAGTTAACTCCTACTGACGCCTCTAGGTGTCAAATATTGCTTGTTCATATTTGCATCAGTAATTCCAAAACCATGCTATGAACAAGATTTTAAAATATTTCATCTTAAAGCTTACACAGTGGCAAACTCAACTACATTAACATTTGACCTCTGTCTCGTGCAGGTAAATAGATATTAACTGTTGTTTTATTATATTAATTTTTATAGATATAATTTTCTCATTTTTCTAAATATCTCAACAACCAAGTAACACTGACAGAACTCCTTAACCTCAGACGAAAGCTCACAGCTAGATGAGTAAAATGCTGCTGACAGTATGTGTGTAACATGAGTGGTTGCTGAGATATTGTAAGTTGTTTACAGAATATTACAAATCTAATTATTATGTTTACAGGGATCTGCTTCACTTGACCTAAAACTCATTTGACCGACACTCAGTTGACCTAAATTTCATTTGACTGACAACTCATTTGACTGACTCCAATTTCACGTACAGCTTACAATGCTGAATTTCAACATACTAAATCTTAAACCATAGGCAAGCACACTTAGAACACCAATAACTAACCCTTTTCAGAACTTAAAAACTACTTAACCTCTTAACAGAAATGGGACAATGTACAACCAAACTAGGTGGGGGGCTACGCCATCCACAATGAGGGGGGGCCGTGCCCCCCACACCCTCCTAATTATATATAATAACTCCAGGAACGCACTACAATGGGGAAAAGGGCATATACCTTTAACTTGCCTTACAGTACTCTACACGCTGCCAGTACTGCTGTGAATGCACAAAACCGTCATCAAATTACTTTAGATACTCCCCATAAAAATGTAAAGAGACAAACCCACATTTAGAAACACTACAACACTACTTTCTACATGACTATTGGAATTCTAACAGTCAGCACTGTAAGTTACAGTAATTCTTTTTATCACAAGCAAGTCACAGGTGAAGGAAAACGCACAACGAGTCTATGTCTAAACTGTCGGTGAAATGGGAGTAAGTCAAATGAAATTTAGATCAATTGGGTTTCAGTCAAATAAGTTTTAGGTCAAATAAAGTAGACCCATTTATAGTGACTTATAAAATTCTGACTATGACCTGGAACCTAAAGAATACTAACACTATAAAAATAGATCTGAAGTTGTTGTCTTCATTTGGTCTTCAACCTGTGGGGTCCTGGATCCGGCACAGATCCAACTCAGCTGCATATCTAGCATCTTGATCCAAGCTCTAAGCTCCTCCCCTACATATAATGCCCCTGTCTCCTTCCTCCCTTCAGATCTTGTTTGCCGTGCTATTGTCCGCATCATGATCCGTACTCTCAGCTTAGAAAGTTTGGATAAGTGTCTTTATAACTGTTAATTTTCCCCTTTTTCTCATATTATCCACTTCCCTATCTTTCCTACCTCCCCTTGCTCTGTCTGCCTCGGTAAAAAAAAATATTTCTCTTTCTATCATTCTCATGTGTGTGGTTTGCGTGTGAGTGAGCATGTTAAGCCTTAGGTTGGGAGTATGTCCGATACACCGAAACCAGGCTTCTGAAAATGCATGGAGTGTGGCCACAAGTTCTCTCCGGCTGATGGCCACACACTGTGCATTGTATGTCTTGGGGAAGCCCATTTAGATAGCTCCAGCTGTGCTGGGTTTAATTCCAGGGCACTGATGGACAGGAGGAATAAGTTAATTTTGAAGGGCCTTCTTCCTTGTCTTTCCACAGTGGTACAGGCCTCTTCTGCCCCGGCTTCTACCTCTGTCCCCACCCCAGCCTCTGGGACTCAACCTCCAGCCAAGAGGCCTGGGGACAGAGACCAGCCAGCCAAAAGAAAGGACAGGGCCAAGAAGTGATCCCCGGATTGCTCGGGTTTGGTGGGCCCTCAGACAAAAGTTAGTTCAGCATCCCCCTGGCTGCATTCCCCTTGGTTCTCTCCAGAGCCAGAGGAGCTTCGGACCCGGGCACAGGCTTCCCCGTCACTGCCACTCCAGGCTGATGTCGGTGGCCTCCTCATCTCATTCCACCCACACTCTTTCCGAAGCGGAGATAGATAAGATAATGCAGAAGTTTATACACACTCAGATTCAGTTGGGAGTCCTGCCTGCCCCCTCTCTCTTCTGAGTGGGGGGCATGCAGTCTGCATTTTTCCCTATATCTCCTTCTCCGATCTGACTTCTGGTTTTGGAGTCCTTGGATCAGAGGACACTCAGTGTTGAGGGGTCAGCTCCGATGGTACCTTGTACATCAATGCTGGCCATGGCCTTGAGGAGGTGGTGTCTGCTTCCAGCCTTTCAGAGCAGAGCCTTCCCCTTGGTATCTTGGTACCTGGAGGTTCGGCTCTGGCTCCCCCATCGGGGTCAGAGGGTTACGGCTCTAGCCATTGTTCCTTTTCAGGAAGCCTGTTCCCCTTCGGCTTTTGACATGGTGGAGAGGGTACTCTCATCCCCTTTGAGATCTTTGACCATCTTGTCCTCAGCGCCCTGGCTCCCTCTGTTTCTGGTTCAGGTACGACCGTTCATCCATCTTAAGGACAGCCCGCCACCTCTATGCCCCAGGCCGACCCCTCTTGAGAGAAGTGAGATGTCGGCGAGTCCTCCCCAGAGACCCCCACTGAGGAGGTTCCTCGCAAATATCTGTGCAAAACGAGGCACTTGGATTCTACACAGGAGTCCCTCACAGAAGACATTGATTTGTTGGAAGGTGAAGGTTCCCCCCGCTCACCCCCTGAGAGTGTCTCCTTTGGAGACATCATAGAAATTCTAAACCAGTGTGGGGGGGTGGTCTGCCCAAAAACTTAACCCAGATGGATCAGTGTTCCTGGAGGCATTTGATGCAGGACTCTCTACTTTCTGGGTGTCCCCTCCCGCAGATCTTTTGGTAGATGTGATTATATCTCAGGCATGGAAAGAACTGGACATGGTGGAGCCCATTCCCAAAAGCCCGGACAAAGTTCTGAGTCCCCCTTCAGACAGGACCCATTGGAATAAGGGTTCCCCAGTTGATGCCATGGTGGTGGCAGCTGCCACTAAGAAAGAGCTCACTCAGGAAAGTTCTACGTCCACCCTCCTGACTGAGAGTCCAAAACTATGGACCATTTTGGGAAGAGGGGGTATCCTTCATTGACCTCTTCTGTTAGGTCGCTGAATTATCTGGCACATTTGATTAGGCTGCAGCGAGACCTGACAAAGAGGTTGCTCAGTCTTCCCCAGGGTCCATGTCGGTGGAGGACAAGAAAGTGCTCTTCTCTCGTATGACCACCCTGATATCTGTCGCTAACACCTCTATGCATCTCCTCTCCCATGCAACCGAAGGTGTTGCTAGAGCTGCCATCAGGCACCACACCTGGCTCCTGCTCTGTGCTTTTTCGGAACCCTTTAAAGTGTCCTTTACAAATACCCTGTATGATGGTTCCTCCCGTTTTGGGAAGTCAGTACATGACACTTTAGTGCAGAGTGAGAAGGACGGGAAGACTTTGTCTGCCATCAGGACCTGCTTTTTGGCCCCTCAATGAACCTTCCCTAGGAATCAGTGAGGGACCAATGAACCTTCTCTAGGAATCAATGAGGGACCAAGAGGATGTGGTTCCAAAATCTCAGTTATTCCCAGAACACTCAGGATTCGCCTTCCCCCAGGGGCAGAAAAGGATATGATAGATGTCACCTTAGAGGCAGAGGGGGTCTGAGGATTCAAAGTTCTCATGAGCCTTTCTCAGAGAGACCCGAGCAGCAACCATGAAAGGCTGCCTGACTATTCATCTCTGGAGGCAGTCAGGGGTCTCTTGGGTGTTATGAATTCTATCCAGAGGCTATTCAGTCCCCTTCCTGGAGTCACCTCCACCACCCACCCAGCCACCTCATGGACGTTCCACCCATGCACAGGGAGGATGCAGCACTGGAAATTACAAAGCAGCTAGAAAAGTGAGTCATCCAACCTGTCCACCTAGACCAGTTCAGATTAAGCATTTATTCCAGGTTCTTTTTGGTGCCAAAGAAGACAGGAGGACCTAACACTCTTTCTGGATCTCTTCATCTTGAACCTGTCAGTGGCCAAGACAAAATTCCGGATGGTCACCCTTCTATCTATCCTGCCATTTCTGCAGGAGAATGATTGGATGTGTTTAATCAACCTCCACGGTGTGTACTACCACATCAAAATGGACAGGCGCTCTCTGCTTCTGTCTGGGAGCCAATCAGTACCAGTTCAGTACGCTCCCCTTTGATCTCACCACAGCCCCCAGGGTGTTCACCAAAGTGATGGCAGTAGTAGCGGCTCACCTGAGACTCCAGGGCATACAGGTCTTCCCCTATCTAGACGATTGGCTCCTCGTTGCCTCTTCCAGGCATCAGCTTTGTTAAATGAGGGATTCCTTTCTCCTCCTATCCCAGCAGTTGGGCATTACCATGAATCTCAGCAAGTCGTCACTGGCCCCGGTTTAAGTGTTAGATTTCATCAGGGCTTGACTGGACACAGTTCAAACCAAAGTCTTTCTTACCTTGGAGAGGATACAGTCTCTGAAGCTACATGTCGTTTGCATTCTTCAAGATCAGTCACCAACAGCGGAAATGGTATTAAGGGCATTGGAGTTCATGGTGGCTACAGTCAGTCTCTTGCCTATGGCGCATTATCATATGCGGGTTCTTCAGTGGACTCTCACGGTACAGTGGTCCATGTTGGATCTCCCATTGTCTCACCCTGTTCGAGTCTCTCAGGTGTGCAGGGACTCTCTTCTGTGATGGTTTCATTCCCTGGACCTTGTTCGGGGTCGCTCCTTTCTTCCACATTTCCCCTTGGCCACGGTGACTATGGATGCCTCCCTGCTATGGTGGGGGGGGCACTGCTTGGGAAGGACAGTTCATGGCACATGGTCCCCCTACGAGACCAGATTACATATCAACATACTGGAGATGAGGACGGTGCTTCTAAGGTTGCAGGCTCTCCATGCTCATCTTCCCCCCCTGGAATGATTGCTATCCAGACAGACAATAAGTCTGTGGTCTGGTACATCAACAAGCAGGGGGAACCAGGTCTTATCCTTTATGTCGCGAAGCCATGAGAGTGTGGGAGTGGGCGATCTCCACCGGCTGTTTTCTGATGGCAATGCACATTCTGGGGAGGTCCAGCATTCTAGGGGACAGGCTCAGCAGGTTTATTCTGATGCCCTACAAGTGGTCTCTGAATCCTTCAGTAGCAAAACAGATCTTTCTCAAGTGGGATCAGCCTTGCTTCGATCTCTTCGCCTCTCCTTCCAACATGAAATCCAGTGAGTTTTTTTGCTCTGAACCCCCCTCTGGGGGAAGCTCTAATTCATGCTTGGCCCCAGTCTTCTGTATGCGTATCCTCCTCTTCCCTTAATACCAAAATTCCTTCAGAAAGCTCACAGGCTGGGGAGCCTAGTTATCCTCATTGCCCCATTCTGGCCTAGTCAAGTCTAGTTTCCCTCTCTGTGGTCTCATCTGGCGGCTCCACTATGGATTTTGGATCCAGTTCTGGATCTCATTTCTCATCCTTCAGGGTTTCTCCATCCAGACCTGGGCAGTCTGAAGCTCACCTCTTCGCTGCTCCAGTTCCCCTGATAGTCAAGACTCCCGGATTATCTTCACATGTCAAAAGGATCCTGGTGGTGGCTCATAGGTCTTCCACCAGGAAGGTATGCTCCAGCAAATAGAAACGTTTTTCAAGCTGGGCTTTGTAGCATGCCCTAGATCCCTTCACTGCCCTGGTTTCCTCAGTTTTGGAATTTTTAGCAGGGATCTTTCAGCAAGTTGCCACCTTTTCTACGGTCAAGGTACAACTTGCAGTGATATCTAATTTTCATGTGTGTGATAATATGGCTTCCTTAACATCTTTGAAGCTTTGCAAGGCCTTCCTAAAAGGCACTTTTCTTCTTTGGCCCCCGGTGAAGGACCCAATGCCATTGTAGGAGCTTTAGTTTTGCCCCCTTTTGAGCCTGCAACTTCTATGGATCTGCAATTTTTACCATGGAAGACGGCTTTCTTGGTTGCTATCACGTCTGCCAGGAGGGTTTCAGAGCTTCAAGCTTTGTCAGTCAAGCACCTTTATATGATTTTTCATAAGGATAGGGTATCCTTGCGTACTAATCCATCCTTTCTTCCTAAGGTAGCTTCAGAGTCCAATATTAATCAGATAAGCAGTCTCCCGTTTTTTCCCCCAAATTTTCAAAACAAGGGAGAATACAAATTGCACTTGTTGAACGTGCACAGACAATTCCCTGCACAGGACTAAAGCCTTTCGTAAGTCTGATCAGCTCTTTATTTCTTATTCTAAACCCTTTTTGGGGAAACCAGTATCTAAGGTCACCAGTGCCAATTGGATTTCCCAGTGTTTTTTTCTGACATATTCTGCTACGGGTTTATCCGCGCCAAGTCATGTGAAGGCACATTCCACCAGATGTATGACTACTTCAGCAACCTTTTGGTCCAGAGTCTCGTTAGATGATATCTGCTCTGCGGCTACTTGGGCTTCATCTCATACCTTCATCTCACATTGTAAGTTTGACATCATGTCCAGGAACAGGGCATCCTTTGGTTCCGCCGTACTCTGGAATATCCTTCCATGAGGGCCTCCCAGGTGTTTAGTAGTTGGGGACTTTGTCCCACAGGTTGAAGACGAAATGAAGATCACTTCAGATAAAGAAGTTATGGACTCACCATAACATTCCATCTGAGTTGTTGCTCTTTATTTGTCTTCAACCATCCCTCCCTCCTTCCCCCTGCCTTGCATAGACTGTATGGTGGTCTGACGAGTAGAGGATGTAGTTACCACCAGGGTGCCTCTCACCCCTGCTTGCTTATGAAGACTTTTGGCATGGGACAAGGTGTTTGGGTTGGATGCGATGCTAGGTTGGGCAGCAAACTCCATCTGAAGGGAGCAAGGAGACAGGGGCATTATGGGTAGGGGAGGAAGTTAGTGCTGAGATCAAGATGCTGGATATGCTGCCGTGCCGGATCCAGGAACCCACAGGTTGAAGACAAATGAAGAGCAACAACTCAGATGGAACATTATGGTGAGTACATAACTTCCTGTTTGTGCTGAAGAGTCTGCAATTTATACTTCTTTCATAACCGCTATAGTTCTAGAGATAGGAACATTTGTTTGAAATGTGAGGACAGAATTTGATTCTGTCAAAAGGCTTTGGCTCTGCCCATTGGAAGTTACAGTGCAACCTTCCTGAGCTCCATTGGAATGAATGAGTTCGAAGCAATGTGTAGAGTACTTTACTTCATTGTTTGTATACTGACAGCTTAAGCTTATTAAACAGGAGGCTTCCAGCAGAAAAAATTTCAGGAGTCCGGTAGTAGGAATAGGAGATTATGCTCAAGGAAGGTCCTGTATATATCCAACAAGGAGGAAGGACAGGAGAGAAGATTTAATTTATTTATTTTCATTTGTTAACTGGGATAGTCCGACTGAGTTCATAAAAGTCCCTTTTTACGAAGGGGCCTAGGAAGAAAAGCTCCACATTTATATAATGAGTCACAAGAATATTATTGGTCAAATTCACATACTATACTGTATTATACAGTGATAATAAACAGTACAAATCTGAAATATTACATATGTGAGGTAGATAAATCATGCAGAAAAAATTATTTACAATTTCTATTTACAAGTGTGTGTTTACATGTATACTTATAGTGTGTGTGTGTGTGTGTGTGTGTGTGTGTGTGTGTATATATATATATATATATATATATATATATACACACACACACACACACACATATACAAATATATCTGCATATGTGTGTGTGTGTGTGTGTGTGTGTATATATATATATATATATATATATATATATATATATATATATATATAGACACACGCACACATATATAATATATGTATATATGCACTGTATAGTATGTATCAGTATGTGTATGGGTTCTGTTGGTTTGAGAAACATCTGTTTAGTCAAATGCATTTGATCGACTGATATGTAAGACTGTACAGTTCTCAAGGTTGGTGAGTATTCCCTTTTCCCGATTTTGTGCAATCTCTGAGTTAGTATATATAATTAACAAGGGGTATGGGTGCACAGGAGGGCCTCTTTATGTTTTTTTTCTTTCTTTAATGTTTGCATGTACCAAGGTTGCTTCTTGGCACATGCATAGTAGGACATCAAATTTTCTGTTTTCAAGGTAATGCAGTTCACCTTTCAGATGCTCGCATTCATTTTTGTTGACCAAACAAAGGTAAACCTTGTGTGTATCTGTATATCTGTAGTTGTATATATATATATATATATATATATATATATATATATATATATATATATATATAGATATATGTAGATAGATGGTTATAGATACAGATATATTTAGATGTCAAAACAGAATATTAACTGTGCCCATCTGAAATGGATATAGAATAATGCTGTGATTAATCTGATGAAAATAGTTCCTTTAGAAAGGCATAGCAAAATAGAAAAAAAATATTTTAGATACTGGTAAATGTGGTTGTGCAATTATATGTATATTATTTGTAAAAGGATTCTGCATACCATGAATTTTGCCATTAATTGGCATGTTCATTTCCATTAGAATGTTAAAGGTGAATGCAATTTTTTAAAATAGCTTAAAGTTTAATTTTGATCTTTTTTTTGAAAAAAAAATGTCATAGGTTGACTACAAATACGGAGTAGATATTTTATTTATTTATTTGACCTTTGTTAACCGGGTTGGTCCAACTGAGCCAGAAGCCCATTTTCAGTGGAGCCCCGAGGAGAAAAGCTCCGGAGATTATAGAGAAAAACACTGTAATATATACAAAAAAATTATAATTACAGAAAGAAAGAAGACAAATTTACTATAGTTAACAATACTTGTAAGATTTTTTTTTAATAGGATATCAATGATGGTATTAGATGAAAGAGCTAGAATAAGAGAGAGAGAGAGAGAAAAGTGTTAGTATAAGACATAGCTAAGAGAAGATATTAAGGTAGAGCATGCTGATAATAAAGACAGATAGTTAAAGCAGATATAAGTGCATATATATTTACATGGGTTATAATAGCCTAGCTCATGGAGTTAGAAAAAAATAAATGGTGTGATTGAGAGTAGGAAAATAGAATATTCTTGTACACTATATTGGTAATAGATGGGTGTAGAGAATTAGGTGGGGTCATGAAAGGGGCAGGTCTTTGATTTAAGTAGGAATTGTTTTAGCTCTTTTTTAAAGTGCTTGGGGTAGGAGATGGTTTAAACATTTCCAATATAATTGTTAGATTTATTGCTAATGGATGTTTTAATATGCTTTTTGCCCTACACATGCCAACTATCGAGTCTCCCAAATCAGACTCTAGCCCATTTGTTTCCTAGTTTTAGAGATCCACCTAATCCACTTGGGGCAAGAGCTATGGAGAAGGGGGAGGCATCATTCAAACAGAGGGTTGCTGTTCTCAGCATCCTGGAAATGGAAGATGTTTTTACTATTAGACTATCCCTTACCTGGGGGAGTGATGTGTGACTTGCATTACAGTGGGGGTTATAATGCTTTCCTCTATTAGTGACAGAGTTGCAGATGACACCAAGATCCTACAGGAGGTTTTCCCAAACAAATACTTGGTATCTAAACCATTAACTAAATCTAAATGTCAAGAAATGTATAATAGTGTAACTAATACATAACCCACACACCCCTGAATTTTGATTGCATAGTCAGAGATCTGGGAACCTACATCGACAACAAGCTGTCCTTTGACCATCACATATCTACTATTGTAAGAAAGTATTTTTTCATCACACAGCTTATATCTGAAAATATGGCATCCAGGTATGTAATCTTTCCACTGTACTAAGCTCTCATTAGACCGATCATTGATTGTAATGTCCCTTTTGATAGGCTCCTGTCTAGACATTTGGCACAACTGAAATGACCATAACACTATGTCACTAAAACATAAAAAAATCCAAGGCCTAAATCATAAAATGTATGCAAACCATCTTAAAGCGTTGTCACTCTTGTTGTTGCCATACAGTCTACTAAGAGGTGACTTCTGCATCAAGTATAGATCCTCAACTTCTGTTAGTCTTTTCAAATGAAGTTTGGATGACTGGATGGAAAACCATAAATTCAACTTTGTCATCCAGTTTAACACCCATGTCTCCTTAAGGAGAGGGACAACAAGTAAATGCCCCAATTTATCCTTGATGTTCTTCGAGTTTCACTGTTGCAGTCATTACATTTGGGTTATCTGCTTGCATTAGCCCTCAGTCGGCCTGATTAACAAAGTCTTGAGTCCTGCATCAGTTGCTGTCCCTTCTTCCATGATGTCAGGTCACCAGAGGTATAAAACATCCAGCCGACACCATTACATCAATCTTTCTTGCCGTGCGGTGCCTGAAGCAGAAGCAGTTCACAAGTGCCGCTCGGCTAACTCCTGAAATTTTCGTTTTCGAGTTTCAGAACCAAAGTCTTCAACTAAAAGCTAATTACCCCATTGGGGAAACTTTTTCTTACTCCTTACTAATGTCAGTAAAAGTTAATAATTGCATTTCTTGTGGAAAGCAAAAACCTCACAAAGATTTTCATTCGTACTGTATTCCTTGCCTAGGCCCTGACTGCAACATACCTTGCTGTCTGTTTTATTATTTAATCAATGCATTATCCGTCGTCAGTATATTTTCGCTTCTAAATATCTCGGTTCTCGGTTCAATTATCGAGAAATGTCGGTAAGCCATCCGACTACCATAATTCTGAAAAAACACAAAGATAAAGACAGAGACAGGCTGCCTAGGTCCAAAGCTGCTGACAGCACTTCTCCTAAGCCAGTCGCCAGTTCGCCGGTACTCAGTGAAGTGCTTTCGCAGCCCCTGATACCCGCTACTTCTGATTCGCAGGCCTCTACTGAGACCCATTCGGAGTCCGGTATACCATGAGATTCTTCAACTGTAGATCCTGTGGATGTCTCTACCTTGGGAGGGTCCAGAGCCTTTGTGCAGGCACCAGCTTCTGAGGGTGTATTCAGGCCTATGGACTTGCATATTAAACCGACGCCTCCTTCTTCTTTAAGGCCTAAACCTCGAACCATGCCTAGAAAACCAACGCCCAGGCCGCATGCTCAGGCCTCTATACCTAAAAAACAAATGATAAGAATGGCTGAAGATCTTATAACTTTAATCAGAGGAAGCCAACCACCCTCTTCTAGGAGACCTAGGACTGAAATTGTTTATGAATCTTCTGACCAGGATTCTGATTTTTCTGATTCTTTTGCTGATCTGGATTTACCCTTATCTATTTATGAGGATTCTGATGCAGAGGACTCTATTCCCTCTGCTTCCCCTCCAGAGGATTTTTCTTTTGGTGAAACCTTGCACACTCTAAGGGAGCATTTCTACTGGGAAAGCCAGGATTTTTTCTGATTCAAAAAAGAGGCTTATGGATTTCTTAATCTTGCCTCAGCATAGGCCTTTAGCTATGCCTCCTGTACTAGACATTGTTGATGATGCCTTTTTGGAATCTAGTTTGGCCCCTGATTCTTTGCCTCCTGCTTCCAGTAAACCTGACAGATATTACAGAGTTCCTGATTCTCACAAGTTCCTTTTTAAAAATCCTATTGAGGATCAAGAGACTATTTCACATGGACCCAAGGGCATTAAGGCCTCTACTGCCAAAAACCCTACTCCTTCTGATAGAGACGCTAGATAGATGGGGTAAGAAGGTTTACACTTCTGCAACCTTGGCCATTAGGGCCTTAAACTGTCAGTTTCATATGTTAAAGTACCAACAACATATTATTGGATTGCTTAAACAGAAAATGATGTTGATTCCTGACTGTGCTGAAAATAAGGAATTACAGGATTTAATGCATTCTGCTGAACAGGTTGGAAAAAATACTTTGCAATGTGGGTTTGATTCTTTAGAGGCCTCTTGCAGGGCTGCTGTTACTGGGTCTGTACTCAGAAGGCATGCTTGGCTTAAGGAGCAATCTTTGCCTGATCATGTTAAAGCTAAACTTTTGGATGCTCCCTTAAATCAGGACCACCTGTTAGGCAACAAAGCTGAGGAAGTTCTTAAAAAGATGGACGATAAAGCTAAATCTATGCAAACTGTTAAATATTTCTTACAAGTTCAGCCTCCAAGATTTAGTAGGCATTGGCCCTCTAAGAATTTGTCCTTTCCGGCTCCTTCCAGGCCGTATCAATCCAAACCCATACACAACAGAAATCCCAGGTTTCAGTCCCAGGGTACACATAGTGGGGGGCTTCTGCTTCCAAATCTGGGAGTAGTAAGACTCCCCCCCCTATGGAAAACTATCTCAATGACCTGATTTTAAAACTTCCAAGCACTTCTCAACCGAATGCTCCTTTGGGGGAAGGATTGGTCTGCAGGCCAAAAACTGGGAACTCATTACCCAGGGCAAATGGGTTTTAAATATAGTGTCCCAAGGATACATATTTCACTTCAACACATTGCCAATGCCAAAAGATTGGCCGGATCTCCCCCCAAGTCAGTGGACAGAGGCTCAAAAGAAAATACTCTCTCTTTTAAACATAAAGGCTATTCAAACTGTACCAGAAGAGGAAAAAGGGCAAGGTTTCTACTCCAGACTTTTCCTGGTACCCAGAAAAGACAATTCATGGCGTCCTATTCTGGACCCGTCTACTCTAAACACCTTTTTGGTGATTCCAAAATTCAAGATGCTGACTCTTCACCAGTTGCTTCTTATGCTAGGAAATGATGCCTGGATGGTAACACTCGATTTAAAGGAAGCCTACCTGCACATCCCAGTCAGGGAAACTTGCAGAACATACCTATGCTTCAAAGCAGGCTACAATCACTACCAGTTCTCAGTACTGCCCTTTGGCTAATCTACTGCGTCCAAGGTATTCACAAAGTGCCTAGCCCCAGTCATTGCATTTTGCAGGCAAATAAATATTCAAATATACCCATACCTGGACGATTGTTTAATTCAGGCAGAAAGCCAGGACATACTTTTGAATCATCTGGCCTTTGTACAAAGGGTGCTAACTTGTCTGGGGTACACCATAAACGAAAAGAAATCACACCTGGTACCCTGTCAACAAATCATATACCTGGGAGCAAGCTTAAATGCAACTTCCCAGATGGCTTTCCTCATGCCAGAGAAACAAATTGACACCCTACTTCAAACAATTGGCCTCAAAAACCCTACTATCTGCAAGGCAAATACTACAAGCCTTGTGGTTCATGGCCTCCTGCATTCTTCTGATTCCATATGCAAGACTGCATATGAGGAAACTACAGTGGTATTTAAAAAGCCTATGGTGTCAACATTCTCAGGATCTAGAAGTAATGATTCCTATCATACCTTGCCTACGCCTAGAGTTTCTTTGGTGGGCAGAGGCCTGCCACCAAAACAAGGGACTACCATTCACACCACCCC
The DNA here is from genome assembly GCF_019279795.1 of Protopterus annectens. Taxonomy (NCBI): domain Eukaryota; kingdom Metazoa; phylum Chordata; order Ceratodontiformes; family Protopteridae; genus Protopterus; species Protopterus annectens. The sequence goes on along the minus strand of NC_056735.1, from coordinate 1,477,457,316 downwards.
CTGCCGCCCAAACCCTAACAACAGATGCATCAGATTATGCATGGGGGGCTCAACTGGCAGGGAAGTGCATTCAGGGAAAATGGAACCCAAGTCAAATGCACTTGCATATCAATGAAAAAGAAATGTTAGCTGTACAGCATGCTCTGACAGCCTTCAAGGACCACATTCTTCCAGGACAATTAATGGTAAAGATGGACAACACCACTGTTATGTGGTACAAACAAGCAGGGGGGTACACATTCTTACCCCCTATGCAGACTAGCCATGGCATTGTGGAACACAGCCCTGAGCTACCAAGTGCATCTTCAAGCTCAGTTCCTGCCAGGAAAACTAAATACACTGGCAGACGAACTAAGCAGAAACTTCATGCACCCACACGAGTGGAAGCTGGAACCAAGGATTTGCAACATGTTGACAAGCAAATGGGAGATCCCAGATATAGACCTGTTTGCCTCCCCTCACAACTATCAATTGGACAAATTTTGCACAAGGACTCCCCACAAACAAGCTTGGAAAGTGGATGCTCTGTCCTTCAGCTGGAAAAACCTATCAGTTTATGCCTTTGTTCCTCTGCCTCTGCCCTCCAAAGTTCTACTGAAGATCAAACAAGACAAACCAAGGACGATTTTGATTGCACCAGACTGGCCACACCAACACTGGTACTCCCTTCTTGTGCAGTGTGTCACTGTTGGCCTCATGGCACCTGCCTCAGACTCCTACCCTATTGTCTCAGCAGGAGAACCAGATTCTCCGCCCTCAACTTCATACACTGAACCTAGCAGCCTGGGTAATTACATAATCTCTCCTTTACCATCCCTTAGTAAACCAGTGATGGATATCATTTTAGAGGCAAGGAGGCCTAGCACTAGATAATCTTTTGCTGAAAAATGGAAAATATTCTGTGCCTGGGACCACTCTCAATGGATGTGCACAGCAGTGCCCAATTTACCTCAGATTTTACAATACTTAACTGAGATGCTTCACAAGGGCCTGTCTTTCTCCTCCATCAAAATTCACGTCTCAGCAATTTCGGCTCATTATAACACAGAACCTCCCCTCTTCTCTCATCCGCTGCTTAAGCAGTTCCTCAGAGGGGCCAAAAATCTATGACCACCCAGGGAGCCCCATCTCCAGCCTGGGACCTTAACTTTTTATTGGAAAAGCTCACCCTTCCTCCTTTCGAGCCAGCTGCCACTGCGGATTTAAAATTCCTCTCTTGGAAAACAGCTTTCCTTTTAGCAATCACTTCAGCAAGAAGGGTATCTGAATTACAGGCTGTCATGGCAGTGGAGCCTTTCATCATCTTTCATGCAGACAGGGTGTCCCTCAGGACCAATCCCTCCTTCATGCCCAAGGTGGTATCCAGTGTGGCCCTTAATCAGTCCATTAATTTGCCAACCTTCTTTCCTAATCCACAGAACAAAGGAGAACAGATACTGTACTCCTTAGACATGCACAGACAACTTAGATTCTACTTGGACAGGACTAAACCTCAAAGGAAATCTGACCAACTGCTGGTGGCATTTGCTGCAAGGGCAGAGGGGGAAGGCTGTTTCAGAGCAAACCATTTCCAAATGGATAGGCCATTGCATTAATTTCTGCTACAAGCACCATGGAAAACCTATCCCACAGGGGATCAGACACCACTCAACCAGGGCTGCATCTACCTCTGCAGCCTTTCTCAGAGGTGTCCCTACCAGGGACATCCTAGAAGCTGCTACCTGGAGTTCAGTACATATTTTCACCAAGCATTACCATCTGTCAATTTTCTCTAAATCCAGAGCTGGCTTTGCCACTGCAGTCTTGCAGGTCCTTATAGATGGTCCTAATGCTATCTAAATTCCTCCTCCCATCCTTAGCTTTGGGAATCTACCCAAATGTGATGACTGCAGCAGTGAAACACGAAGAACATAGTACAGTTGTGTACACTTACCATAAATGTAGATGTTCGAGTGTATTCACTGTTGAAGTCCTGGTTACCCTCCCTCCAGCCCCCTTTCTTCTTTTGGCTATACCTCTACTCTACTTTACTATGCTCAAAAGCTTTTTGGTGTATTTGATTTTTTGTTGGAGGTATATCCGTGTATATTTATAGATTTAATTGCTTCCCAATAGGGGGCACCTGACATCTGGGGCAAGAAAAACTGATGTAATGATGTCAACTGCATGTTTTATACCCCCTGACGACCTGATGTCATGGAAGAAGGGACAGCAACCGACGCAGGACCCAAGACTTTGTTAATCAGGCCGAATGAGGGCTACTGCAAGCAGGTAACCCAAATGTGATGACTGCAACAGTGAATACACTCGAACATCTACATTTATGGTAAGTGTACACAACTGTACTTTTTCCCTGCTGTGGGTTATTCATGTGCAAAATATAAGGGTTAAAAAGATGCCATGTGAATGCAAGGCTAGACTTCTTAAGATCCTCACAGATCAATAATGTACCAAGTACATATAAGCCTACACAAGTGCATGTTCCCATGTACTTGCTCCACGAAGGCTACCACCCTTTATCAGCTTTGTTCACCACACATCTACCCCCAGCTCACATGTCCACCTGCTGTTACAACTCCCTAAGATGGGCACACTAGTCCGAGATTGACCGTGAACATATGGAATAGATGTAGTAAAGAGAACAAAAAAGAAAGATAAAGCCAACCTTCTTCTTAAAGATAAAAAAGTGGGGGATTAATGTCTTGCATGTCCCATGTCTGCATCTTGTGACATAGTTAAAATAATACAATTACTTTGTAAGTTAGTTTTATTTAATTTATTAATTTGAGAAACTCTTCTTTATTGATGTTAGTTATAATTACTTTATTTACATTGTTACATCCCAATGATGAGCCTTAATGAAATGTAATCCCTTACAGTTTAATGCATGTATTACAACACGTTCATCACTCAGTGGTTTCCATCATTACACTATTAGGTGGGCAATGGTTTTTAAAGATGGCAACTTTCCCCCAGATGGAGATAGAAGAATACTCAAAGGTGTTCTTGACACTGAATATAGTTAAGGGCCTCTACATTTATAATAGTCTAGTGTTCAAGGTTGCTTCTGCCCCAACTATCTGGCAACGAGCAACAGATAAGCTGTCAGGTTTATGATATCATTTCACTGGAGTTCAGAGAGTAATCGCTTAGAACACCTCAAAATGTTCTTGAAAAGGTTTGAGGAACATGGTTTAAGAGCTGGGCCTCCTGAATCCCCATGCCAATTAAGAACATAATTGTTTTTTGTTTTTTTTTTGCTTCTGCTGCTATTTTTCAACCTTTTATTTTCACTTCGATAAACGCATGTTTGCAAACATATTTATGCTTGTGTTACAAATGTTTTACGACTTTATGCCATGTGTATGTCAAACAGATTTGTACATATGTTTGTGTTGAAAAGGTATTTGTAAAGGGGTCTATATCATATGAACGAATCACACAAATTGCAAATGCTCATAATTTCAAACGTACCAAACCTCAAACTTCCTATTGTGGGGGGCTGCACCCCCCACACCCCCGGCTAAATATATATTCCAACTCCGAGATTGCACTACAGTGAGGAAAGGGCAAATATCCCATTCTTCACTGTACCGCGATCTCAGAAAAAGCACTTTGAGGTCCGGTACGTTCGATATTATGAGTGTTTGCAATTTGTGCATTCGCTCATATGATATAGACCCTTTATAAACTGCTTGTAAATGTATCCACAGTGTGCCCTACTGGAAAGAGCAGAAATGTATATGCACTATTGTAACTGTTTAATTGTATATGTTTTAACAGAGGAAACTGGAAGGTTAACCTCAGTTCAGCAAACTTTAAAATATATTTGAAATTAAATCACTTTATGGGCTAGGCCACAGAGATGCTATTTCACAAGGTTTGATGCAGCCAGAGATGCAAAGTCTGTACTAGGAAGCTTTCTTTATTGTCTTTGGGGTGAACTAATTACTGCTCTGGAAACATGGAGGTATGAAATTGTTTTATGGCGTCTAGCACCTGCCACAGATCTGAGCAAAAGCTCTTGTGTGTGGATATTTACAGGTAAGTGCTAAATCCTGACAGTTTCCAGCAATGGGGTTTGATGTCATTCTGCAAGCTATCCTAGAAGTAATATTTTAGATATTATTTTGAAAAGTCTCTTAGTGAGACTTAGCATTCTGTATTCTGTCTTGGGCCTGACAACAAGGAGGACCATTCACTACATCATCTGCCTTGCTCTATTAAGTAAGTAGGGAATAGTGTAATTCTCTTATTTGGACAGGAATACAGTGAAGCTATTTTTTGATATTGTTTTTCTTTATTTGTCTGAGCCTGTCGTTCAATGTTATTTTAAGTATTTCCTGTGATTTTGAACTCTGATGAAGCTGTGAATATATACTTAGTATTGTTTTATTATTAAATATATTTAAATCTTTCATTGTGGCTGATCGTTATAAAGATATTTATGTTTTGAGAGTGTGTGCATATTTATTTGGTGACACTGAGGGCCACTCCTAATAGCCTTCCATTTGTATTAATATTAATGTTACACAGTAAAATTGGGAATCCTTTCTTGAGGGCCTTAAATTAGCTGGGGAGGGGTTCTGGTAAAAGTGATAATTACCTTACAGTCTGGGCAAAAGGGGGCATAACTTGTAAACCTGTGTCCCTGTGTCAGCCTTTCCCAGTTGTGTGTGTGTGTGTGTGTGTGTGTGTGTGTGTGTGTGTGTGTGTGTGTGCACGCACACGCGCACGATCGAATCTCAGAATGTGTTTGTCAGCTACTTGGACAGGGACATGAAACACTGGTTGGACAAACAGTGTTGGGGGACTTGGCTTGGGATTCTGGGTAAGGGTTCAAATCTATAGCTGTGCCAGTGAGGAGTCTTATTGGAGATCTGGGGAAAGAGAGTGGAACCAGTCCCCGGACTGACTGTGCTCCCTGTGTGCTCTTAGGGGAACTTGTGCTTGATGCAGAGAGTTGCATCTGGAGTTGCTGTTTGTGTGCCTGTTATCCTCCCAGTGAATGTCGCCTACTGGTGCCAGTGGTGAGGATTGAGGCTCCCTGATTACTGATCCGGAGGCGGATCATCACATACATCTTCAGTTTAATTTTCTTCATTTTGTACTATTAGCACCTCTGAGTTATCCTTGCAAGTTGACATTTTTAGTACTGTTTGCAGACCTTAATGTTAATGTTTCTTTTAATTTACTACATGAAATAATAGCTAAATGTAAGAATTCCTTAAACAAAAAAGCCAAATCAGATTTCTGTGTTTTAGTAATTACTTTTATAGTGCCTGCTAGAAGACCCCAGAACACTGCATTTTGTTTCCCACTTGCTACTTCTTGAATAGGAAAGTTTATTACATTATTCTCGATAGTATAGAGTTGTCAGACCATTATCATTTAGAGAAATTGTTAACATCCTTCAAGTAGTCACCAGCTATGTTACAGTCCACAAAAATATGTACCCATTCAGCCTTATCTAACATATAGGATTTCTTGCATTTAAAGCAACTGCTTCATTAAATTTAGTGTGTTTGAAAAGTGTAAAAAAAATTTCTGCACATATTTCTACTTAAAAACTTTCCAATATAAACTGGAAGATGTTCAACAGCGTTCAGTAAATTCATCAGCTTTCTCTCTGTGATATCAAGGTCAGTAGCACTTATGCATCCTAATGGGAATGTGTCTGTCATTGATACAGAATCCAGTCCCCATAGTCTGCAAGGTGCTAAGGGTTTCCTTGTTACTATCCTTCTTTAGTAAATCCACTGAGACACAAAAGCAGTTTAAGGCAAGGGAGGCATTTATTGTTCAGAACAGACAGACAGCATAAAGCAAATTCTAATGCATTCTCACATAATGTAAACTAGCATGGCAGAACTACAGAAGTGCAACAAATCAAAAGCAAGTGTGTTTTAAAATATCTAAAACACCATTTATACACACAAAGCAGCTCTTTTTCTGTATTGCATCTTCCTGAACAAACATTTCAATACTGTTTAACACTTACAAGCAAAAATGCGAAAAGGCACCAGATGAATGTTCTACCCAAATCAACAAGTCCAAAGTTCCACAAAAGGGCAGTAGAAAACGATGACAGATCCAAGTTAATGAAAATTAGTTTGTTATATAAACACACGTAAGGGCTTTCACAGTTATTAAACTGCTTCTTCAGATGTTAATAAACACAACACAAACCCTTTCTTAAATAAATTTATTCTGGAGCAAGGAGAGGTAAGAGTTTGTGTTGTGTTTATTAACATAACCATGAAAGAGCTTATGTGTGTTTATATAATAAATTGATTTTTGTTAACCTGGATATGTCATTATTTTGTACTGCCCTTTTGTGGAACTTTGAACTGTTTAATACTTATGAGCTCTACATTTTCATACACTGCAAGTGTACAGTTTTGAACACACCTGAATTCTTGTTGCCAATAACTTAACAGTCTTGTATGCATGCATTTTTGCAGTTAAATTTTGTGGTTTAAATCTTATTAAAAATCACTGACTTGTAGAAATGACTCGCATTTCTTTTATGAAACCTTCAGCATTAAAATAAAACCCAAAGATATCAGCATTAATCTTAGATTGTATTTTCCAGTATATATGGGTGGGTTGTACATGTGCATATGGAAATATCTTGCAACACTCTGTGTGTGTGCACGCACACACTCATGTGTATACATGCCTGTGTACATTTATGATCACTTATGCACAAATCTGTACATGCCTTTTTCTGTCGCAAATATCAGAACACATTAGTTTTTATTCAAAAAGCATTTCTTTTTGTGTTTGATTATCGAAGTAAAATACCCTTTTCGCTACGCAATTGAAAGACCTGTCATTAAAGTAATAGCATAACATCAGCACTAAATAATGGTCCACGGTCTTATCAGGCAGAAGTAAAAGAATATAAACCTGGACTAAAACTGTCAGATTAAACATTTACGAGTTACTTGGCTTACATCCATCGTCTGGAACTCATTACATTAAAACCAAACTGTTGTTGTTTAATTAATTTTCATAGCAACGCATTTAGAAGTAAAACTTGTTTGAACACAACTGTTTTCAAAGGTTCTCTGTGCAGTGACATTTTAAAAGAAGTAAGTTATTATTAAAGTCAGATTCCCTTTTTATGCAAAACTTTTTTTTCTTGCTTGAAGCAGGCATCCTGAAAGGTTTGGTATCTGGCTTTCACACAAAATGGAAGGCAGTATCTCTGCGTAGGCATTTTGCAAAAGACTTTCTTTGTCCAGAGCTTCAAGATTTATGGCAAAAAAGGTGGAAATAAGCAGCTAGTTTTCTCTCTCTCTGCTTTTTACAACAGATTGAATGCATTCTGCAAAAGTCTTTTCTGTGCTTATTTGATTCTTTTTTTAAACTGTCCAGCACTCATCTGATAATTTACTTGGGAGCTGAAGCACTGAAAAATATTGCCAGGCAGATTATTTTGTTTGTGTCTTTCGGCTTTTCCCGGTTAGGGGTCGGCACAGCGGAACTCTCGTCCGCTAATGATTGGCAGTAGATTTTTAAGTGCTGGCTTGCACAACCTTCAACGAAGGAATGCCCATTCATGCATGTCGCCACACAGAAGACGCTCTGAGAATCGAACGGGCGACGTCTAACTGTGAGGCGACAACACTAACGCAGTACCACCACCGCAGTTCCATTGTCTGTTTTAAATTATGACATATTTTAATTTGTCTTCCTTGGGGAACTGAGAATAACAAAAACCATGTAATGAACTCACATGTACTAATGCTTAGAGTAGGGCTGCTACCTTTCTCTGTGGCAAAAAAATGGACAGGAACAACACCCCTTGCACCGCCCATAACTCCACCTCTCCCCAGTCATTTTACCACCCACTTTCCCACCCATATTCTGACATCAGCGAGTAAATAAGTACAAAGTGGAGCACCTTCTTTTGTCTTTTCCTAATTTTTAGGTGGTCTCGTACTTCTGTGCATCACGTTAGTGAAGCTTTTCTTAAAAAAAATGTAATCTGAGGCTATATTTTTACAAACTCTGGTATTCTGTCTGTTCAGATTAACAGAATACCGGAGATTGTACAGTGGTTTCTGGATGACCTGACTAATCATTTATGATTTCTGGATAATCTGATAAAGTACTGGATAGGTAGCAATGCTAGCTTAGAGACTTTTTAAAAGTTCATGGTTATACTCCATACTGCAAAAATTAAACTTTGAAACTTTTTTTTATCTCGTGCCTTTAAAAATGACAGCTTTCAAGAATACTGAGAACTTGCATTCATCAATCTGTTTGTGCCTTTTCAATTTCTGTCTGCCTTTTCAGTTTCTGCCTGCACAACAGTCAAAGATTGCTTTGTGTATTTTTCTTTCTTTGGTCCTTCTATACAGCAAAGATTGTTATGTTTATTGTACTAGACTGTAAAGCATGTCAATAATGTTTTGTAGGACCAAAAAAGCATTAATTTATTAGCTTTTTATTTCCAGCAGAAACTCCCTGTAGGAACGTCATTGCAGGCATGCAGTTTAAAAAGAAAATTTGTCCACTGTACATATAACTTGCAGAATGAAAAAACAGAAATGGTAGCTGCTTTAAGTTCTTTTTTCCTTCCAACAAAACATACTCTGCCGTGGACTGAAGTTCCTGCTGCCTTAGCCCCTGCATCTCCCAGTCTCCATCAGGATGGCCAGACAGTCTGTTTTATGGTCTGTTTCTGTTGAAATGGGATCCCATTGCCTTTTGTTTTGGCTATGCATTTTCCCCCTCTTACCTGCATCATAAGTTTGTTAAGCAGATGAGACACAAAAGCAGTTTAAGGCAAGAAAGTTATTGTTCTGAACAGATTGGCTGCATAAAGCAAAGACAAATACAATTTCACATAATCTAAACTAACATGGCACAACTACAGACTAAGCACATAAATACATGTTCTGGAGAATTCCTTCCAATCAAAATTTGCATCCTTAACTGACAATAGGTTGACTGTAGAAATATGCAGTTATTTTTCAGAACCTGCCAATACTGCTACATCTCTGCATATTTTCACCACTGTCCTGTATACCCATGATTTTATCCTTCTAGCAGCTTTTGTTTCACATATGTGTAAGGCTGTATTCAATGCAGAACTTGTAACAAATCAAGACAAACTGCTTCTCTTATACAAGTAATGTCCCGTAATATTATATATTATTTATTTATTTATTTTTTATTTTACATTTGTTGACCGGGCTAGTCTAACTGGATATATGTCCATTTTCAGTAGAGGCCCGGGGAGAAAAGCTCCAGCATACATACAAAAAAGGAGTGATAAGCTCCAAGACAGATATAATAACACAATATAAAAGATTGCAACAGTCAAACTTAATATCTGTTGGTAATGCAAAGTACAGTACACATAGTAAGCATAACTCAAGTAGTACATGGTAAATATACAAAAAGATGTTACTGTTTACATATATACATATATTTTAGTTGTCATGTCATAGTATTTGGTTTATTAAGGGTAAGTCTGTACAGATGAGGAGACTGCATTTAGAGTGAGGGAGGGAAAGTTAGGGTTAGTACAGGGGCATAACCAGTGGGTATGGAGGAGAAGTTTTAGCTTCTGTTTAAAAAGAATTAATGAGGCCAGAGAAATGAGTTCAGTGGGTAAAAGATTCCAGTGCTTTCCAACAGCATTAGAGAAGAGGGAGTCTCCTGCCAAGTTGTTGGTTTTGCAAGTATTGATAAGTATTTTGTTTGAGGAGCATAAGCTCCTGAGATTGTTGTAGGGGGTATTAATGCTAGTAAGTATTGGAGTGTTGGTGGGTTGGTACAGGGTTTTGTGGACTATAGTAAGCTGGTGAAAAATAATTTGGTTTGAAAGTTCAAGCCAACCCAGTTGCTTTAGATTAAGACAATGATGTGTTCTAAAAAGAGAGGCAGTTGCAAATCTTGCAATATTATTGTAGGAGACTGCCAGTTTATTTAGGTTGTTCTTAGAAAGGTTAGTATAGATAGGAGAAGCATAAAGTACAGTGGAGATTAAGTGAGTTCTGGCTATAGCAATCCTGGCCACTGGAGTAAGAAAGGGTTTAATTCTATAGAGGGATCCTAATTTTTTGTTGATTGTTTTAACTGTGCTGTTTATATGAATATCGAAGTTAAGGTTGCCATCTGTTGTTATACCTAAAAGTTTGGTGGTAGGTTCAGGAGTTATGAAAGTGCCATTATTAGATGTGAGAGAGAAATTTATTAGGGTGGACTTTCGGGATGGTGTGAACAGTAAAAGTTTAGTTTTTTGGGGGTTTAGGAGGAGGCAGCAGCAGTTTAAAAACTATTGTTCTACAGTATTGAATGCATTTTGGGTAAGGGACTGTAGTTCAGTTGGAGAAGCGGCTGAACAGATAATTGTAGAGTCGTCGGCTTATTGAATGCAGGTGGTTTGAGGAATTGCAGAGTGAAGGTCATTGATAAAGATTGACAATAGGAGTGAGCCTAATATAGAGCCCTGAGGAACGCCAAGAGAAATGGGGAGGAGGTTAGATAGTTTATTGTCCCATAGCACAGTTTGCTGTCTATTGTCTAGGTAAGATTTGAACCAATTTATCGCTAGGGGATCAAGTGAAAAGGATTTTAGAATATTTATGAGGAGCTGGTGATTGACCATATCAAAAGCTTTGGATAAATCAATAAAGACTGCAGAGGAAAGAGTATTGTTGTTCCGGTTTTTGTTAATGCAGTCTGTGAAGGATAAGAGGGCAGTGGTGGTACTGTGGAATGGTCTGAATCCATGTTGACAGTTGGCAAGTAAGTTATTTTGGAGTAGATGGTTAAGTAGTTGCTTATGGATACATTTCTCCATTATGTTTGCTAGGGGAGATAGTAGGGCTATAGGACAATAGTTAGAAAAGTCATAGGAGTTCCCACCTTTATGTAGTGGGATGATATAAGAAATTTTCCAGATAGGTGGGATGGTACCTTCATTTATGGTACGGTTAATAAGAATGGAGATGGGATAGGCTAATGCTTTAGCCCCTTTTTGTAGGTATTCTGCTGGGAGTTAGTCGGCTGAGGGGGAAGTAGGTTTTAGTTTTTAGAGAAGGGAGCAGATAAAGGAAGTAGAGACTGGTTGTAACTGAAAAGGTGGAGGTGGGTTTGTCATGGTTGTAGGCAGTTTTGAAGTATCTGGAGAAAGTTGACTAGCAAGAGTTTGTATGGCTTGTGTGAAGAAGGAGTTAAAGGCATTAGCAGTATAAGTGAGATTTTCATGGCTAGTGCCTTGTGGGTTAGGTGTGCTACATTGTCCTGGGTATAGTAGTTTATTGATGCTATACCAAAACTTTTGTGGTATTTTTGGTAAGTTTGCTGTATCTGGTAATAATAGTCTTTTTTGTCTAAGAGGATGGCTTTTTTTGTCAGATTTCTTAGTTGTCTAAAGGTTTGGTGATCTGTAGGATCCTTAGTAATACGACATTTGGCCCAAAATTTGTTTCTCTGATGGATTTTTTGCCTAGTGGTGTTTGAGAGCCAGGGGGCAGGCTTAGTTTTATTTCTAACAGTGCGTGTTGGGGCATGTGGTGGTCAAGGATGGTTAAGAATGTGGAATTAAACTATTCTACAGCTTCATTAAGTGGAATTGATTTAAGTGGAGACCAATTACAGTGTCTAAGTTTTGTTTGGAAGAGTTCAGGGTTAAAACACTTTTTGGTACTTATTGTCCTAAAAGTGTTGGGAAAAGTTATGCCTGATTAAATAAGTTAGTGAGTGGTCACTTAGGTCATCTGGGAGGGTACCTACTCTGTATGTAAGGTGAGGAGTATGTCAGAATCCAGTCTGAGGTACTTTCTTTGTTATTAGTTTTATTAATTCTAGTACGGGAGTTAATATATTGTGAAAAGCCATATAGGTTAATGTGGGTAGTAGGGTGTACATTATTACAAGAGTTCCAGTCTACATTAAAGTCCCCTAGAACTATGGTTTCTTGCGGGATATTAATAGAGAGCCAGATAAGGATATGTTCAATGGTATTAATGTTATTTCCTGGGGGAAGGTAGATACAAATGAGGTATATGGATTTACATGAGTTAACCTGCAATTTAGAAATGAGAATTTCAGCATTATTGTCAGAAGGTGGTTTAAGGTTTACAGTGGTGATTTGTAGCTCTGCTTTGTAAAGGATTGCTACCCCACCTCCTTTTTTGGCTGTGTGGTCTTGTCTAAGAATATGATAGCCAGTAGGGGGTGACTTCATTGTCTTTGGTTGTAGGCTTTAGCCATGTTTCAGATAAACATAGGATGTCAAATAGGTGGACATCTAGGAGGGCATGGAGGTGGCCAGTTTTATTGTTGATGCTGCGTGTGTTAAGATGAGCTATAAGTAGAGAGTTAGAAGGTTTTGTAGGGACCTGGGTATTACTATTGTTAGAATTGGACTTGTGAGTAGGAAGTATGGTGTTTGGGCCAGGGTTGGGATGGATGTCCCTATCTAGTAAGGAGTGGAGGTATATTTTATTAATGGGGTACCGAGGCTTGTAGTAATAGTCAAGTAACTTTCTAATATTTAGAATGGTATACCTAATGTGTGCTAGTCTATGAAATTTGGCTTGTAGGTAGCAGGGTTTATATGTGGTGTTTATAAAATTTTGGGAGGTAGGGAGTGTAGGTGTTGGAAGGGAAGGATATGGAGACATATAATGTTTGTTCGTGGAAGGTAAGCAGATAAGCAATGGTAAGAGGAGGGAAGAGTGATAATAAGAGTAGTGTTTGTATTTGGAGTGAGGTGGTTAAAATAGCCATTGTATTATTATACAGTGGATGAAGAATGGAGGTAAAGAATTATAAGCAGGTTAGAAGATAAGTTAGTCAGTGAGATGATGTAAGTAGGGGGATGGGAGGTAGGGTAATAATTGGTAATGTGTTGTGATTAATGAGGGTTGGGAGTGGTAATTAGATCATCTGCTGGATTGGTTCTGATTTGATGGGGGTGTGGTTTTAGAGAAATACATTTAGGACCACTGGGGGGCAGGGTAGGGGAGCGGAGTGAGCCCGCAGGGCGAACGGAGCGGGTAGAGACCAGTGAGTGAAAAAGGCAAGGAGAAACAATCAGTGGATTGCTGACAGGGTAAGTTAGGTTGGAGTAGCTGAAGGATAGATGAGAAGTGTAGTGGAAGAATTCCAAGGAGGGTAAAGGGAGAATACAGCAAGACAAGAGGTGTAAGAGAGAGCTATTAGGGTGAAGACAGTAGTCATGAGAATGGGTTATTCTTGTGTGTAGGGATAGACAAAAGTCTGAAGACTGGACAGGGGTGCCACGTATTGGCCAGGGACCTGAATTACACAGTACTATTGACTGAAGAGGACTAGTCAAGGGTTCGATGGTCGCTCAGTTCAGCAAAGGAATGTTAAAGAAGCAGACAGGGGCTGGATTTAGCTACAGGGTACGGAGGGGGGGTATGGCTGCTGGCCTACCTGGCTGAGAGGCCTTTAATTACAGACTATACAGACCGAGGATACTACACTTAAACAGCCAGTGTAATAAAACACATACTTTCTTCTTTCTTTGGTGAATAGCCCAGGGAACCCTTTTAGGGTGCAGAAACAGTTGCAGAGTTAGGAAGGGTCCTTGGTTGCAGGTAGGTTCTTAACTCAAATTGGAGCATTGACCAGTTGGATAGCTTGAGAATGGGCAAGATAAAAACAAGACAGTTTCTTCTTTCTTTGGTGAATAACCCAAGGAACCCTTATAGGGTGCAAAAACAGTTGCAGAGTTAGGAAGGGTCCTTGGGTGTAGGTAGGTTCTTAACTCAAATTGGAGCATTGACCAGTTGGATATCTTGAGAATGGGCAAGATAAAAACAAGACAGTTTCTTCTTTCTTTGGTGAATAGCCCAGGGAACCTTTATAGAGTGCAGAAACAGTTGCAGAGTTAGGAAGGGTCCTTGGTTGCAGGTAGGTTCTTAACTCAAATTGGTGCGTTGACCAGTTGGATATCTTGAGAATGGGCAAGATAAAAACAAGACAGTTTCTTCTTTCTTTGGTGAATAGCCCAGGGAACCCTTATAGGGTGCAGAAACAGTTGCAGAGTTAGGAAGGGTCATTGGTTGTAGGTAGGTTCTTAACTCAAATTGGAGCGTTGACCAGTTGGATAGCTTGAGAATGGGCAAGATGAAACAAGACAGTTTCTTCTTTCTTTGGTGAATAGCCCAGGGAACCCTTATAGGGTGCAGAAACAGTTGCAGAGTTAGGAAGGGTCCTTGGTTGCAGGTAGGTTCTTAACTCAAATTGGAGCGTTGACCATTTGGATATCTTGAGAATGGGCAAGATAAAACAAGACAGTTTCTTCTTTCTTTGGTGAATAGCCCAGGGAACCCTTATAGGGTGCAGAAACAGTTGCAGAGTTAGGAAGGGTCCTTGGTTGCAGGTAGTTTCTTAACTCAAATTGGAGCATTGACCAGTTGGATAGCTTGAGAATGGGCAAGATAAAAACAAGATAGAAAAGGTAGAAAGCCCAAGGGCCAGGAGCTCACAGCTGCCAGGGGGTATTATAATATTACTTTTTCATAACAAAGCAATACTATGAGTTTTATTCAAAGTGGCAACATATAGTTGCTGTACCCATGCCCTTCAAAGTACAAACATGTTTGTGGTCAAAATGCAGAAATCTATTTTGTTAGTTGTAATGTCTAAAATAATTCTACTAGAGAAAATCCATTCTGGCACTTACATGTTTTTGATATTTCAGTAAATACTGAACACAAAGCAGATCCCGGAAATCAAGGTTATACTTAGCTAATACTTTATAGTCCCAGAAAATGTGATGAAAATTACTACTGTTCTCACTCTTTAGAGTCAATAGGGTATAATTAATGTAATGTTGCTGGTGTATAGAAAGGCCTGTGCAAACATTTCCACTCAAAAACATAGATTTCTAGATTTAGTAGCATATCTAGATGCCAGACATATTTCATTCCAGTGTTGATTTGTACTACTGCTATTCATTTGTTCTTCCTATACCTTCCTTTTTATGTACAGTGTGTCTCCAGTGTTTGTAGAATATACTTACAGACCTTGTTCATCACACCTTTTCTTCTTCTTGTCTGTGTTATTGGCTCTGTTAAAAATTGAAGCAATTTAGGCTTAGTATTGACTTTCTTTGCAGCTAGCATTATTAAACTCTCCAATGCCTTTTGGCTCCTCTAGAAGTGCCATTGTACCTTTTTTAATATTTGTTTAACATTTGCAGTAAATCCTGTTTAAATTAAGTCAGTTGTGTCTAATTCAAAAAATATGTTCCTAACTTCCACTCTGCTTCATTTCATACTTCATCAGATGCAGTCCATTAGTGGAAACATATAATGTTATGTAGTCCTGTCTTGCCATAATTCTTTCTGGATGGGTTCGGAGCTGATATTCGGCTCCGACTCAGCTGATACTAAAGCTCGAGAGCTTTTACTGGCTCGAGGCTAGCCCTATCCCATGGTGCCTCACAGCAAATCCCCAGATCTCATTTGCTGTGAAAGCTTCGAGGTTGTGTCTTACTGGCTCATTGGCTAAGTAAAACTATTTTTTGCTATATTTAGTCTTTTCCTACTTTTTTTCCTGTCATATATTTATATAGATAGTTTCTTGTCTCTTGTGTGACTGTTTTTGAAAGTTCTTCAACACCTATTCCCCCGTTAGGACTGTACGGCCCGTTTAAGTTAGAGGGCCTTTCCTCCCTGTGTGTGTGTGTGTGTGTGTGTGTCTGACTGTTAACTTTTTTTTTTATTTCCTCTCTTCTCACTTTTATTGTAGTTAATATCTTTACTATTGTTATCTATTTTGTCTTCGTCTCTAGAAATGTCTAAAGATAAGTCTGCCTCTTACAGCAGCCACACCAGTTGCATGTATTGCCTTGGTGAAGCCCATTTGCAGGAACCCTGCACCTTCTGTCACACATTTAGCACTAGAGTTTTAAATGAGAGAAAGAGGAAACTCATTGACAGGGGTCTCATGACCAGTTCCTTCCAGGAACAGCTGAAACTTGCTCAGGCAGCTCCAAAATCCTCAAAGAGAAAATCAATGGCCCCGACTTTGGAGCTGACAAAAAAGACTAAAGCGTTGGAGCCAAGAAGTTCCAGTTCCAACTCAGCTTCATCTATTTTGGTGCCATCGATTTCATCGGTTCCGAGACAATCTTCAGTACCGAAAATTTTGTCTGACATCGAGACTGTATCTCCCACATTGAGATCTCCTATTTTGGAGAGAAGGAGGTCTCCTTCTGTCTCCACCTGATCCTTCAGGACCTATTAGATGAGAACATCGAGAGGGTGGTGAAGAGGTTGCTTTCGGATCCAGCTCTGGCTAGAAAATTGGCCCCTCCAGACCCAAAGGTCTCGGAGTCAACCCCCCCTTACCAATCACTCTTCCTCCTCCAACTGCTTCGCTCTCAGAGTCTTTTACTTAAGGTTCCACTGTCTTGGACCCTTTGGCTCTGGGGATTCGACCTGTTTCCTCTGAGCCAATTACTCTATCCTCGATGGCTCAGTCTGGAGCCGAGGGTTCTGGGAGCAGGCGCTCTCGTGTCGACTCTGAGGAGGACAGTCACCCTGGGTTCTCGTCGGAGCCGACCCTCCCTCATGGAGTCTCGGTTCAACGCAGCTCAGCTCCCACTTCTGCTTCGGAGCCTTTCCCTCTTGCTAGGAGACGACCATCCACTCCCTCGGAGAGGAGGTCTTCTTTGGAGCGGGGTGGTGAAGGCTTTCGAAGCTAGAGAGAAGGCTTTATCCTCTGCCAAAGCCATTCCATTGGAACCTGTGTCTCACCAGCAGCAGGCAGCAACCTCTTCCCCCCTGCCAACCCCACAGCGTAGGGAACCAGAGGCCCAAGTAGCCCCCATTGGAGGTGCCCCTTCTTCCGAGACCTCCCCAGATTATCCCACTGGAGAGCTCCCTCAGACGAGGCTGTGAAAGAGGAAACATGTTGACTCACCTGAGTCTGTCACGTCAGACACTGATTTAGAGGAATCAGAAGGGTACCCTAGATCCCCCTCTGAGGATGTCTCTTTTTCTGACATCCTAGAAATCCTTAGACAGAGGGGTGATTGGAAGACCTCTAACCCTACTGAGGATGAATCAGTGTATCTTGAGGCTTTTGGTTCCCGACCTTCCACCTCCTGGGTGACGCCGCCTTATGACCAACTTTTGGGGGTCATATCGCGGAAAGCATGGACCTCTCCAAATTCAGTGGAAGCCGTCCCAAGGAGGCCAAATACATTTATGACAGCACCTGAGGACAAGTCTTTTCTTAGTAAGGGAGTTCCAGTTGATGCTATGGTGGTAGCAGCAGCCACCAAGAAGGAATTTTCTGAGACGTCTTCTAATATCCATCCTCCTAACAAGGAGTCCAGGATGATGGATAGGTACAGGAAGCATACTTTTTCTTCAGCGGCATTTACATTAAGATCGCCGAATTACCTGACTCATTTTACTCGTCTTCAGAGGGATCTCGTGAAAGAGTTAGGAGACACCCTCCAGGGTTCAGTAGCTCCGGGTTCCATGGATAAGGTTTCTATGCAGCTCTCCACCCTTACTTCCATGGCTAACTCCTCCATGAGGCTGATCTCATATGCAGCAGATGGAGTGAGTAGGGCAGCCGCAGTAGGAATATCCCTCAGGAGACATTTGTGGATGCGTCTTTGTAATTTTACAGAATCCTTCAAGTCTTCCTTCACTAATGTTCCCTTTGATGGTTCATCTCTTTTTGGACCCCAAGTGAAAGAGACTTTGACTAGGTGCGAGCAGGAAGCAAAAACCTTATCTGCCATCAGAGTCCGTTTCTCTCTCCTGTCCAGACCCTATCCCAAGGGCAATATAGGAGGGAAAATGTGGTTCCGCAAATCCCAAAAAGGTTTCCCTCAGGCACAATGTCAACCCTCCCCCAGAGTCAGAGGGGGAGGATATAATGGAAGATGCCACCCTCACGGCAGAGGAGGTCAGCAACATTAGGGAGACAGAGAAGCTTTCTCTGATCATCCCTTCCATCGACCCTGAAGGGTTGCCCGACTGTCCATCTCTAGAGGCAGTTGGGGGTCATATGTCACTGTACCCAAGTGCCTGGCTAACTATCACTCAAGATTGTTGGGTACACACAATAATATCCAGAGGTTATCTGATTCCTTTTATTTCCGAACCTCCAACAAACCGGTCTCTACCAGACGTACCAGCCATCCATCTAGACCGTGCAACATCAGAGGTCATCTCGTTGTTGCAAAAAAGAGTCATCCAAGAAGTCCCCGCAGCACAAGTAGGATCTGGAACTTACTCTTGATTCTTTTTAGTTCCAAAAAAGACAGGGGACTGGAGATCAATTCTAGATCTCAGCAGGCTGAATAAGCATGTAAGGAAATCGAAGTTCCGAATGGTCACTCTGCAGTCGATATTTCCCTTTATCGGGAAAGACAACTGGATGTGCTCAATTGATCTCCAGGATGTGTACTACCACATCAAAATGGATAGGTGCTCCAGGAGACACTTATGCTTCCGGCTGGGAGCCAGTCATTTTCAGTTCAGAACACTGCCCTTTGGCCTCACTACAGCCCCCCAGAGTGTTTACCAAATGCATGGCAGTGGTAACGGCTCACCTGAGACATCAAGGATTCCAGGTGTTTCCGTACCTAGATGACTGGCTCCTCATTGCTACCACCAAGCATCAACTCATAAGGACCAGGGACGAGACTCTATCCTTGTGCGCCAGTCTAGGCATCACTGTCAACTTGCAAGAGTCAGTCTTATCTCCCTCGCAGCACATTGTATATTTAGGCTCAGAAATAGACACAACCACCGTGTCAGTAAGGCTAACACAGGAAAGAGTGGAATCTCTATGCAGTCAGGTCAGATCCTTGCTAAACAAACAGAGTTCAGGCCAGAGTAGTCCTTCCAAGTCCTAGGGACTATGGCGTCCACCATCCTATTAGTTCGTCTTGCTCGCCTACACATGAGGATTCTCCAATGGCTGCTATTTGCACAATGGTCAATGCAAGACCTTCCGTTGTCTCACCAGATATTGATAACAAATGCATGCAGAAAGGATCTGACATGTTATCGTAGGTCGTCCACTTGTTCCTCCCCAAGAGAAAACAGTTTTGACCACGGATGCTTCCCAGATAGGGTGTGGGGGCGGCATTATCTGGGATTGACAGTCCAAGGTACTTGGCAGAACCACAAGAACCACTTGCACATCAATGTTCTGGAGATGAGAGTGGTGCTGTATGTGTTGCAAGCACTTCACAACTCCCTTCCCACTGGGACAATTGCGATTCGGTCAGACAGCATGTCTGTCGTGTGGTACATAAACAAGCAAGGGGGAACCAAGTCTTAACCACTTTGCCGAGAGGCCTTAAGAGTTTGGAAATGGGCGATGGATACTCAACGCTTCCTGATAGCAACACATACCCTGGGGAAATCCAACGTAATAGCAGACAAACTCAGCCGAGCAATTCTGATGCCTCACGAGTGGTCCCTGAATCCAATGGTTGCGAAAGAGATCTTTCACTGATGGGGCCAGCCTTGCTGCGATCTATTTGCCACTCACCTGAACACCAAATGCAGCAGCTACTTTGCCCTCACTCCCCATCTGGGGATGTCACCCAGGGATGCTCTATTTCACGATTGGCCCCTGGGACTTCTTTATGCTTTCCTCCTTTTCCACTCATCCCCAAAGTTATGCAGAAAGCAAGACAGTTGAGAAGTTCCTTGATCCTCATTGCTCCTTACTGGCCTCGACAAGTTTGGTTTCCCTTCCTATGGCCCTACCTGTTGGAGGAACCATGGATTCTGGACCCATCTCCAGATCTCCTGATTTATCAATCAGGACAGTTCCACCCCTCCATCCACACCCTCAGATTGACAGCATGGCTGCTCCAGTTCCATAAATTGCCAGGTGTATTCCTCTATCCCCTGTGGTCAAACACATTCTAATTTCATCCCATAAACCTTCCACTCAGAAACTATATTCCAGCAAATGGAAAAGTTTTCCCTTTGGGCCACGGATCGGGGCTTAGATCCATATACGGCTCCTTTAGAATCTGTTTTATCCTTCTTAGCAACAATTTTCATGAAGGAGCGGCAGCCGCTACAGTTAAGAGTTCAATTAGCTTCTATTTCCAATTTCCACTTTGGTTTCATAGGAAATCCAATCATGCAGCACTCCTTGTGTAAAACTTTCTTAAAAGGAGTTCTTCTTCTCAGGCCCCCAATAAAACAACCATTAGAACCCTGGGACTTAAACCTAGTCCTCTCATCTTTGATGTCTGCACCCTTTGAGCCATCCTTGACGTCAGACCTAAAATTGTTGTTATGGAAAACATTATTCTTAGTAGCCATAACATCTGTTAGGAGAGTTTCAGAACTTCAAGCTGGCTCTAACTATTCAACCTCATTACATTATCTTTCACAAGTATAGTCTCTTTCTCAGGACAAACCCTTCCTTTTTTCCCAAAGTATGCTCAGAGCACAATCTGAATACCACCATTGAGCTACCTGTGTTTTTCCAAACCACTCTAATAAATCAGAGTATAGACTACACCAGCTAGATTTTCACAGAATACTCCGGTTTTATCTACACAGGACTAAATAATTCAGAAAATCCGATCAACTTTTTGTTTCCTTTTCTGCCAAAAAAAGGCATGCCTATTTCTAAGATTACTCTTTCAAAATGGCTTTCGGATTGCACATCCTTTGCTTATCAACAAGCTGGTAGACAATTACCTAGCAAAGTTAAAGGTCACTCTACTAGGGTTGTAGCTACTTCATGTGCTTTAGATCTAGGCTCCCAATTGATACTATTTGTGCAGCAGCTACTTGGGCAAGACCACATACGTTTGTCACTCATTACAAATTGGATTTGGCCTCCCAGGACAGGTCATCCTTTGGGTCCACTGTGCTGAAGAGTCTCTTCGCTTGAGCCACCTGGGATAAAGGTGCTAGGGGCGCTGTCCCATCCAGCAAGTATTACGGCGAGATAGGACTACATAACATAAAGAAGTTCTATGTTTGTAGTCCATCTCGCCTGTATTCTTGCATCCCTCCCTCCCTCCAACCCCCTTCCTGTTTCTGGGGGATCTGGTGGACCATTCTGGTGCTGCCTGACATTGTTCTTTTTGTTGTCCACCTGGAATGGATTATATTTCTAATCCTTTGCAGTATTTATACAGTTCTTATATTACTCTTACCTGATAGATATGTATTGCTTTCTTGCAAACTAGGTCTGGGGATTTGACGTGAGGCACCATTGGATAGGGGCTAGCCTCGATCCAGTAAAAGCTCTTGAGCTTTAATATCAGCCGAGTCAAAGCCGAATATCTGCTCCGAACCCATCCAGCAAGAATATAGGCGAGATGGACTACAAACATGGAACTTTATGGTAAGTACATAACTTCTTTTTCTGCAACCTACTTGGAGTATAAAAATACCTATGCAAGCATTTCCATCTAAACTTCCTTGACTTTATTGTGTATTTATGTGAAAAACATAAATCTTTCCACTGTTCCTTTATGGACAGCCTGCCCAATCTCATATTTCAGTCCACTCTCAGTTTATCTGCATGTTTAGTAATCAATTAGTAATTTGTAGGCTCTGATTATTATCTTTACTGTTAATAGTTTGTAATCTCTTGTCTTTAAGAGTAGATTTTCAGCTGTCCCTTCCTGCTTTTTTCATTTTTTTGTCTTAATTTTGAAGTTAAATCTAAATATGCCAGTTGGTTACAGGTCAGACACCATTTTAGCCTCCCCATACTCCATTAGATGTCTGACATGCATGATTTACTGTCAAAATCTTGTTTCTTTATCCATAGTTTTCCACCTTTTTGCTACACCTCCTTATAACTGTCTCCCGCGTTTGCATCTAGCAAGTCCTTTTGGTGCAGTTTCCTTTTTCCATTCTTTCTCTTGCTTCATCTGAATTGCTCCCATTATGTTCCCATCATAATATATATATGCATGTGTGTGTGTGTGTGTGTGTGTGTGTGTGTGTGTATGTATGTGTATATATATATATATATATATATATATATATATATATATATATATATAATATAGTGTTCCTTTTGCCAGTTTCCTTTTCAAATTATAGCCATATCCCTAACCTCTCTCTTTCTGTGGTCTTCCATCCCTGGGTGATAGTCATATGTTTTCCATTTTGGTGTATAACTTGTGTCCTGTGCTAAATAGGGAGTACCACTTTATCCCAGCACACCATAGCTTTTTTTTATTCTTCCAGACAAAAATTGCCTTAGTTTTTATTGATTGTATCATAAATGTTTTCCTTTGTTTGAAAAATAACTAAAGAAAACAGTAGCAATGTCACTCACTCCCTGGGGCCTATTCTTGGGGGGATTGGCCTGTAAGACACCCCTGGAGTGCTGAATTGCCACAATAGAGGCACCACCACAATTCTCCCTCCCAAGTGAGTGTGCCAGATTATGTTGTTCATCACTTGCCCACCCCTCCCCAGTTCTTCCAGCTTTCAGAGCTGCTAATCAATCTCTGGTCAGCTGGATCACAGTCAGGACTTTAACCTTCTGTGCCACAGAGCAGGAAACCTGAATCTTTGTGTTTTGGCCGAAGGTATTATTTACTCATGCCTTCAGTTTCCTGGTTAGATAATCAGATTACTTACTGGTTTCCCATCATCACTTCCATTCCTGAAGGGAAAAACGTGGAAAGAACTTTTTCCACAAATGCATCTACGTGGTTTATCTTCTTCTACTGTGAATATTGGTTTAGGATGTAACTTTATATTTGGCATTCAAAAGCTGTTTCAATTGTGTGTTAAATCTGAGCAGTCCAGTGATGTATTTTGTTATGGGAAGAAAAGCATTTCTGTTGCTGTAAAAGTTTGCGTAATCATATTCTGACTGTTACTTCTGCCATACAAAAGTGAGTCGGTTAGTCAAGTACTCAGGTGAATCCTGAATGATGGGTAAAAACTTTAGTTAATGTCAGAAACAGCCATTCTTCCATGGATAATTGCTGTAGTCAAACTTAGACAGTATGTGGAATTCATGTCTTCTTAGGATACATTTGATGAAGTCATACTTTACTAGAAAATGTTAGCAATCTGATGTTGCTGCTTCAGTAGTATATTGTTGGTAGACCTGCTCTCAGGTCCAGCATTGGTGAAAATAAACTGTTTTTCTGTTGGATAATTTTGAAAATATTGAAGTTGATTTCAGTACTGATGTATTGTTGTTTGATTAAGTTGATAATTTGTTTCTGGGTGATAGGTCAAAAAGTGTTTTGGCCTGTGTAAGTTGCAAAGAGATTTATTTTGCAACATCAGAAAGGTGAGCAGTTACATGAAATTATCAAATTTGCTTGGTCCAAATATTTTTTAGAATATCCCATACACTTCCCTCCCCTGTCCCTCATCTATCTACCTAGTTCTCCATTCCAGCCTTTATCCTCATCCCACTAGCATTTTTTCATCAGAAAATAATTAAAAACTTAGTGACGAGATAGATTCGTTACACTATAATTTCCCCACTTATGGAATAGACTCCCACAGCAAGTCAAGCAGAGTGTTACATTATTTTTCTTCGAACAGAAACTGGATAACTGGATGGGTATTCACAAATTTATACCTAGCTTGACTGGCCTAGCCCTCCTTGAAAAATGAGGTACAGTCTGAGGGTGAGTGATGGAAAGGCATAAATGGTTGCAAAATTCAGTTGCCTTGTATTTCCTACCCTTATGATATTTAAGAAATAAAAATATCTGTGTAAATATTTCCATGAAATAATTGTCTTGGTTTAGTCACATTTTCAAAGCCCTGCATACACACGCACACACACACGCACATCCATATTGATCCTTTGTAATTTTGTCCACCTCATGTTTTCTTCCAATCCTGTTTTAGCTGACTTTTGAAATTATCATGTATGATTCTGTGCACCCTACTAGTTATCTTTTTTTGTAGTGCTGTCTGTTCTCAATTACACCAAGTATTTCATCAGGATGCCACTCACCCATTACTCTCTCTCTCTCTCTCTCTATATATATATATATATGTGTGTGTGTGTGTGTGTGTGTGTGTGTCTGCCCTAATATGGGACCCCATCCTCATCATGTAATCCAAGCAGCTGTTTTGCTTCCTCCCATTCTCTTAGTTCCTGCCTACCGCCAAGTAATTTGCTCCCAGTGCCTCAGTTTCTTGGTTGATTTATTGCATTTACTTCCTTTTGTATCTTGCCTACTCCCTATCCCTTTGTTTGGGAACTATTTTTGCAAAATCTCTCTAGTCTGTCTCCTCACTGGCTTATTTCTTGGTATACTCCACTATTTTATTTACACACAGTGCTCTACTTGGTGGTTTTTGTTCTTTCAGGGCGCCAAATTCCAGTAAAACAGTCTTCCAGTTCCTCTGGGAGCCTCTCTCCTTGCCTAATCATCATACCTTTCCATTTTGGTTTATACATCCCTACTTTTAGAATAAGTAATAGCCTTAACTACCTACCTTAAGGTACCCGTTTAAATCTGACAACACCATGGCCCCTTGATGTGTCACTGGGATCATCTTATCCTACTTAATCCCAGGCCTGTTTCCTTCTCAAGTAAGGTTCTTCAGATCTTTATTTATTGCTTACTGTAACTTTTCATACAATTGATAAAAGCATGCCTACCCAACATGTAGAATCAGAATAACCAAAAACATTTTCACTGCCTGCATCTTATTGTCCAGATTGATAATCAAGAACTTCTACTCCCTCCTTTGCTTTTGGACTTTCTTCTGGTTGGTTTTCTCCCACATCTCCTTTGCTAGTACTAATGAGTCTTCATAGGCAACTGAGATGTATTTACATAGAACCAAGGAAACTAGATGTCCCAGTCAGTTGTTTGTGTCCTTTGCAACAGGGAAGGAGGGCAGGCCACAGCCATACAATTTCCAAATGGCTGTCTTCAAAAGGTAAGTAAATGGGAATTGTTAGATCTCAAAGAATTCACTCTGACCTTTCTCAAAGGAGTGACAACATGCTATTTTAGAAGTAGCTGTGTGGTCATCCTTTCTCACCTTTTCTAAACATTATAAACAGGATATCTCTTTTAGGGTTGAGTTTGCTGTTGTGACTGTTTTGCGGGGGATATTGCTTCCTTTCAGGCCACTCTCCCTACCTTCATGAGTTCTGAGAATCACCCCAGTAGTCTGGACAACTGCAGCAGTCATCTAAGTTGTGTAACTTTCTGTAACAGTAGATGTTTTCATCCCAGTAGTCTGGACAACTGCAGCAATCATCTAAGTTGTGTAACTTACTATAACAGTAGGTATTTTTATCCCAGTAGTCTGGACAACTGTAGCAGTCATCTAAGTTGTGTAACTTACTATAACAGTAGATGTTTTCATCCCAGTAGTCTGGACAACTGCAGCAGTCATCTAAGTTGTGTAATTTACTATAACAGTAGCTGTTTGAGTAGATCACTGTTCCAGTTCTATTACCCATCACCATCCTCTCATTCTGAGTTTGGGTATTCTGTACTGGGTTGTATTAATCTATGCTTATGATATCATCTTTCTCCCTTTCTTTACAGGGCTTCAGCCGTGCTCATGTCACACTAGATTTGGGGAGTCACTTATTTCTTCTCTTTTTCCTCAGCTTAGATTTGAATGGCCTTCTCTCTGTCTTCTAAGAATTAAAGCATGTCCTTGTTCCTTAATTTTCAGGGGTAACGACCTTCACTTTCTTGGGTAAGAAAGTTCTAAAATGTTAGGGGCAGACATTCCTGACAGAGGGATTTTTGCCATGCCTGGAGGGCAAAGGGTGCTGAGCTTTGGAAATCTGTCCAAACATCAGGCCTTCTGTGGCTGAATTCCCATAGTCAGTACTACTACAACAGTGGTCTACCTGAATATCTACTGTTGTGGTAATATCTTAGATAACTGTACTTCTGTCTCCCAGCACCTGTATATGGAGGGGGTCTATGGTTACCTTTTCCCATTGTTAGGTTGGTAGTTAAGTTTTCTTTGCCAGTAAGCATTCTTGCCTGCCTGTCCTAGTTACTGTATATCCACTTTCCTTTAGGACTTGCTGACTCCACTGCATGTTTGCTTTGAAGTTGTAAGGTTTGGTTACCTTACCCTTTGAGCTCACAAACATCCTTTTCAAGCAAAAAAGAGAAAAAAACAGCAAAGTGACTTTGTGGACTCCAAAAAAAAACAAAAAAAACAAACATTTTTATAAAAAGGTTAAGCACTTTCATCTTTATTACACAATAGATATTATCAGAACCATTAAATCAGTTGAGTAAAATCATTATATACGCTCTAAGTAAAACACATCCCCAAAAAACAACCAATCACAACATAACTCTTAAAAAACACTAAAAGAGCTTCTTAAAGGGACCCTTCTGAAATATTCACATCACTTGTTCAGCAGCTTGTAAATTTCTCTTCCATGTGACCACAGAGTCATGCTTTTGCCTAGCATTCCCTGTACTCAGCCTTTTTAGCTGGACCTTGGGTACTTCTTTAGCTTCTTCAAACCTGGTGTTTTTACTTTCTTGGGATTGAGAGGCTCCTTATTGTTGGATATAACACATGCTTCCTTACTGTTTCAATTGATCTTGGAAGAAGGCCTGTTGCATGGGTCAGGGGTTCCTTGTTCCTCCTCACTCTAAGCAGACAAGGCCTCCAGTCAGTATTACTGCTGAATACCCGAGTTGTTTGGCTTCTGCTACATACCTACAATCAACTGCATTACTAGCTGAGTTAAGTACAAACTTGCAGTGTTAAAGATTGTACTGCATTTCATTTTTCTGTCTCTTTAATTGTTTCATTGAATATTGTGTCTGTGTCTCTCTGCAGTTATTTATTTTTCTCTTTAATTGTTTCATAGAATACTGTGGTCTCTCTCGGTCTCTGCAATTAGTGGGGGCTATTGTGTTTCACTTCATTGATATTCAGTGTTAAACTCTTAGCCTAGAGGGTTTCTCTGTATTTATAAGTGAGTCACGTATCTTTGACTTGATTACTGCTGAATACCCGAGTTGTTTGACTTCTGCTACATACCTACAATCAACTGCATTACTAGCTGAGTTAAGTACAAACTTGCAGTGTTAAAGATAGTACTGCATTTCATTTTTCTGTCTAAATGTTTCATTGAATATTGTGTCTATGTCACTGTAGTTATTTATTTTTCTATTTAATTGTTTCATAGAATACTGTGGTCTCTCTTTCTGTATCTGCAATTAGTTTCCCGCCAGCCCTCCCTGTTCTTGTTTTGGTATTAATCTTGGTGGCTTTGGAATTGCCTGCCCCTCCTGTAAATTTGTGTTGGAATACTCGTCCTGAGTCTATCTTATTTGGTCACTCAACCGAGTACAGTGAGATCATATTTTGACTTCAGACACTCCTACCAGTCCCATCTGTTCAGCCCTATCCCAGCTCTATTCCAGTCTAGTGTCACTAACTCACTCTACCTAATACAGAGAGAACATTTGTGAAGGTCAAACCACTTAGGTCCTTAATTTTGAACTATCTTCTGTTTCTCCTTTCTTCCTTTCCACAATTTTCTAAGCTTGTTTACTGCCTTTTCTGTAACTAGTCTAGTCCAGATACAGATTTGCTATATCCAGGACTGTTTGTAAGCTTCTGAGCCCCCAAAGCCTTTCTGTGTTGGAGGGAAGCCTTCTAGCTAATCAGTGGGAGTGGTAAGCACTGGGTAACCTATCAACTACAAGAGTGGTTTCTGGTCCAGAAATTGTAGTTTATTGGCCGTTTAGGCAGTTTTTTAGTTTAAAAGCCTGTGTTTGTGCTTGTTTCCCACCTTTCATGTAACTAGTCTAGTCCAGATACAGATTTGCTGTATCCAGGACTGTTTGTAAGCTTCTGAGCCTCCAAAGCCTTTCTGTGTCGGAGGGAAGTCTTCTAGCCTATCACTGGGAGTGGTAAGCACTAGATAGCCTATCTACCACAAGAGTGGTTTCTGGCCCAGAAATTGTAGTTTATTGGCTGTTTGGGCAGTTTTTCCATCTCTTTCAACCTTCGGGTTTAAAAGCCTGCGTTTGCGCTCGTTTCCCACCTTTCCTGTAACTAGTCTAGTCCAGATACAGATTTGCTATATCCAGGACTGTTTGTAAGCTTCTGAGCCCCCCCCAAGCCTTTCAGTTTTGGAGGGAAGCATTCTAGCTTATCAGTGGGCATGATAAGTACTAGGTAGCCTATCTACCACAAGATCCAGGTACAGATTCTTAGTTTTAGCACTTGAATTTGCTTATTCGTGCTCAGCACTTGTTCAGAACTTGTTAGCACTAAATAAGTTACAAATTACTACAGCACTCAACCCTCCTCTTGACCTAGAGGAAAACAGTTTTTGTACTTACTTTCCTCACTTGCTTAGAGAAAAATAGCTCTTATACTCACTTTCCTCACTTGTTTAGAGGAAAGTATTTTTTATTCAGGCATGTCCAAGTGTCAGTTCCCAGTGTTCTCTCCTGTCTATCTGATGAATCTGGGCATCTTGGGGCAATGTAGCAATTTCCTCATGTACACAGACAACCCTCTGAGAGATGCACTTATCTAGCCAAACTGGAGGTAAAGCTCTCTCCAACCAGTACTGAACTTGACAGTCAAGAGGAGAAGGTAAACACTTGCACCACACCACACTCATCAAATAGTCCCACTAAACCTACAGCACCAAACTCCATACATAGAAACACAAAAACATTTGCGGAGGCACTCAATAATGATCTGCTCAAGCAACAGAGACCTCCAAAGCAGAAACACAAGCAACCTCCACCTCCCAACACAACCCAAATGACGCATAGCCCACAGACTCAGTGTGCCACTCAACCACAACCCGTAAAGCAAAACAATGTACCCAATTCACTAGTCATAGATGACTCTATAGTCAGGCACACTGATGTCCCACTCACCAGGCTAAACAAGGAGAAGGTTGCTGTCAGCTAGCTGCCTGTCGGGTGCCAGGATCCACCACATAACCCACACACTCAGGTCACTCCACAACAAGTACAAATATGACTCTGTCATCGTCCATGTTGGTGTGAATGACCTGAGACATACCTCCTCTCCCTGGACTACATAAAAAGAGACATGGAATAGCTCTCTGAACTTGTAGCCCAGGCAGGTATGACCCTAGCCCTGAGTAGCATCCTGCCATTGCCCAGAATGATACCGCAATACAAGGACAAAAATGATTGACTTCAACAATTGTCTAAGCTTCTGGTGTCATTCTAAAGGGATCCAGTATCTGTTTGCCTGGGATGACATGGTCGACAGACCATGATGCTTTGCCAGAGATGGCCTGCAGCTGTCACCCCTAGGATTCTGGTTACTGGCTAAGGCTCTTGCTGCCCCTATAGTGCCTTTTTTAGGCAAGGTTCAAATGGCAAATTCATCACCGTAACAGGAACAGGCAAGCAAAAACTGAGGGTAATGGTACTCAATGCTAAAAGTCTAGACCTCAAAATGCACTCCCTCAAGGCACTCCTTAAAATGGAGAACATCAATATCTGTGCAGTGACTGAGACCTGGTTCAAGGTTCCAGAGAGCACTCCTGCATTACTAGGCTATAACTCATACCACACTTTTCAGCCACCTAACCTGGACCGGAACACCAAAGGTGAACGTGTCTCCATATTCATTAAGGATATCCACACCTCCAGGCTAGTTGCTCAGCATAATGCATCCAAGGTTATCCAAGTGCAACTAACTCTGGGCAAAACTGCAATCCAAATTGTAGCTTGCTACAGATCCCCCACCATGCCCCAGGATTCCCACTCTTTTTTTCCTGATATACTGGAAAATATTAGGGTTCAACCAAACACCCTAATAATGGGCAATTTTAACTACCCCACCATTATCTGGGAAAACTACTCGTACCAACTCCTTCGCTCAACGCATTCTGGAATTCATAAATTCCAATGCCCTGGTTCAACTTATCCACACCCCCACCAGGGGCAACAATATCCTAGACCTAGTCATTACCTGAAGTCAACTCCTCGTTGGTCAGATCAGACCATAAGCTAATCACCCTAGATTTCCACATCCCTCCCCCACCCCTTGTTAAGGAAATCATGGTAAAAAATTTCTCCAAAGCCAACTTCATGCTTCTTAAGACAGAAGTGACAAACATCATGACACCCATGCAGATGGACAATACACTTATGACTGCTGAATCCTACACAGATGCACTCTATAAGCACGTACACGAGTGCATGGATCATGCTATCCCAAACAGAACCAAGATGCTATCCTCCAAGAAAAGGAAGCCAATCTGGTGGTTCCCTGCCATAAACAAACACTACAACAGAAGGAAGAAACTGTTGCAAAAGAGAGTAAAATCCCATGAGTGGAGGGATTCCCTGGTCAGCCTCAGTAAGAAGCTGAGATCCCTTATAAGTTCCTCCAAAGCTAGCTACGAAAACAAAATCGCCACTGATTGTAGGGACAACCACAAAACATTCTATAGCTATGTCAAGAATCTCAATGGCAACACCCAGATCTGCTCTGAGTTACAGCACAACGGCATGAAACTTACAGAACCAACTGATATTGCCAACATTCTGGCAGATAGGTTCAGTACTATCTTTACCCCCTCTCACCCCCTAAAGGGCCCATATCTGTACAGGAAGAATGCAGAGTCCCTGTAATCACAACTACGCAGGTAAAAGCTGCACTCTCTAAAGCCAAAAACACGGCTTCCACAACATCCCAGGCTGCATTTTACATGAACTTGCTCACCACCTAAGCACCATGTTCAGTTATAGTCTCACATCAGGCTTTGTGCCCACTGAATGGCGCACAGCAACAGTTATCCCACTCCACAAGGGGGGAGCCACCACTGATCCCGGGAACTATTGCCCTATTAGCCTGAAGAGCCTGGTCTGTAAGGCCATGGAACTCATAACAAAGACATTGGTAACCTCCAAACTCTGGGCCCCACCCAGTTCGGGTTTGTGAAAGGCAGGTCATGCCTCCTGAACCTGATTGGCTCCTTTGAGGCAGTCACCAAAGTTGTACACAAGGGTAAGGTGGTTCACACAGCCTATCTTGACCTCACCAAGGCTTTCAACACCATCCCCATTCTGGAATTATAGCTAAACTCACTAAACTAGGTATAAATCCCTACGTCACAAGTTGGGATGCCAATTGTCTCACTGAGAGAACCCACACTGTAAAAGTTGCAGACTCCAAATCTGACTTCAAACCAGTGACAAGTGGAGTACCACAGGGTTCAGTCCTGGGAACTCTCCTGTTTGGTATCTACTTCTCTGAAGTACAGGCGAACACAGAAGGCCTTTGGCTAACGAAGTTCGCAGATGACTGCAAACTAGGAGCCATAGCTGAGTCCCCAAATGATGTGGACATCCTACAGAAGGGCCTGGTGTCAGAGCCATGGCCTCAAGCTCAGTGCCAAAAAGTGCATTGTCATCCCCTTTGGTAAAAACTCTGTACCCATGAACTACCACATAGGCAGAAGTCTACTTAACGCCGAATGTGTGATAAGAGACCTGGGGACATAGGTGGACAGTAGTCTCTCCTTTGATAATTACATTGCCACAGTAGTCAGGAAATCCTTATACATGGCACACCTCATCACAAAAGGGTTCTCATCTAGGAAAAAAAGAGAATGTACCACACAAGACATCTGCGTCAGCTGGAAAGCCACAGAAGTACCTCACAAAGAGGATTACTGGCCTCAAATAGATGCCCTACACTGACCGTCTAAAAAAAACTCAAGCTTTACTCCGTAGCATATCACCTACTCTGAGGTGATCTTTGCCTAACATATAAAGTTATGTCAAACTCAGAGCTGTTGGACATGCTACACCTAAAGAAATCCCAATCCTTCTGAGCTACACACTCTAGGGACCTAAACCTTGTCACCACAATAAACAGGACATGCTGGAGGGATAGATTCCTGTCCCACAGACTTCCCATACTCTGGAACAAGCTACCCATCTATGTCAAGCAAAGTTCCTCATTAGCACTCTTCAAGAAAAAATCTTGATAAGTGGATGGGAAATAGGCAGTACACCCCAGAGATCACTTCCGTGGCTCTGCTCAACAGGGGCACAGGAAAATAACTTTCTTGGGTGGCGTAAGCCAGGGAACCTTGTTGGCTAGGCTTACTTAGGCCCTTGGGCCAATAGCCTAGTACCTACCTATGAACCTGAAAACATGAGGAAAACCAGCAGCACAGACTACCGAACCACGGTAGACTAATACAGGATAAAGTGATGTGGAAAATACAGGTGAACACAAATAAAAAACTGCACCAAAATGAGGGTAAGTGCTTTCTTACCACCACCAGTATACACAAAGAGGTTGATTCTCAGGTTAATCAGGCATGTTCTATTGACTTTCTTTTTGGTCTGAATGTTCACTCTGCTGAACTTGGATATAGTAGTTTCAACAATGTAATGAGCAAAAACACTGAAGTTATTACTACATTCCCCTTTTCGAAACATTGTTCGGGGACTTTCAGCATCAAACAGAACGGACCAAAGGGCAAGTGGAAGGAGAGTGGGAGAGGCAGAGGAAAAAGAACTTAATAAAATTTGAGAGTTCAACCCATGGTTATTCTGTTTTGAACTTCAGTGACTTAGTAGTTCAAGAACATTATATGGCTGTTTTGAATAAACGATTTTATTTTGTTCCATCATGCAGAGCAAATTTGGTCAGCAGTGTTAAAGAACTCAAATGATATTTGCAGAAATTAAATTTACATTTTATTTTGCATGATATTAATACTTGGAGACAAACTTAAGAAAAAGGGTACATGTAATCCCTCACTAAACCACAACTTGCAGTTGTTTCAGATACATGTGAGAAAGAGATTAGATATCTTTTAGGTGCTTCACTGCCCAAAAGGTTCTTTAATTTGACTAGGTCTGAGAGGGAAGCTTTTTAGGGTAATTCTAAAGGGCTCTGAATCATGAAGTTCGATAAAGACAGTGGAGTTGTATTAATGAATGTTAGCTGATAGCAGTCTTTACAAGCTTACATCGGTTAACGAAATTAACCATCAATCTGAAGTAGTTAACTTCATTTATCTGTAACCTGTGGGTATTATGATCCATATCAGATCCGAGCCTGCAACATTTTATCAAGCATCTGCTCCAAGCTCCTCCCCTTACCCATAATCCCTCACCTCTCCTACCTTCCCCCAGATCTCATTTGCCATTTCATGCGTACGCATCGCGGTCTCTATAGCTCCAAGTTGGGTAGTGTAAGTGGAACTTTTGATTCTTTAGTTAGTGTGTGAGAGTAGTTGTTTGTGATAGCCCTTCCTCCCCTTCATCTTGTCGTCTTTTTGTTAAAAAAAAAAAAAAAAAAAAAGTAGTTAGGTTGTGTTTCTTTCTTGAATAGAGTAGGCCTAGCCAACCCCTGAGTGTGCATGTGTCTAGTTTAGCGTTTGGCTCAGTGGAGTGTATTATGGCTGACCAGCCTAAACCAATGTTCAAGAAATGCACAGTGTGTGACCACAAGCTTTCACCGGCTGATGGCCACACTCTGTGTGTTATTTGCCTTGGCGTTCCCCATCTTAGTTTGCCATGTGCTGTGTGTGCAGGGTTCAATCCCAGAGCCCTTAAAGAAAGGAAGGTGAAACTGGTAGCCAAGGGCCTGCTACCAGTTTCTGCCTTAGAGACGACGGCCTCAACATCGGCTCCTGAAGCCGACCAACCCCCCCCCCCCCCAGGCTGGGACTCAACCTCCCTCTAAGCCTGCTAAGACGGGGACAAAAGCTGCAGATAAGGACAAAAAAGAGAGAGAGAAAAGGGTAGAGAGGCACTGCAAGCGATCTCCTGAGCAAGAGACTTTTCCCAGTCCACCTGTGAAAGTTGTTAGGATCACTTCTCCTCGGCTCCATTCCCCGAGGTTCTCCCCGGAGCCGATGGAGCCCTTGGATCAGAGACCTTTTTTGAGGTCATCTCATAGGGCCAGATCCGAGTTGGTTGCCTCCTCGCGGTTGACTTAGAGTCTATCGGAGCTTGACGTGGACAGGATGATGCGTAGATTCATTCAGACCCAAATCCAAATGGGAGTCTTGCCAGGCCCCTCTCCGGCCGGAGAGGGGACCTCTATGCCCTTCTTCCATCCTATCTCTTCTTCCTCGATCCGACCATCAGTCTCGGGGTTTATGGATCCAAGGATCCTCAGAGCTGGGGGTTCAGCGCCGACGGTTTCTCCAACCTCAACGCCGGCCATTACCTTGAGTTCCTCGGATCAGACTTGTTCAGATCCGAGCAACTCTCGGGGCCGAGAACAGGGAGCCGGATCCAAGGGAATGGAGATGTCTTCAGCTCTGACTTTGCCGGATCCGAGCCATTCCTTCGAAACCCTGGCTACCTTGGCCTCGGCCCTGATCCTCACAATAGAGCTGGGAAGAACTTCTTCCTTGTTGGTTGCCAAGGAGGTGCGCTCTCCTTCGGCCTTCGACGTGGTGAAGAGGGTTCTCTCCCAGGGATTGAGAACCCAGCTCATTGCCTTGGACTCTGCCCAGGCTGCCTTGGATTTGGTCACAACTCCTATCAGCTTGTCCCAGTGACAGCCTGTGCCAGAGGACCCCTAGGTGGATCCCATTGTGAAACCCCCCATGACTTACGAGCCCTCTTCAGAGTGTCCCACTGAGGAGGCCCCACATAAGCATTCATGTAAGAGGAGGCATATGGATTCCCCCGAGTCCCTCACAGAAGATACTGACTTGGATGAAGGTGAGGGTTCCCCCAGGTCACCTCCCAAGGATGTCTCCTTTGGAGACATCATGGAAATCCACCGCTAGAGAGGAGGTTGGTCAGCCCCAAAACCCTCAAAGGATGAATCAGTATTCAAGGAGGCCCTTGGCATGGGCCCTTCTACATCCTGGGTGTCCCCTCCTGCATATCCATTAGTGGATCTTATCACCACATGGGCATGGAAGGAGCCTGACACCATAGAGCCAATACCCAAACACCTAGACAGTATCCTTTCTCCTCCCACAGACAGACAGGCTTGGTACAAGGGATCCCCTGTGGATGCTATAGTGGTGGCGGCTGCAACCAAGAGAGAACTGGCTCGGGAAAGTTCTTTGGTCCACCCTCTGGACAAAGAGTCTAGGGCGGTGGAACACTTTGGGAAGCAAGTTTTTTCTTCAGCAACGTTTTCCATACGAGCGCTGAATTATTTGGCACACGTCATTCGACTCCAGTGAGACATGGTCACGGAATTCGCTGTGTCGCCCCTAGAGTCTTTGTCGCCAGAGGACAAGCAGCTGTTCTCGGTGAAAATGTCGACTCTGAAATCCGTTTCTAACATGTCCATGCGTCTTCTTTCCCATGCCATGGAAGGAATGGCTAGGGCGGCTGGGACTGGAGTAGCTATGAGGCAGCATGCCTGGCTCAGACTCTGTCAATTCACGGATCCCTTCAAGGCGTCTTTCATGAATGCTCCCTTTGACGGTTCCTCCCTTTTTGGGAAGACAGTTCATGACACCTTAGTCCAGAGCAAGAAGGACGGGAAGACTCTGCCATTGGAGTCCGCTTCTCTAGCCCTCAAAGATCTTTTTCTAGGAATCAGAGAGGGCAGAAGAAGATGTGGTTCAGAAAATCTCAGTTTTCCCACGACACTCAGGATAACTCATCCCCTAGAGGCAGATGAGGACAAGACAGATGCCGCCCCAGAGGCAGTGGGGGTCTGAGGAACTTTGGGTCGAGGGAGACCTTCTCGGACTGACCCACGCAGCAACCCTGAGGGGTTGCCCGACTGTCCTACTCTGGAGACAGTCGGGGGAAGATTGTCATTGCACCTAACGGCTTGGGAGTCCATCACGACAGACCATTGGGTGCTCCAAATAATATCCAGAGGATACTCCATCCCGTTCATCACCCCAGCTAGACAATCAAAGCGCCTCCCCGGATGTCCCACCTGCTCAAAGGGAGGCCACAGCGCACGAAATTTCAAAGCTGCTTTACAATCGAGCCATCGAATCCCCCCAGATCAGTCCGGATTAGGCGTTTACTCCAGGTTCTTTTTAGTACCAAAAAAGATGGGGGACCTCAGACCCATATTGGACCTGTCTACCCTGAACCCATCGGTAGCCAAGCAGAAATTCCGGATGGTCACCTTACAGTCCATCCTACCTTATTTCCTAGGATACGACTGGATGTGCTCGATAGACCTCCAGGACACTTACTACCATATCAAGATTTGCAGAAGCTCCAGGAGATTATTTTGCTTACAGCTGGGAGCCAATCATTTTCAGTTCAGAGCCCTACCCTTTGGTCTTACCACAGCCCCCGGGGTGTTTTACCAAGGTTATGGCAGCAGTAACGGCTCACCTCAGGCTTCAGGGAATTCAGGTGTTTCCTTACTTAGACGATTGGCTCCTTGCTGCTACCACCAAGTGTCTACTTTGCATGGCCAGAGACTCCTTCATGCATCTTGCAGTCAATCTAGGGATCACCATTAACATCTCCAAGTCCTGCCTAAATCTGGCACAGACCTTGGAATTCATAGGGGCACGGTTGGACACTCGACTATTACAAATTTTTCTCACTCAGGATAGGATCCAGAACGTACGGGCCCACGTATCAGTGATCCTCGGCCCCAGGACACCGATGGCGAGTGACATTCTCCATGCTCTAGGCTCCATGGCAGCAGCAATTTAAATTCTACCATGTGCGCGCCTTCACATGAGGGTGCTTCAGTGGACCTTGGCAGTTCATTGGGCTTGGTTAGACCTCCCCATGGACTACCCTATACGGCTCAGCAAAGCCTGCAAGATTTCTCTTCTTTGGTGGCTCCAATCACCAGAAATCTTGTCAGGTCGCCCATTCTTAATATCCCCCAGCCCAAGCCACAGTGACCACGGACGCCTCCCAGCTTGGGTGGGGGGGGGCACTTTTTGGGAAGGACAGTCCAAGGCACGTGGTCCCAAACCGAGACCAGATTGCATATCAATGTTCTGGAGATGAGGACAGTGCTTTTAGTGTTGCAAGTCTTTCACACTGTTCTTCCCCCGGGGGCAATTGCAGTTCAGTCAGACAACATGTCCGTTGTCTGGTACATCAACAAACAAGGAGGGACCAGATCTTACCCTCTCTGCCACGAGGCCATGAGAGTGTGGGAGTGGGTGATTTCCACCAGTCGGTTTCTGATCGCAACGCACATCCCGGGATGCTCCAACATTTTAGTGGACAGATTGAGTCGGGCTATTCTAATCCCATACGAGTGGTCTCTGATACAGTCAATAGCGGAGGAGATCTTCCTAGCATGAGGCCACCTTTGCTGCGATCTGTTTGCATCTCCTTCCAAAGCTAAGTGCAGTGAGTTCTTCCTCTAATCCCCTCCCCAGGGGACTCCCCCAGAGACGCTGTAGTCCATGATTGGCATCCTGGTTTACTGTATGCCTATCCCCTGCTATCTCTAATTCCGAAGTTTCTTCAGAAAGCATACTGACTGGGGTGCAAAATGATCCTCATTGCCCCGTTTTGGCAGCGTCAAGTGTGGTTCCCCTTCCTCTGGTCTCATGCTGTAACTCCTCCACGGATTCTAGATCCCTGCCCGGATCTCATATCCCATCCCTCGGGCATCAGTCCGCCCGACCTGGACAGCCTCAAGCTGACAGCTTGGTTGCTCCAGTTCCCCTGATCGCTAGGACTCCCTGTTTATAATCTTTGGTAGAGAGTATTCTGGTGGCATCCCTCAAAGCTTCCACTAGGAAGGTTTACCGCAGCAAATGGAAACACTTCTCTATTTGGGCTTCTCAGAGAAACATAGATCCATTTACTGCCTTGGTTCCTACAGTCTTGGAGTTTTTGTCATATATTTTTCAACAAGGGGCTAGTTCCTCCACAGTGAAAGTACAACTGGCAGCCATATCTAATTTTCATATTGGCGAAAATTTGAATGATCTGGCCTCTTTGATATTGTGCAAGACCTTTCTAAAAGGTACTTTTCTCTTGTGTCCCCTGGTTAAGAATTCCGTTCCCCCTTGGGACCTTACTCTAGTTCTGCAGGCATTGGTGGCACCCCCTTTTGAACCAGCAGCATCAGTAGACTTAAAAATTTCTGTCCTGGAAGACAGCCATTTTAGTGGCCATTACTTCGGCTAAAAGGGTTTCTGAGATCCAAGCTTTGTCTGCCGTGCCCCCCTACTTGATTTTTCATAAAGACAGGGTTTTGCTTAGCATGAACCCTTCTTTGTTACTTAAAGTGGCTTCTGAGTCTAACATTAACCAGATGATTAATCTGCCTGTGTTCTTTCCAAATTTCCAGAACAAGGGTGAATATAAGTTGCACTTGCTAGATGTTCATAGACAGCTTCGTTTCTATCTACACAGGACTAAGCAATTCCGTAAGTCTGACCAATTATTCATGTCCTTTTCTGGACCCTTTTGGGCAAGGCCATTTCCAAGGTCTCCTTAGCCAGGTGTATTACACAATGTATACTGCAAGTCTATAGGGATAAAGGCCTATCCCCACCTGGTCCTATTAAAGCCCATTCCACCAGATCTGTGGCAACCTCTGCTGCTTTTTGGTCTAGGGTTTCTCTGGATGATGTCTGTGCAGCAGCGACCTGAGCAAGGTCACATGCATTCATCTCCCATTATAAGTTGGATTTGATCTCTAGAGGGAGAGTATTCTTTGGCTCTGTGGTGCTCAGGAATATCCTTCCATGGGGGCCTCCCAGGAGTTTTGGTAGCTGGGGACTCTGTCCTACAGGTTGCAGATAAATGAAGTTAACTAATTCAGATAAAGAAGTTATGTACTCACCATAATGTTCCATCTGAGTAGTTATACTTCATTTTCTGCAAACGTCTTTCCCCCGAACCTGTTCTAGATTAACGTTATTGAGTTGCTAATAGTTTGGTTAGTGGCAAACTCGATCTGAGGGAAGGTAGGAGAGGTGAGGGATTATGGGTAAGGGGAGGAGCTTGGAGCAGATGCTTGATAAAATGTTGCCGGCTCGGATCCGATATGGATCCGAATACCCACAAGTTGCAGAAAATGAAGTATAACTACTCCGATGGAACGTTTATGGTGAGTACTTCTTTTTTTCATCAGGTTGACAGTAGTTTACTAGACCTTTTACATAATGGACAAATTGATGTTAAGCTTTTTGGGTTTCTGTAGGTTTAATTTCCTAAAATGAGTCAGTTTTTCGGTATTCCAAAAACTCATCAAATTATTCCTGACGGTTATTTTCCTTTGTTTAGACCCATTATTTCAACTGGTGGAACAAAAATAGAATTCATTTATATTTTTCCTGGATTCTGTCATGAATCTCTTAGTCTAGAGTTCTCAATTTTACTTGAGAGACTCTTAGCCTTTGTTAGATCTATTGCACCAGTATACTTTTTCTCGTTGTGAAAAATTCATGTTCACTTTGGATGTAGTTTCATTATATACCTGCATACCGCAAGATCGAGGGCTAGGATTTTTCAGAAATTATCTAGTTAACTTTACAATTTATGATGGTAGTTTTAATCTTTGTATTCTTGTTGAACTTGTTTTAGATAATTGTTTTGTGTTCAGTGGGGATTATTTTAAACAGAAAAAAAGGTGTGGCTATGGGTGCAAGGATGGCACCGTCTTATGCCAAACTTGTGATGTGTTGGCGGGAACAGGATGTTCTTTGGGTGCACACTTTGTTTTACAAGGTAGCATTTACAAGGTAGCATTGTACAGAAGATATATAGATGATTTGCTTTTTTGTTTGGGAAGGTGAGGTGGAAGAATATGATGTATTTGTTAATGACTTCAATGCCAGTTCACATTTTTTGACTTTTACACAAGGGTGTGTAGAAACAATTGTCAATTTTTTGGATATTGAAATTATAATGGACTTAGTTCTGGGCAATTTTCAAAGAAATATTATCAGAAAGGCAACCTTCGTTAACAACTATCTTGTTTCCAACAATCAACATCCGGAATTCACTGAATGGTGCACAGCAACAGTTATCCCACTCCACAAAGGGGGAGCCACCACTGATCCCGGGAACTATCAACGTATTAGCCTGATGAGCCTAGTCTGCAAGGCCATGGAACGTATCATCATGGAACTCATAAACAAAGACATTGGTAACCTCCAAACCCTGGATCCCACCCACTTCGGGTTTGTGAAAGGCAGATCATGCCTCCTGAACCTGATCGACTTCTTTTAGGCAGTCACCAAAGCCGTAGATGAGAGTAAGTTGGTTCACACAGCCTATTTTGACCTCGCCAAGGATTTCGTCACCATCCCCCATTCTGGAATTATAGCTAAACTCACTAAACTAGGTATAAATCCCTACGTCACAAGATGGGTTGCCAACTGGCTCACTGACAGAACCCACACTGTAAAAGTTGCAGACTCCAAATCTGACCTCAAAGCAGTAACAAGTGGAGTACCACAGGGTTCCGTCCTGGGACCTCTCCTGTTTGGTATCTACTTCTCTGAAGTACAGACTAACACAGAAGGCCTCTGGCTAATGAAGTTCTCAGATGACTGCAAACTAGGAGCCATAGTCAAGTCCCCAAATGATGTGGACATCCTACAGAAGGGCCACACTGAGACAGATGCCTGGTGTCAGAGCCCTGGCCTCAAGCTCAATGCCAAAAAGTGCAGTGTCATCCCCTTTGGTAAAAACTCTGTACCCATGAACTACCACATAGGCAGCAATCTACTTAACACCAAATGCGTGATAAGAGACCTTGGGACCCAGGTGGACAGTAGTCTCTCCTTTGATAGTCACATCGCCACAGTAGTCAGGAAGTCCTTCTACATGGCACACCTCATCATAAAAGGGTTCTCATCCAGGAAAAAAGAGGTCATTGTTCCCCTCTACTTGACACTCATTAGACCCATTATAGAGTACAATGCCCCTTTTGGAATGTACCTCACAAGACATCTGCTGCAGCTGGAAAGGCCACAGAAGTACCTCACATAGAGGATTACTGGCCTCAAACAAATGCCCTACACTGACCGCCTCAAAAAACTTCAGCTTTACTCCGTAGCATATTGCCTACTTTGAGGTGATCTCTGCCCAACATATAAAACTATGTCAAACCCAGAGCTGTTGGACATGCTACACCTAAAGAAATCCCAATCCCTCCAAGCAACATGCTCTAGGGACCTAAACCTTGTCACCACAATAAACAGGACATGCTGGAGGGATAGATTCCTGTCCCAAAGACTTCCCATACTCTGGAACAGGTTACCCATCTATGTCAAGCAAAGTTCTTCATTAGCACTCTTCAAGAAAAACCTTGATGAGTGGATGGGAAATAGGAAATACACCCCAGGGATCACTTCTGTGTCTCTGCTCGACAGTGGCACAGGAAAATAACTTTCTTGGGTGGCGTAAGCCAGGGTTCCTTGTTGGCTAGGCTTACAGAGGCCCTTGGGCTGATAGCCTAGTACCTACCTATGAACCTATGAAAAAGAATGTCATCAGGGGCCATTTTATTAGGATTAGTCATCCTATTAGTGTAGATACCAAATATGAGAACAAAGTACTTTATTTAAAGTAGCTGTTTACTGACAGAGGTTATACTGACCCCATGTTGGATAATATTATTGG
Source organism: Protopterus annectens (assembly GCF_019279795.1). Taxonomy (NCBI): domain Eukaryota; kingdom Metazoa; phylum Chordata; order Ceratodontiformes; family Protopteridae; genus Protopterus; species Protopterus annectens. Next base: position 1,477,415,816 of record NC_056735.1, on the reverse strand, counting down.
TGAGGTCATGAGTTTGAGAAAGATGAGATATTCTCCCATCTTGTTGAAAGGGTATCACCATTCCAATAGTCCTAATAATCAGAGTTTGGGTGATGGTGATAAACTGATCTCAAATGGGTTTCCTTAACCCGTTTCTTTAGATGCCCATTACATAAGGACTGTTTTAAACATGAATTGGAAGATCATCTCAGGGAATAGGGACATTAGTGGTGTTATTGGTTTGGCACCTAGATTCAGTTATAAGAAGAATTATGATCTTAAGAAGTTATTTGAACACATCTGTACTAGTGACAGTATTAGTAAATGGGATATGTTCCATTGTAATGGTTGTAAACAATGTAGATATATAAATGAAGGCTCTAATGTTGTTAAACATAGCAGAACACAATTATGGGCAAAAGAAGATTTACCTGCCACTCAGCATTTGTGGTTTATTTAGCTACCTGTGACACTTGTCAATGTTTTTCTGTAGGCAAGACTATTAGGAAATTGTACACAAGAATTTCTGAGCACTTATTAGCCATCAAAAACAAAGAAAGTTACAAATGCTTTGAATAACCATTCTTTATTTTGCACCAGCTTTAAGAAGTTTGTATTTTTCATAATAGATTTTTAATACACAGTCCTTATACTAGTGATTAAAAAAAATGTTGGAGGTTAACAGACTTAATTGTCAGATTTATATGCAAGACGATAAGGTGCCAGGTCTGAATGAGGCAATTAATAGTAAATGCCTTTTGAAGATGTAATTTTTATATATGTATCTTTTATGCATATTTTGAATGTTTTGTATGATTATGTTGCTAATAATTTTAATATGTTTATTCATTTATTAGGAATTTCAAAAGTTTATTGCTTAATTAATTGTTTGGTCATGTGACCTGTTTTGAGTATATAAGGGATTGTTTCATGCTGCACTTGATCTCTGAAGTTCACATTAAAGGAACGAAAGTGCCTAGCCTCATTGTTGTGCAGTTTTTATTTGTGTTCACCTGTATTTCCTACATCATTTTATCTTGTTAGCCTACCGTAGTTAAGTAGTCTGTGCAGACAGTTTTCCTGGTGTTTTTTTGTTTTCTAGTTCTTAGTATTGGTAAAGGCCTCCAGTCAACCTTGGCTGATGGAATTTCATGTACAGTGGCAGATATGTACTTAGGTGTTATTGCCTTGTTAGCAATTGGGTTGTCAAATTTTCATTGTTCGTGTGTTGCATGAGTGTGCTTGCTAGTAGCAAGGGGCCAAACTGGCAACCACAAGAAATGAACATGCTTATATAACTAACGAATGATGTCATAGCATGCATTGTCAGAGATGTACTTTTTTTCCCTGAGTTTATGACCTTCTGTAAAAAAGCTAATTAATGCTGATAGTTTTCTTTGTAGATGAAATGTATTCATATTCTAAGAAAGCTGGCTTTGTGAATCTGTCTTTTTATTTTTCTCTTCCAGTTTCCTTTCCCAAGTTGTGAATTTGTTTAGTCTGTTGTTTATTATTTGTTCCATAGATAAGTGAAGTGTTGTGAAGACAAGACCTTTTTCAACCCATACTTAGTTCTAAAGGGCAAAAATGCACTGACAGAGAATATATAGCTTGCTGTGCTATTCATGGTGTTTCATAAAATTTGATGCAGTATATATTTTTTTCTCTTTATGCAAGTTTATACTTTTAATTGTTTGATTAGTATGTGGTTGTGACTTTAACTGTTGTGGGTGTATATGTTACTGTTGTACCTTTTAAAAAAATTGTCTGATGTGTACTTTTAATTGCCAGATAATGTACTTATCTTTGATAGATTAAGAGTAGGTAGTCTCCGTATTTGAAGAATGTCATGTTTAATTTGATTACTTGATGTGTCAGAGATATAGGCGGGAATGACTGATAGCTGTTTTAGTAGACATATTTTTCTCATTCATGTGTTCATGTCAAATTCTCAGTAGTGGGAGGCAATCCTACAATAAAACTGAGAAGTATAAAGACTGACATCAGTAATCACAACATCTCCAGCTCACCTGCGCATTACTTTGTTTTGCATCAGTAAAATATTAAGCATTACTGCAAAAGGAAGGGAAGCCTATATATTATAGTATTAGTGTATGATTGACAGGTGCTTTAAAGATTGCGAGAATTTACTGTCATTACCAAACACAGCAGAATTGACTATATAACGGTATAACCCACACTGTAACTATGTTTTAAGGCTGTGTTATACAATGGTTAAAATGCTCTGGGGTTTTGTCTGCTTTAAAATTAAAAATGTGTTTGCGGATTTTTTTCTCCCATCTTCATATGTGTAAACTCGGTTTCCCATATTGTATGATGCATGATGATGTTTAACAAGTGTAATCATAACAAATTAAAATCATTAAAAAAAAAAACAAAGTATTTTAAACTGCCAAGTGCAGTAAGTGATTAAAAAGGGAGTGTTTGTTTCCCTCACTTCTGCCACAAGCAGCCTCTGAGCTTTCAGATACTCGTTCAAGGAGCTATAACAGTGTGATGTATGCTGCAAGACATGCTATCATTAAAATACAGTGCTGCTATGTGTGTGTGTGTGTGTGTGTGTGTGTGTGTGTGTGTGTGTGTGTGTGTCATTTACGTCATCACCCCTCTTAAGATGATACGTGACAAAAGTAGGCCAGCTCCAACCCCACTATCTCCCCAGGATGGGCACATCCATCCTCCTCTTCCAGCTGTGTCAAGGGTTAGAGGTGCTAACTGAACTTGCATCGCATGGGCAGTAATCAGGGCCTTTCCTCCCTGTGACAATTATGACAATCTGGAAGAGGTTTTTAACCTTTTTTTTACTTTGTGGCAGATAGTAAGAAAGTAGATCTTGATGGGTTAGCCACATTTCAAGTCTATGGAATTTAAGTTGCAGTACAAACTGAACATTTTTTATATTATGAGCAATAGTGAAAAAAAGTAGGATTTTCTGCAAATGAGATCACATTCAAACCCTTTCACTGTTTTTAAGACTGATCCCTGAGGAATCCCAGTTAAATGTAGAAGTAATTAATTTCCATACTGGTTTTAATAAGGTATTTGTAGGTAAGGTGAGCATCTTGTCTTTGAATAATGCTGTAGGGTCCTGTTGAGTAGTCTCACAAGATCAGGAGTGGAGAAAGCCAGGCAGAATAGGGTTGTAAAACAGGATTCCCTGAGAAATGGCAATGAGATCTGGGAGGAGAAAGCCACAGGCAGTGTGTAAGAAGAAGCAAGTCTGAGCTGATTGATCACCAAGAGTGTTTGCACTGAGAGATTCTGTTTTATATAGTGTCACAAAAGGAGAAATTAAATTTTTGTGGGGATAGTTTGCAGTAGGTCTTGCATTGAAAGAAGCTGTGTGAAAGCTTGACAGATGAAGCACTGAACATTATGAAAAAGAGTGCACTGGATCAAGGGACCCTTGGAAGAATGGAAGCCAGTGCCTTCTTTGTGGACAGCAAGGAAAGTGAGAGTCTAGAAATGTAGTGGTTGAAGGACTGTTGCGTTTACAGAGCTATGGAGCAGTAAGTGACTGTAAGACTACATGGCACAATCAAAGTCTTTGAGCCAGTGCAAGCTGGACCTAAAACATTAACGGAGTGATAGTTTCTGTAAACTAAACTTGGAAGGGGATATCATCACACTGTTGAAGGTATGGAGAAAACATAATGTGTGGGAAGGGTGAATAACAATATGAAGTGATAAAAATGATAAGAAAAGACAGTGCTGCGACGTAGAGGGATGAACCCCTGACAGTAAGTCAGATGATGAGAGTTCATGAATTCATTGGCTTGTAGCTCTGGCTCTTGACAGCATCGGAGGCGGAGGGTGGGCATGCCTCCTGAGGTGGGTGAGATGCATATTGCTACAATTTCTTGAAGGGCAGAATTTTAGTGGATATCCTGGGTATAGGCTTCTCCAAGCCACAGCCTGGTGTTAGCTCACAGTACTGAGTGCATGGGCACATGCACATTGAGGTACAACATAATGTGTTCCTATGGTGATACATATAGACTGTCCTCCTGTTCAAGGGGATGGTTAGGGACATGACACATATTCTGTCATTGCTGGGATATAGGAGAGAGCAGAAACCCATTCAAATGGCTTCCATTCAAGCACATCTCGGAACTGTGCAATGCAGTGGAATGAATAGGTTTACGTTCGATAGGGGGAGCCTTGATGCTTAGCAGGTAGAGGGAGAAAATGCCTTAAATAATTACTGGGACAAAGAAAAATTGATGCATGTAAGGTGGTGCTATCTGATGCCAGAAGCCTGAGTGGAAAAAACAGTTATGTGCATGCTGCAATTTTGGAGATGTGCACACTGCCACACTTGATGGTGAAAAGGATGTGGTGATACCTGGATTCATGATTTGTAGAAAATATATGGATAGAAATAAACAGAATAGCAGTTTATATTGAGAAGTTTATACTGAGATGAGATAAATTGCTGTTATGGGACTGACTAATAATAAAGAGAAGAAATGGCAGATAAGTGTGTGTTGGGTTTGTGACTGGAGGAGTAAGCATGATTCCTGGAAGACCACAACAGTATGCATTTTACCACATACAGGCAAGGGGGGTGATAAGCTTAGGAGTATGATTAATAGTTGTCCAAAGAGGAAGTGAATACTAGTTGTGGATATCCTTTATCTCTTAGCACTAAACTGAGAGGTATGCACATGCAGGGTTGGCGGAGAGAAAGGGAACTGACATTAACTCCAGTGAAAGCTGAAGCTGACCAATACTGCGGACCCTAATAAAGAGAAGAACATTTAGTAAATTGTCCTTACCAGTGTGGTTAAGGTATAAAACTTGCCGGGAGGGGGGTAGAAACCTATCATGGCACAGTCTCATGCTCATGTGTCAACAATGTTTCTAGTGATCTTAATTTGAGGAGTCCTTTGTAGGGGCAACTGGGTTCCCCTTTCTGAGAGCCCTGTTGCAGCACATTTCCTTTGATCTCTAGTTGACATACTCAAGGGGCACGTACCCATGGCAGTACACTCCATGCTATAATGTCATCAGTTTGGGAGAAAGAACTGACACCTCAACTTCCATATTTCTTAACAGTCATGCATTTTGGATCTCAGCCACATCATGCTTTGTTTGAAATTCTTCTGCTTGGTATCAGAGAAAATGAAATCCTGTAAGTTTACCTGTGGTTTTGATAACAATAGCCAGGATCCACTTGACTATTTCCTTTACTGTCTGGTAAGGGAAGATGATGTGCAGAGGTGGTTGAACTGCCAAAACATTAACTTGGCTGTTTGTCATGGAAAGAGAGAGAAGTTAAAGACTTACCTCAGTGTGAGCAGGATAGCTGCAGTAGACGAGAGCCAGTACTGGAATCACCAGGAGGATCTCTCATTTAATAGGTTTATATGTAAATATTAGGCTAGCTGCCCTTGTGTGCACTTTTAATCCTAGTCAGTTTCCCTTAAAGGTGGGAATCACACCCTATACCTTGTTCCTGTGAGGTAAATGCCTTAACCGTTATGCCACCTCCTAACTCCCTCTGCTGGGGTTTGGGAGAATGGAGAAGCTAAAAGAGCATCAGCCAGTGCCTGCTCAGTTGAAGTCTACCAGGTCAGCAGCCTTCACTTCTGTCTGAAATGAATGTCCCTTTACCTGAGATGAATCATGCTAATACCAGTCACGGAGTCATGACTGATAAGGTAATAGAAGAGATAAATCTCTGGATGCTAGCCAGAAGACTGATTCCTGGTGTCTGAACACTGCACCTCCAAAGCTTCAGTACTCAGCCAGGTATCCAGCTCACATGGAGCATGTCTGTAAGTCTTTTAATTTGTGCTGTGGAGTAGCCTCAGGCTGATGGACTACCCTCTTCTCACCCTCCTCTTAAGTGTCTATGGCGCAGCAGGTAGCACACTAACCTTTAATGCAGAAGGTTGTGGGTTCTATTCACCCACAGAGTAGATGGATTGTTGACATTGCAGTGCAGCATAAGGGTGTGCCACACACATGAGTGTGTCATCCTTCAGATGAGATGTTAAACCGAGGTCCCATCTGCTTGAGTTGGTGGTAGCTTAGGAACATGTAAAAGATCTCAGGACACCTATTGAAAAGAGTAGGAGCTTTATTTATTTATTTACACATCATGAATATCAAAAGTTAAAGAACATTTAAAAACAATTCACAAAAAAGGAAACATTTTTACATTCCATTTCAAATGCACAAAAAAATAAAGCAAAGTTGCATCCTTCCCACCCTGTATTCCCACATAACCTCTACAGCAGCCTTAATCTCATTTTTGCATTCTTTACTTACTTTATACTTATACCGTTCATTTATTAACATAACCAAATCCATTTTCTCAAAAACATCATTAATAATCTCCACCTTACATAATAACCAAATCTATTGTTCTAGTGCATCATAAAGGAAAATGCTCCATTGATTCTTCCACACCACAGACCTTATATAACCTATCACTAATTTGTTTATATTTCATCTGCCCTTTCACTGCAGTTTAACCAACATTAATTTCTATAATGAGTCCTGCATTTCAGTACAATATTCATAGTAGCTCTTTTAACTCCATCCTCCTTATTTACCCATATGTTAATATAATAGAATTAATTTTTAATATTGTCATACCATTTTTCCTACTTTATGTACATTCCAAATATTTTTTTTCCATCATTTCAGAAAAAAATCAAAATAATCCCCTTCGTCATCAATCAAAAAATCTCTTCCTATTAATTCTCATTTCCCATGCATTCTTGCATTTAAATGACAATAGTGAAGCAACACAATCCATCACACTACAAATTAACTTTTTTTCAAAATGTAAGAAAGCCAGAAAAAAAGGATTAATCAGTCCTAATCCACCATCACTTTATTTACAAAATAAAACTCCCATTTGAATAGGATTCAAACTTGAACCTCAAATAAAAGAAAACATATTTCCAACAATTCTTTTACCAGTACTGTTGGAAAACCGTATACCCCTATAAGTAACCTAACTTGCCCAACATAAAAGAATGTATCCTATATATCATTCTTCCTATATGATAAGTCAGATGTTTCCATATATTTATAATGCTTTTAGTTTAATCTAATATTTCTAACCATTTCTTAAAAGTAAAATTTATTTTACCAAGATTCAAACCTTAAACAGTAAATTCTGAATTAGTTAAATACATTCCTGCTATGTTAACTATACATTCAAAACCTTTATGGTTACTCTTGTTTATTATCAAACCCACATTACCTAAATTTTCCTCTGTTATAGGTACCATACATCTAACCC